>NW_024358058.1:68703-552648 GCF_014805655.1 Passer montanus
ACTGTTCAGAATTTCAGCCGCCGTCCCGACCCCGCTGGGCCCCGCACCGCCGCCCCGCGCCGCCTTCAGCGCCGGCCCGCGCTGGCACCAGCGCAGCTCGGGCGGTGTGCCGGGGGGAGACTCACTGGAAGGCGGCGGTGAGGACAGCGGCGGTGGCGGTGGCGGGGCGGACAGCGGCGGGGCCGGGCCGGTTATAACGGCGTTGACGCCGCTGCTCGTCCCTGAGCATTTCCCCAATGTCCCGCTCATCGCCGTGACGCGCAACCCCGTATTCCCGCGCTTCATCAAGATCATCGAGGTGAGCCGCCGCCGAGCCCTCGGTCCCGGGGCCGGGGCTCGGCTCTGCCGGCCCGGCCTGGGCAGAAGCTGCCTCTGCTGTGAAGTGCCGGGGCCGCGGCGGGAGGTGCTCTGGGCTGGCTCGCAGGGCGGCCGGAGGCGGCTCAGCCCAGCGTTGCGGCCTCGGGCGGGGGTCCCAGGGTAGTGTCACCCCAGGCCGTGCGGGAGTCACCGACTGACCCCGCCGCTGGCAGGGCCGCGTCTCCGGGCCGCTCTCGTTGCCTTGGCAGGTTCCTTGAACTGCAGAGCAAGGCAGCCGCGTGCGTGACCTCCACGGGCAGCCGCTGCTCGGCCTTTAGCTCGAGTTTTGTAACCGAGTCGTGTCGGGATAGCGGTTTCTTTGGGGCCAGTTGAAGTTTCACAGTTATTGCGTCAGCAGCTCTCCTAACAGAGAAGGTCGGCGATTCACATACACTCTCTCGAAGTTCGCTGTCATTTTTGTGTTCTCTGATGAAGGTTAAGCAAACGTGTCCTTGTTTTGGCGCCGGAGGTTGGTGTCAGAGCACCGAGACCCGTGTTGGTGAAGGCAGCAAGCTGTGAGCTGCAAGGAAAAAGCAGGAATTCTGTGTAGTGCAGTACAGCTGCAGTGGGAGAGGGTGTTGAGGAATGGGGATGGCAGTCACCAGAGTGTGATCTTTTAGAGTGTGATCTTTTCCCTCTGCACCCCATCAAGATTTTGAGAGTTATGAATTACATCACTGATGTGTGGCTTGAGCTTACAAGTCAGAAATACTTTTTCCTCCTTAAATGAAACCCAATCTGGAACAAGTACTTGTATTTTTCGGCCTTTCTGGTGTGTTGCCAGTCTGATTTTGAAATAAACGTGGTATGAAATAAATCAATATTTTCTTGTTCCTATAGTATTATTTAGCATAACGTTATTTCTAGTACAGTATTTTTTGGCAAATCTAATATGTGCAGCTTCTGGTGTCTTTATAGATGTGTCAGGGGAAGGAGAAGATTATATATTATTAACAGCGTGTAATCATAGAAGACTTATATACGGAAGTCATCAATTTCAATGCTTGGATGAACAATGTCTCACAGAATTGTTAAATGTTTTCTCTTATCCTGTGAGTTCATTGTGCTGCAATTTACCTGACAAGGTGGAATCTCTACAGTGCCTATGGAATTACTAATTTTCTTGCTGTTAATGTCTCTGACATTGGTAAGCATATTTTTCCTAAACATTGTGCAAAATTAGAATAGGTGTGCTGAGATTAGAATAGGCCAGCAGTGCTTGTGCTGTTCTGTCAGAACCATGCTGGTTGTTAGCAAATCATTGAGCAATGCAGCTTATGTCCATCACTTTGAAGAGCACTCAGTGGTTGGCAGGGTGACTTCATGCAACAGCAGAATTCAAAGGAGTTATTATCTGGATCACTGAGGATTCAGCCTGCTATGATAACGGTTTCAGTGGTGCTGGGAGATCTGCCTGGGACAGGTGTGTGGAATTTTGAGATCAGAGGAGAGTAAGAAAGTAAACTAGGAAGAAATACTGGCTGAAACTCAAGGCAGGAATTCAGACTTGTGGGTGTAGGAGAGGAATTGAGCAGAGAAGGCTTTGGAGAAGAGGATTTTAACTAGGGTTTTTGGGAAGCATTCAGGCAGCTGATAGGGAAGGGTGAACTAGCTCCCCATCAGGAGCAGAGAGCTAGGACGTACAGGTATGGAAGGGGAAGGGAACAGTGATAGCAACAGAAACTTACAATATACTGTTCAAATAACTCAGGTTTCTTGCTTGTAAGACTTGTACAGATTAGGTCTAGCTCGTCCCCCAGCCTTTGAGCTTGTCTTATTTTGACTGGGAAGTGACTTGTTCAAAATACTTAAATTTCATGTTTCTCTACCTTTTTTTCCACTTCTATATTACTGTCCTCTAATGGAGACAAGACTAGAACCGTACAAGCTCTGACTTCATAATTTAGTTGTAGGGCGTAATCATGCCTTTACACCCTGGGAGTGCAAAGATAACAAAAAATCCACCTCTGATTGCATACCTGTTGTCCTAGGTGAAAAATAAGAAGCTGGTTGAACTGCTGAGGAGGAAAGTTCGTCTTGCCCAGCCTTATGCTGGTGTTTTTCTTAAAAAGGATGACACGTAAGTCGTTTCTCTTGATCTTTTTAAAAAATACAGAAATAAGCTGTCCAGGTTGCATTTACACTAAAAGCTGTCATCCTAAATGCCCTGCCTTGGATAGCATTGCAGAAATTGTGGCTGGTCTTGGACCATTCTTATGCTATGAAAGTCTTTGTTGCTACCACGAGCACTGCTGGGAGCTGGAGTCTTGGTTTAGAAAAGGGTTGTTGTTTGGGAAGGAGATGAACTGTCCAGATACTTGGGTGACTTGGAAAGGGGTTACGTGATGGGGATTAAGTTCTTTGCCCCTAAGTACAGTTTAAAGTTCTGCAACCAGTGATTTGGTTTTTTTCTTTTTTAATTTGACCTGCTGTCTCAAGTTTCTGAATATCTACTCCCAATTTTTTTACTCAATAGCAATGAATCTGATGTGGTGGAGGATCTGAATGAAATATACCAAATGGGAACTTTTGTCCAGATTCATGAAATGCAGGATCTTGGAGACAAGTTGCGTATGATAGTCATGGGACACCGAAGGTTGGTTACTTGTACTTCACTGCATCTCAGCAAACTACTGTATAAACAGAGACATCTCTTATCAGTTTCACCACATACATTAATTTTTTTCTACACAACATGTGTATGGTTTTTGCTTTGTTACCACACCATAGCCTAAGAATGTCAGGATATTCCATGTACTGTCACAGCTGTGACAGGTTAGCTGCAAAACAAAAGAGACAGTGCATGTCATTGTCATATCAACTGTGATATGATGCAAGCAAACATTCATTAAGCTGAAGTTTAGCAGTTACTTTGACAATTGCAGCAAGGCTTAGTAATGGTGGGAAAAAAAATCTCTGGAATTAATTCAAGCCAGTATTTTTGCTTTTAAAAAAAGGAGGGATGGGAGGTCCAGAATTTTAATTATGTCTTGCCCCGGACATAATTTTGCCCCAGAACTGAATTGAAGAAAATATGATTTTTGCTGAAAAAATTTTAGCCATTTATGCCAGATATTTTTAACTAAGTTAAGAAATTGTATTTTTTAAAGCATCAAATAAGTAATTTCCATTAGAAGGAAAAATACAAGGCCAGAAACATGGCAGAAGAGACACATCCAGGGTGGGTTTTTCTTTGAAGCATGGCTTTTTTTCCATCTCCTCACTTTTCTTCACTTGAATTTGTTCTGGACAGCAAAGAATGAGCAGTCCTCTCAAAGCTAAATTTATGTGAATTCACAAGTCAATTCCTTTTCAAATAGAGTCTTAGATCTCTTGCTGCATTATCAAAGCACACCCATGTTTGCATTTTGGAAATAAGCTACTGGTTTGGGGTTATTTGGAATAGAAATATTTCCCTATGACTTTGAAGGGTTTGTTATTCCTAAAATATAACTTGGGGATTGGTCTTTATGTTTGATTGAGACATGGAGCACTGGTCAATCATGTCCATAGGAACCACACTAGATACCAGATCTGAGGAGCATTTATGTGGGAACATATAAAAAAGGAAACTCCTGTATAAAAGCCAAAATAATGAAACATGGTGTCTGGCAAATGTGTGTCCTTTCTAAATTTTAGTTTGTTCAAAATACAGCTTAGTCTTTCTCCTTTTCATGCTGAAGAGCTGAAATCACATGTAACAAGGAGATAGATTGTTGCTGGTTTCTTTTGGCTTTCAGGATTCGTATAAACAAGCAACTAGAGGTTGAGCCTGAGGAACCTGAGAACAAACAAAAAATTAGAAGGAAACAGAAGCGATCTAAGAAGGAGGCTGAAGAGGAGACTGGAGTAAAGGACCAAGCTGTGGAGTTGGTACTAGATCCTGTAGCTGCTTCTTCAAAGGAAGTTCTCATGGTAGAAGTCGAGAATGTGGTTCATGAAGATTTTCAGATCACAGAAGAAGTTAAAGTAAGTGAATTAGTTTACAAGCTTGGACTTGTCCTGTAGAATTGTACCTAAACTTCTTGCTTAAAAGGAAAAGTTCTAGAATCAGGCTCTAATTTCAGCCTGCAGAAACTAGCACATACTTCCTTGTTCTCACAGTCACTGCACAAGGGGTTTATATGAAAGTAAAGAATTTTTATTATAACAGCTCAGTTCCTTAAAACTGTTGACTTCAAAAGGTGCTGAATGAAGAGGCTGATCCGTGCTTAAATCTGTGTGATGACCTCCATCAAATTGAGTGTTTCCTCTAATGTGGCTTGGGTGTTCAGCCTGATTGTATCTTCTGGCCAAGACCCAGTCAAGTTCTGTGCATGCAGAAAGCCAGCCTCTAGGCCTTGTTGTTGCCTTTCCTGTGAGCAGGAACTGCCCCAGCACCAAGAACCATCACAGCCCACCACTGCAGTGAGTGGCTGGACTCTGGAAAATGTCATATTTGTACTGAGATCTTGCCTATCCTTTTCCATTCTTTTGGTGATTAGATTTTGTTGTGTTTATAGGCACTTACTGCAGAAATTGTTAAAACAATACGGGACATCATCGCCTTGAACCCCTTGTACAGGTATGTCCTTCCCATGCTGCCCTGCTTTGGGAACAGCATGTTCTCAGGCTGGAATATTCTGGCATTTTCTATACCACTTGCCTTTCATTTGTAATGAGGTAGAGATATTTGCTGAATTGTCACGTAGATTTTTGGTTTGGGATGTAACCTCTGTCCATTGTTGGAATCAAAGTTTTGAAAACTGATGTGCAATTTAGAAACAACATAGAACGATTAAGTCCTAAGGCAGGTGATCTGTGTATGAGTGAAACACACTGCAATAAGCATCATGATCTGATCCATGTCCTACAAGCAGGATAAAAGTTTTGCGGTGCTGGCACAAAAAAACCCTACATAACTGTTTGGAGAGTATTTCAGATACTTAGTTTTATATATTGGTGATCATTCCTCTAACCAAGTGATTTATCTGTTTGTTACTGAGAATTGATACAGTCAAATTTAAAAAATAGTTTGCTATGAAACTAAGTTGTGTTTCATTTCATTGTACTGTCATAACAAGTAAGTTAGGATATCCCATTTTGAATGTAAAAATTTACAGAGCATTTTGGGGTTTTTTACCTTTTATTTTCAGAGAGTCTGTACTTCAGATGATGCAGGCTGGACAACGTGTGGTAGATAACCCTATCTATCTGAGTGACATGGGTGCAGCCCTAACAGGAGCAGAGTCACATGAACTTCAAGACATCTTGGAAGAAACCAGTGTAAGATGAAATTTTTAACTTGAGCAATGTGAACGGAACCAGTCGGTCTCTTGTATGTCACCTTTTCTTTACCAGCCTCAGTGCAGAAGAGACTTCAGTGCTACTTTTGATGATACGTTAATATCAGTGACTAGATTTGTGTTGAAGGATAAAGTAGATTATTAGTACTTACTTCCTGTGGGTAAATCAGAGTGCTCTGCATCTTTGGCAGCAAATAATTTTCTTTGCATGCTGTGGAGTTGCTACATGTTGGTCTTTCCACATCTGCAAGTGCTGTAAAGCTCTCCCAGACAACCTGTTGAAGTTTTTTATTCTGCCTTTCTCTCTGGGAGGAAAAAAGTATATACATATATGTATATATGTGTGTGTGTGTTGCTTAACAAGGGTATGCAATCTCAAAACTCATTTTGTGTCTATCTTTTGCAGATTCCCAAACGGCTTTATAAAGCTCTTTCCCTTCTGAAAAAGGAGTATGAGCTGAGCAAACTTCAGCAGCGTCTTGGAAGAGAGGTAAGTTTCTGGAGTAACAAATACCTTGTGTGTATTTATATTGTGTCCACCACTGTGATGCTTAGTATAGGTGTGTGCTCTAAAGGGTGCATTATTTAGATTTAAGGTTTTCTGTTCTTCTATTAGAAATGTGGTTTTTTCATGCACATGGTAGAAGCAACAAGACATGAGGCTATAGCATCTGCTGTTAAATTGTGTCTCAATTGTAATTTCATGCATGCAGGTAAATAAATCTAGAGGTCTGCAGTTTACCAAGCACCAATGTAACAATATACAGCCTAATACTGTATATAGCATGTACTAGTGTAAATTGCACAATGTTATTTCAAATGACCTTCTGCTAACTCTTGTGAGCTGCAATAGTTCCTACTTGTTGTAAGATTTAATTAGAATACAATAACTGCATCTAAATGAAAATGAAGTATGTGAAGTGCAAATATTTGAGAATACTGAATCATGTTTTGTTTGTTAACTCCCAGTAACTGGGGCTTTTAGAATTCCTGTTAAGTGCAAAATGCTTTTGGACCAGGATTGGAGTGGTTGGAGACTTCTTAAGCAAATTAAACAGATGCAGTTTGTGGGACCAGATATACATCCAAGAATGCTGAGGGCTTATCAATGTCATTATTTTGTTTTTTTCACTCATCATTAAAGCACTGTGGTCATAGGAGAGGTTCCTGGGAAGCAGGAAAAGGTAGATGCCATGCCCATCTCCAAGTAGGAGAATCATGGAGACTGTAGGCATGTCAGCCTACCCCCAGTCCCTGGAAAGATTATGGGGAAAATTCTCCAAAAGTCCCATACAGGCAAATGAAAAACTACACGATTTGAAAGGGCCAGAATGGATTTCCCAAAAACAAACTGCCTAATTGTCTTCTCTCATGAGAAGCCCAGAACAAGAAAGTAAACATGGCTTGATGGGGGGATTGGCAGTGCTAGGTTAATTGTTGGACTCAATAATCTCAGAGGTCTTTTCCTACCTAAATGATTCTAGTATTCTAGCAATGATTGTTGTATACCTTGACATTTGCATGGCCTTTGCTGAGGTCAACCGTAATAGTATCTGACTAAATTGGGATGTTACAGACTGGAAGTATGTAGTATGAGGTTGGTGAAAAAATTTGCTGGACTAATGGGCAGAAAAGGTTGTGATCAACATGGTAAAGTTAACTTCAGCCAGCTACTAGTGGTATCTGTTCTGGTTTGAAAGCAAAACCAATGAGAGACTCTTAAGTCAGAAATACAATTTATTAGGAAAAGGTTAAAAAAAAACAAATACATGCAATAATACAAAAGAAAAACCACTGACAGAGTCAGAATACAACCTGACACCCTGCTAGTTAGGGTGGTGGTAGCAGTCCAGATGAAATGGTCTTGTTGAAGTGGTGATCCCGTAGAGACGGTCTGGTAGCTCTTGTCTTCTAGAAAACCAGCGGGTAAGGGTGGCTGTTCCTCTGGGAATCCAGTGGAAAGACTGCTTGTTGTGTCCCAAAACCTAGATTATATCCAGGTGGAGATGCTTAGCTCCTCCCCCCTGGGCAGAACATCTCACAATGGGCTGTTATCATTCTCTTGAGTCATGCCTTACAGAAATGGCTCCCGGAGGGAGTCATGTGGCACGGCATTGATGTGCCCATTAACAGGAGATAAGGAAAAAATGATGCTCCTCCTGGTTTCAACAGCTCTTGAGGATGGGAATAGAATACATCTTTATATTATAACCTAGGACAGTATCCCCTCAGGGAGTCAGTAAGAACCTACTTAAGTTCTGCCAAGTGAAATTCATAGTCCCTGACCAGGCCTGGAATAATCAGGATAGAAAATAGCTATACGGGGAAGGACTTTGAAGGCCGGATGTGAAGGAAGCTGACCATGAATTAGTAGACTGGCTTTGTGGCAAGGCCACAAGGAGGAAGGCCAGCTGCATACTGGGCTTCCGCTGCCCTGTGTGAGCAGTAGATAGAGAGCAGTGGTTAGCCGTCTCTGTTTGGTACTAAGGAGGTCACATCTGGATTAGTCTGCCCAGCTTTTGGTCTCCCCAACACAAACAGAACGTTGAAGCACTGAATCATGGCCAGTGAAGGCCACCAAGATATGGAGGGTACTGGAGTATGTTATTAAGTCACTTCTTGTGTTAGAATACACTGCAGATGAGTTCCAAGTAGAATTTTCAGTTGCTGGGAGTGTTATAACTGAGGAGTATTTGGAAGCGTTTGATGTTAGATAGGCTGTACCAGGAATACATTCGTTACTGTATTTGTTGCTTTGTCTAGGTTGAGGAGAAGATCAAGCAAACACATCGCAAGTATCTTCTTCAAGAGCAGTTGAAGATCATTAAGAAAGAATTAGGTCTGGAAAAAGAGGACAAGGATGCTATAGAAGAGAAATTCCGTGAGCGACTAAAGGAGCTGGTAGTGCCAAAACATGTCATGGATGTGATTGATGAAGAGTTGAACAAGTTGGGCTTGTTGGATAATCACTCCTCAGAATTCAAGTGAGTGCATGGCCATGTCATGCTCTCAGGGTTCATTAGGAGAGTGAAGCAACGGTGCAGTTCTATTAAACACTTACCTTAGTCCCTCCCCTCCCTTCCCCATAGCATATCATTACATTATAGGATTTTTCTCCAAATTGCCTGTGTTTACTTACGTAGTCTACCTCTTTTGATCATTTTAGGTCTTCTGTCTTCTCGTGCAGTCTGATGCGAGAGATACAAAATGTGCAGTTAGTTCCTCATGAAGTATGCAGTGATTCTTTTTCTGCCTTCAGTTTTGGCTCTTCTTTCTTGTACTTCAGTAGATGTGAGAGAAGCTAATACATGTCATTGGCTAAGTTACCTGAGGTGGTCCCTGAAGTATTGGGGCATGGTTGGAATTGCTAAGGAGTGAATGAATAGTTTGTAACACATGTTCTGTGATGTAAATTGTCAGAAACTGAGGTTGAGGTGAACATTTCTTGTCTCTTGAGTCAGTGTGCTATATTATACAGCAGTTGGTGTATTCATCAGCTCTCTTAATGTTCTGGGTCTCTGCTTTTAAAAGTATCTTTTACAGAGTAAAAGACTGAGTTTAAGGGCAAGCATGCCTTTGGATAAGCAGCGTCTTGGCAATCACAGAAAAAGACATACTGGGCTTCACAGGCAGCATTTAGTCCCTTCAGAGTTGTAACAGTGGTTGCAGATTTGCAAAGCAAGTACTTGGTAGAAAAAAGCCAAAGCTCTGATGACATGACAATTGTCCTCAGGTGGATGCTGGGCTCAGACAGCCTGGCTGTGCTTCCCTGTGTCCATGACTGTGCACAATTTGATAGTTACTGCATTGTGCAGACCTTCCTGTACACTTGAATTCTTGATCTAAGTGCATAGTTTTAGACCAGTGACTAGTGGTTTGACACACCTGTGTTCTCTTCAGTTTGTTTATGCTGATTATCTCTACTGTTAACTTCCATACTGGCATCATTTTTCTCATCTTAAGTCTTTCCTTGTGGTGTTGGAGATTCTTTGTTTCAGAAAAGCAAAAGCTGTGAAAAAAAGCTTTGTTTTTTTATGGGTGGAGGTTGAAGACCATGAAAAAGGTTCACAGTGACAGCCCAAATAGTGATGGCCCTCTTCCATGAGTAGTTTATATCCCACTTGTTCTGGATGAGCTTGTTTTGGAAGGTGGTGGAGGAAGACATGAGCTGGTCAATCACTCTCATTTGTGTGTTTCTGTCAGTGTTACACGGAACTATTTGGACTGGCTGACATCCATCCCATGGGGTAAGTGTAGCGAGGAGAACCTGGAGCTGGCTAGAGCCCAAGCAGTTCTGGAGGAGGATCACTATGGAATGGATGATGTCAAGAAGCGAATTCTGGTAAGGCAGAAGTAGGCAGTGTGTCCCATTTCACACTGCTTAACATCAGGCATTTTGGATGTGTTTTAGATTGCAGTCTCCATTTAATTGATGTTAATTCATGCATCAAACATAAAGCTGCATGAAAGACCCAAATGTTCTGGTAATCAGTTAATGTGCTTAATTACTTGTGGCAGTGAAGGTTGCATTCTCATTTCAAACTGCAGTATTCCCGTTTGCCCTAAATGCTGGGCAAGTGTCCAAGGGAAGCAGTCTCTTGATTTTTTTCCCCACTTGCACAGATGTTTCTTCACTGTGAGTGTATAATCAGTTGAGGTTTCAGTTTTGAACTGTGATCTTTTGATTCCTGAACTGTTCAGTGTTACTTGAGGGTTGTCTAGCACAGAAGTGTGAACTAAGACAAGCTTAACTTAGTACATGGGAGTGGTGCAGTAGGAGATGCTCACATGTAGCTTGACAGACTCAGGTGAGAGCAAGAGAAGCTGGGAGAAGAACTTGAACTCTGTCTTCTTGCTCCAAGGCAGTAGAGACTTCTTCTTCTGGTGAGATTGACACAGAGCACAGAACCTGGGGACAACCAACCATAAATAACCAGAGGCAAAACAGATGCATCAGTATCCTGACTTAGCTTCTCCCCTTGCCCTCATGCAAGTCCTTTGAGAACCAGTTTTGTGTATGATGCTTGTTTTGTAATCACTACTTGACCGGATAACAAATGTGTTTTGGTGTTGCTGATGTTCCCTTCTGTTCACTGCTTTATCTGTTCTACAGGAATTTATTGCAGTCAGCCAGCTGCGAGGATCCACCCAGGGGAAGATTTTGTGTTTTTATGGTCCCCCTGGAGTTGGCAAAACCAGTATTGCTCGCTCCATTGCCAGAGCCCTAAACAGAGAGTACTTCCGCTTCAGTGTTGGAGGGATGACTGATGTTGCAGAAATAAAAGGACACAGGTCAGTGTAACTTGAGAAATTTCTCTATCCAGCAGTTTTTACTAAAGTAAATAGGAATCTAACTGAAGTTGGACAATGTATATAATTCTCATCTCTGTTCTGCCAACCCTTGCTGCCAGGAGTTGAGATATAGAAAGAGATGAAAAAGATAGCAAAGGGTAGAGTTTGGAAAATAATTATATTTGTGTTTTTAAGTGCAATTGCTCCCTGTTTCTTGTGTATTCTCAGCTTTGAAAAGCCAAGTGAGCTACCCAAAACCACTGGATTGATGATAAATGCTAATACATATCTGTCTGTAGATGTCAGAGCTAGAGAATGGTGACAGTTTGAACAGGGTCATTCACATGTGGATTGATGATAAATGCTAATACATATCTGTCTGTAGATGTCAGAGCTAGAGAATGGTGACAGTTTGAACAGGGTCATTCACATGTGTCTTCAGGTGTGATTGAGACTTGGTTTCCAAATAATCAGGATGGAGATGTTGCATGAGGAAAACCTGGAAAGAGAAACATTCACAGGGAGAACAAGAAGTGAATAAAAAAATCAGTAGATTCATGGAGAAAACAAGAAGATAATAAAAAATGGGTAGATCTGATCCTTCCATAGGTTTATTTTCTTTCCACATACAAAAAATTCTAGAATGGCTGGGATTGAAAGTGACCTCTGGAGATCATCTAGACCATTCTCTTGCTAAAGCAGGGGAGAAGGCAGAAGTGCTTAACACCTTCTGTGCCTCAGTCTTTTGTGGAAATATGGCTTGTCTTCAGGACAACTGTCCTCCTGGGTTGGTAGATGGTGTCAGGGAGCAGAATGGGCCCTCTGTTATGCAGGAGGAGGCCGTCAGAGAACTGCTGAACTGCTGGATGTTCATAAATCTATGGGACCAGATGGGATCCACCCCAGGGTGATGAGGGAGCTGGCAGATGAGCTTGCCAAGCTGCTCTCCATCATTTATCAGCAGTGCTGGCTCACTGGTGAGGTTCCAGATGACTGGAAGCTGCCCAATGTGATGCCCATTCACAAAAAGGGTGAGAAGGAGATCCTGGTAATTATAGGCCAGTCAGCCTGACCTCAATATCCAGTAAGATAATAGAACAGTTTATACTGAGTGTCATCACACAGCACTTACAGCATGGTCAGGGTATCAGACACAGCAGGGGTTTAGGAGGGGTAGGTCATGTTTGACCAACCATGTTTGCCTGACAGTGCCCAGCCAGAAAGGGACCTGGGGGTACTGGTCGACAGTTGACTGAACATGAGCCAGCAGTGTGCCCTGGTGGCCAAGAAGGCCAATGGCTCCTGGTCGGTATCAGTAATAGTGTGGCCAGCAGAACCAGGGAGGTCATTCTTCCCCTGTACTCGGCACTGGTGAGGCCAAACCTTGAGTGCTGTGTCCAGTTCTGCCCCCTCAGTTTAGGAAGGATGTTTACATTCTTTAGTGCATCCAGAGAAGGGCATCGAGGCCGGTGAGGGGCTTGGAACACAAGCCCTATGAGGAACGACTGAGGGAGCTGGGCTTGTTTAGCCTGGAGAAAAGGAGACTCAGAGGTGATCTTATCACTCTACAACTTCCTGAAAGGTGGTTGTAGTCAGGTGGGGGTTGGTCTCTTTCTCCAGGCAGCAACTGATGGAACCAGAGGACACAGTCTCAAGCTGCACCAAGGGAAATTTATGTTGGATATTAGGAAAAACTTGTTTACAGAAAAGGTTCTGGACAAAGTTCTGGAATGGTCTGCCCAGAGAGGTGGTGGAGTCGCCATCCCTGGATGTGCATAAAAAAAGGACTGGATGTGGTACTCGGTGCCATGGTCTAGTTGAGGTGTTGGGGCTGGGTTGGACTTGATCATCTTGAAGGGTCTCTTCGAACCTAGTGTTTCTGTGTGATTCTGTGTAAAGCAGGTTCAGCTACAGCAGGTTGCACAGAGATGGTGTCCAGACAATGTCTCCAGAGAAATCAGATCGCACAGTCTCTCTGAGCGCCTGTTCCAGGGCTCTGTCCCCCTCAGTGTACAGAAGTTTCCCTTCATATTCAGGTGGAACTTCCTGTGTTTCAGTTTGTGCCCATTAGCCTGTGTCCTGTCCTCTTGACACCCACCCTTCAGATATTTTTACATGTTGATAAGATCCCCTTTCAGTCATCTGAAGGCTAAACAGGCCCAGCTCCTTCAGACTTTCCCATGAGAGATGCTCCAGTCCTGTGATCACTTTGACAGCCCTCCACTGGACCCTCCCCTGCAGTTCCTTGCCTTTCTTGAACTCCTAAGTCCAGGACTAGGCATGCCTACTCCAGGTGTGGCCTCATCATAGCAAAGGGTCTGTATCTGAGCATGAAACCAGCGCTGTTCAAACCAGTAAGAGTAGCCATTCTGTGGAGTAAATGGTACCTGCAGGGCTCTGCCTTACCCAGAAGCAGAGAAAAGTATTTTCTATGTTTTTCAGGTGTTCTCTGTTCTGTGCCTCTCAGCCTTCACTCTGTTACCCTCTTTGTTTCTGCTTGTTTCTGGATACCAGAAGCAATCTCTAGCAGGAAGGTTATATTTTGGTATTAGCAAGCAATTTGTTCCTTTAGTGTCTTTTGATTTATACTGGTCTTTTTGTCCCTATCAAGTGAGGAAGTGAAATATTTCTTTTCTAACATTTCTTTCCCAAAACCCATGAAAATTCAAACATCTCTATTCTCAGCCTAATCTCTTTGCTTTTCTTTAATTGAGAAGTGGTTTAAACTAAAGATAAAAACTGTAGTCCAGGAGTATTTTGCCAAAATTCATGTCAGTTCTCTTTAATAGAAACGGACTAGTTGGGTCTTGGTGCTTAATATGGTGATGGAGAATACTTTTGATAGATGTTGAAGAAATAAAGATTTGTTTCCCAACAGGTTATAATTGTTCTGTTAGCTGTGTGATGTATGTTCTGTGTTGTACTTTTCAATGGTTCCCTAAATGCAGTCTCTGGTAAAACAGGAGGACGTATGTTGGAGCAATGCCAGGAAAAATCATCCAGTGTCTGAAGAAGACCAAGACAGAGAATCCACTTATACTGATTGATGAGGTGAAGTATTTGGTCTTTCTTCTAGGTTTTGCTCTTAAAAACGTGTATCAATTTGTGATCCTCAGAGAAAAGGTGAAGCAGTAACTCTCTTAAAAATCCCAGGTTCTTTCTGTTCATATATGGCTGGGCTCTCAACTTCTGTGGGTTACACTGATACCTTAGATGCTTTGTTTTCTCTCCTTATAGCAGACTCCAGCTTTAAAATTCTAGTTGTGTCCTTCTGATTAAATTATAGCTGTTTTGATCGTAATGGACCTGACTGGATATTCAGAATTTCCGTAGTTCTTGTGTTTCCTGCATAGATGTGAGCATGTCACTGAGCATGTCACAACATCTACTGTTGCCTGTGTGATTATTAGTAAGAGTCACTCTCAGTAGGTCTAAAGCAGGACTCTAAGGAGTAATTTGTGGTCTGATTTGAGAATACATGAGTCAGGGCTACCAGCCTAATGCTTTGTTGAAAAGCAAATAAGGACAGGATATAATATCAGGTGTTCAGAATAGACTCGAGGTCGTTCTGGCCTTCTTGTGTGCCATACCTAGGAAGGACCAACAGCAGATGTCTTCACAGAGAGCAGCAGGCACAACTGTCTCCCGGGTTTTTTCCCGGGAAAGACAGTGAGAATAAGAGAAAACAATTCTTAGCTCTACTTGCTGCTTCTGTTGTTTGGCACGTGTGGAATGTGTTATGGATATTGTTTACCAAAAAGAGTTTGTTAATTGGAGTCTGCTGATGATTGTTTGGATTGATTGCTAGTTGAGTCAAAGCTGTGTCCTGACTGTCTCCAGACAATCATGGGTTTTTCTGTAGTAGTAGTATCTTTTTAATATAGTATCCTTTTAGTATAGTATCTCTTAGTATGTAATTTAGTATAGTATTAGTGTAATATAGTATAGCTTAATAAAGCATTTGGTCAGCCTCCTGAATCATGGAGTCAGAGCACATTATTCCCTGGCTGGGGGATCGCCTGTTTCTACATAAGCAGATTCTTGGGAGGAATTGTATGTGGGACCAATAAACTGTCATCTGTTGCAGCATGATGTAAGCAAAGAATATCGTGATTTGAAAGGTAATGGAACCTGTAGGTTATGATACTTGACTGGTGTTGGCCAGAAGCCCTGCCTTGGCTGTAGCAGCAAATTTCATTAAGGCCAGTTAATGCTGCTTGTAAGGGAGAAGAAGCAGTGACCCTGTTTATATCCTCAGGAGGAGAGTTCACAGTGCTAGATGAGTCAATGACCTTGGCCATGGTCCTGGGCTCTAGTGGCCCTATGTGAGCAGTGGGGTTGTTCAGGATAACTTCAGGAAGTCCCCATGAGCCTCAATCAACTTATGACTATGACAACAGCCCAAGTCACTACTCTGGCTCTGCTTGAATGGCTGCGTGTGGGCTTTTTGCACCTTGAGCAGAGTAAGGAGTGTGTCTGCACTTGCATATTAGAGAAGTAGTGTAAGCTAGCACTCTAGTCCTCTCACTGTGGAAGTAAGTGTTCTGGACTGTGCCTATAGCTTATCTCACTTTAACAAGTAGTAGCCCACTAGTAGTAGTGCTTTTTATTGTATGCACATTGCCTGAGACTTCATGGTGATTTTCTGCAACACTCAAAAGTCCTGTGTCTTCTCAGCTGTGTCATGTGCTCACACAGAAAGATAGTAGGGACTTGGATGAGTGCACAGAAAAGTGGTAGACTGGTATTGGATGTTAATGAACACTCATGAACATTTTCAGATGGAGCCTTGAAAAAAATCTTGCTTGAGAATTTATCATGGTGGGAAACTTCTAGAAGTATTAAATTCTTTTCTCCCACAGGTAGATAAAATAGGAAGAGGCTATCAAGGGGATCCATCCTCAGCTCTTCTAGAACTATTGGATCCAGAACAGAACTCTAACTTCTTGGATCATTACCTTGATGTTCCTGTGGATTTGTCAAAGGTATTTCTCTTCTCTGCAGAGGCTGTAGAGCCAGAATGTCTGAATGTGTTTCAGTGCAGAGATTTCCTGTCCATGAAAAGATGCTGACATTCTGTTGGAAAATCAGATAGAACATAAGTGGTATACAGCTGTCTCTGTAGGAGTTGATTTTAACTGAAGTGTCTGTACATGAAAGAACATGATCACCCGCATATGTCCTGTAGCCCTAACTCCCTGTAGAGCCAGGAACAAACAGATGTGTGGTTCCACTAGAAAAGGCAAGAGTTTTCCTTTACATGATGATTGGCAGAGCTACTGTCAAGGGAGGTGGCCTAATGCTGCTATGAAGCTTTTGAAATTGGTCATCTTTACACACTATTGCACTTTTTGTGCAGCTGACATAAGTTACAGAATTGACATAGTAGGAATAGGTATAGATAATTGGGTCATTCTGAGCTAATTTCCTAGAAAGTAGAAAGAACTTATGAGTGAGATCTAGATCTCCCATTTTGTAGTCCCTATCAAACCATTCCGATTTCTCAGTTGTGTATTTCTAAACATTTATTTTGGGGGTAGGGAACATGCTATTACATAATTCTGAAATCCAGACTTCTATTAAAAGATAATTTCACAGAGAGGGTGATCTTGCTCTAGCCCTTTGGACAGAGAAACACAGAACTTAGGAATTAGTACTTGGAGTAAAGCAAGTGGTTAATGAAAGTTCTTAAGAGGATCTTTTAATGCTTCCAGGTACTTTTTATTTGTACTGCCAATGTTACAGAAACCATTCCAGAGCCACTGCGGGATAGAATGGAAGTGATCAATGTGTCAGGATATGTAGCAGAAGAGAAACTTGCAATTGCAGAGGTAAGAGGAATCACTGTTGTGCTTTATGTGAATTACATCTGGTAGATTTTTTTTGGCAGATTCAGGCTTACATATTTACATCCAACTATGTCCAAAAAAATTAGGTACATGGTATTTTGGACAGAGTTCCTTTGATTTGAACACAGTTAAAGTAACTCCAGTGTGCCATAGGCTGTGGACACCAGAAAGCAGCGTTGAGCTATCAGCAGAAAGTTGAGTTGGAACCACTAGGCTTTGTCACAAATACTAAGAGAAGGATGTGGGGGATTATTTCTTTCAGAGATACTTGGTCCCTCAAGCACGAATTCTGTGTGGCTTGGATGAAAACAAAGCTCAGATCACATCAGATGTCCTGACTGTTCTCATCAAGCAGTACTGCAGAGAGAGTGGGGTGAGGAATCTGCAGAAACAAGTAGAAAAGGTATGGGGAAGTTACGTGTAACTGCAACCACTGTGCATCAGCCTTCTCGGCTTTTTTTACAGAGAAAAAATACTATCTCACCCAGGTACTGAGGAAATCTGCCTATAAAATTGTGAGTGGAGAAGCAGAGATGGTCCAAGTAACACCTGAAAACCTGCAGGACTTTGTAGGAAAGCCCATCTTCACTGTGGATCGCATGTATGAAACCACTCCCCCAGGAGTGGTGATGGGTCTGGCCTGGACAGCTATGGGTGAGACAAAATTACTTTTGAGTTAATGCCTACATTTCTGTGTAATTTTCAGAGTTGAATGTAATAGTCAAACAGAACTGAGTCCAGTGATGTTTTTCTACAGGCACCAGTAAAAGGAATTTCCTTTGGCCTTTGGATCCTGAGTACTACTTCCTTGAAGAAGGGAGCCTTTCTTTTGCCCTTGCCCAGGCTCATCTTAGCTTAGGGGTCAGCATGTTTTCTCTTCAAGCTCCATACCCCATACAATTGATGTACATTAGGAACATCAGCAGCAGGAGGTGCCACTGTGAGACACAGCACAGCTGAGGAATGCTGTGTCTTGTCAATGATGTGCAACACTGATTTGACTTCTGGTGTTGAGGGCAGGTATAGATGTTCCAGCACTCTGTAGAGTGGGTGCAGTTGGCTGTTTACCATTCATTGAATTACTCCCCTAGTAACTTGTGGGCTTATGTGCACTACAGGATGGAAATACAGCACACAGCAAAGTAGATGACCTCTTCATACTCAAATTGATCTGGGGTAGAATTCAAGTAAAGAGGGAAATTATCAGTATGGTGGAGAAGGTAAATAGATAGCTGGCACTGGAGAATTAAGTGGCTAAAAGTGTTTGTGAACTCAGCTTACTCTCAGAGGAAACAAAGAACATGAAACCATTATAAGAACTTGTTTTTTTCCATTAAGTAGGGGTTGCATCTGTGTTCCTAGAAGGTGAAGTCCAAAAAATGGAGACTGTTGAGATTTCTAGCTGGCCTTCCTGAAGGTATTTAAGGAACAGGTTTCAGCTGCTTTCTACACAAGGGCTAGTGTCTCATCAGAGAGCATCAGTTCCAAATGCCTGACATAGCTTCTGCATCACCAAAACCTTCTAGTTTAATTTGCCTTTAACTTTTTTCAGATGTTGCTTTTCTTTTCTTTTTTTAGGAGGTTCCACTCTGTTTGTTGAAACGTCCCTGAGGCGACCCAAAGACAAGGAAAACAAGGACGGGTCGCTTGAAGTAACAGGGCAACTGGGAGATGTAATGAAAGAGAGTGCCAAAATTGCATACACATTTGCAAGAGCCTTTCTGATGCAGAAGGACCCCAACAATGACTTTCTTATATCTTCTCATATCCACCTGCATGTGCCAGAGGTAAACTGATGCAGAGTTCACAGAGCGTGCACAGCAGCCCGGCTGGTTTGCTCCCTTAGATGTAAACCTGGAAGGCACTTCATTTGTCCATATGTTGTGCAGATTGCCCTCTTCTACCAGTAAAACCAAGGAATTAAGACATTTTCTTCAGGCTCCTATGAAGGTCTTTTTAGGAGCCATGTTGCCATTCCTTTGTACAGCAAGCATGTGGCAACAATAGAGGGGCTTGGACAATTTTCTAAAGAAACCTAAGCTTTCATTGCAGCTGTTGGCCTGTTGTGCAGGTGGGGAAACCATGACATAGAGAGAAGTGTTTTGGATAAATGCTTGGGTGAAGTTACAAAGACATCAAAGTTTAGGTCTCTGTGTTACTAAGCCTTCTTAAAGGCTTCAAGTCATTTACACGTAATTGAAAATATTACTGATCTCTATGCCATGCTTCCTTATCCATGTAATGGCAGTGGTTGCTTTTGTCCAATATTTTGGGCTGAAAATAAATGCTGACAGTGTTCAGAGTGGCTCACATGTTGTATAACAAGCTTTGGGCAGGTGCTTTACTGAATACAGATTTCGAGCTGTGACTGTGCCCCAGCTTTACTTCTGGACTACTGAGTGCTCTGTGTGCACTGTCTTTGTTGCAGCTTGCTCTGTATCTGTCCAGGTACTGCATTGTTGTCTCTGAATTCATTCCCTGAAAGATGAGAAAACAGCAGACATGATCTCTGTCTCTACTCCCTCTCAGACATTGATTTCCTTTGCTCTTACCACAAAGAGGTTTGTTCTCAGATAAATCCAGACTGTCACTAGTTCAGGCCTGGATTTTGTGGGGCTTTACATACTGATCTTTTCTGCCTTGAATTGTTTTTTGTATTGTCCCCCACTAATTTGTTACTCTTGGCACTCTCCCCTTGTGATGTTGACTTAGGTCTAGGAAAGAGCTTCAAAGTGTTTGTGCTCTTTTTTCCACTGATGTTGCTTACTCAAAGACCTGAGCCCATTGAGTATGGTGGTGGCATCATGCCAGAAACCACATTTGTGAACCCATTTGTGGATTATTTCTCATGAATAAGGTGAGGAATGTCACAGTTGTTAATATATCAGCCAATTCAAATAGCGGGATGCCATCACTCACACATGCAAAAACCTTTGTGAGGTTTCATGAAATTTGGACAATGTTAAAACAACAAGGACAAGAGTACTGTCTGACTGTGCTGCTTCTTGAATGAGCAGGGGAGTTGTGCTTTGTTTTTTTAAACAGGGAGCAACACCGAAGGATGGACCAAGTGCAGGATGTACCATAGTAACAGCTCTGCTGTCCCTGGCTATGAATTGCCCAGTGAGGCAGAATGTAGCCATGACTGGAGAAGTGTCATTGACTGGGAAAATTCTTCCTGTTGGTGGAATCAAGGAGAAGACTATTGCAGTAAGAGCTCTTCTCTTCTCTTCTCTTCTCTTCTCTTCTCTTCTCTTCTCTTCTCTTCTCTTCTCTTTGCATTGTTCACAGGAGAGCCCTGGGTTGGGCTCACTGGGGACAGAGACAGCCTCTTGGGCTGGGGTTGTTCCTTGAATTGGGAGAGGCAGATTTCATCCCATACACGGGTTGGAAAAGTCTGTGGGGGAAGATGGGGATCTTGGCTGTGTTTGGCTGTGAGAAAAGGGATGGGACTCCAGGCTTTGTGCCAGAGCATGTATGTTGGCCTAGTTCAATTCCACCTACACTGGCAGAATTGAAGGTGACTGAGAGCTTGAACTGGCTGTCAGAGATGTCTGCTCTATCAGACTAGTGCAGTTCAATCACCTCTGCTGTGTTGAATTGCTTGTTTCAGGAGGGCATCCAGTGGAGATCTGATAACATCTCTAAGGTACATTCTTAAAATCAAGGCTCTGTTCCCTAATTCCAGTGTGAATTTGTTTGAAATTTTATACAGATGTCTTAGATAAGAGGAACTTAGATTTAGTATTTGTATTTTTGGTTTAATCTGTTTTCAGTTTTCAGAGTTTCTTTCCAAGCATTCAGGCTCTCTCCCTACTTTTCACCTGCACAATTCTGGCCTACCTAAGCCTTGCACCACACATATTTTTCAGTCAGTGTTATTAGGTCTTCTTCCATTGAGCTGGGTCTTCACATCAGTGTTCTGTTCCCAGATAAATTTGGGCTATAGCCTTGTACAGTGTGATTTCTTTTCCTTGTATGACTTAAAAATGAGTAGTTGTTTGTAGCAGTACAGCAGTACAGGACTAACCTGCGCTATGGCACTGACTGGCTGCACTTGCAGGAGTGTGAGTGGCCACAGGCCTGAACACAGGATCACCCCTAAAGCAATGGGTACAAACCTGTCGTGGGAGGAGCAGCTCTGCTTTCTGTGCTCCTTCCAGGAAAGGTGTCCCTATCAAAAGGTTCTGTAGAGTTGTACTAAGGGTGTTGATGGGGTAAGTTGGTTTGACAAGCTGTTTCTAAATTTGCTTTCATCCGAGACTTTATTGTTACCCAAGCTGGAACAGATACTTAAAACTCTGTAAAATAGTATGAATGTTCTGAACAATCCCCGAGCTGCTGACTCCTCATCTGTCCCTGCAGCTGAGATGGCACTGGAGACTTAGGTGTTTTGGGGCTTGAGGGGGGATCTAGAACATGCTTCACCGTGGTGATACCTATCACAGATGCCCTTGGTGCTCTTCATAGAAGACAGTACAGCTGGATGATGCTCCAGAATAACTGCTCTTGCTTTCAGAACTGGGGAAGGGTGTTTCTGGTACATAGAAGGATTTCTAGGACTCAACAGCTCAACTTTTTCTCCCCACAGGCAAAGAGGGCAGGCGTTACCTGTATCATTCTGCCGTCAGAGAACAAAAAAGATTATTATGACCTTGCTGGATTCATTACAGAAGGACTGGAAGTGCATTTTGTGGAGCACTACACAGAGGTATTTGATATAGCATTTTCACAGGTGGATCACACTGGAGGATGACATGCTATGCCCTGATGGCTGGAAGGTGTTCTGTCCCTAAGCTCTCAGCCCCCGCCTAGAGATGGGTGACATGGGGCAATCCTGAAGTGGGACGTGAAGCTATTGCTGCTGCGCAGCTGCCAAAATGAATTAAGGCTCTGCTAGAATAAAGTATTTCTCAGTCTTTAATACTGAATTATGATCTACAATAAAGGATTTCCAATTTTGCCAAAGGAATGGACATGTTATCAGCCACCAGCAGTAAGGCTAGTCTGGTCTTTTCTCATTGAAGATGTTTCACCTATTTCACTGTAAATTTCTGTGCGACTTGTGGGAAAGGACTGAACAGTACACCCAGAGCTAGGCTGATGTACAGCTGTTATTCCTGATGTGGTAAAAGGCAAGTAGCTCTCAGAATCTGTCTCTGTTTAGAAGCTTGGGCTGGGCTGAAAGGACACTGAAATCCTAAGATAGTTCAGCACAGCTAGTACAGTCAGCTGATAAAGGGACATGGTTCTCTAGGTTCAGTCACCAGGTCAACACCACCAGAAAGAATTCCAGGCTAAAGAGGGCAGACCAGCAACATGCTCAGCTGGTCACCAGTCAGCAGCACTGTGCTGCTCCGCTGTGCTGTACCCCTCTGCAACAGCTGTATCATGTTCAAGGAGCAGAAAAGGAATTAGGTATCTGGACTGTTGTACACCAGTAAATACAGGCCTGGCGGCTGGAGAACTTGAATACTTTGTCTCCCAATGAACACTAAAAAAAAGTATTTTCTGAGCCAAGAACAGCTCTTATCATCTCAGCAAGGGAGCACTCAGGGGAGAATAAAGAATCCAGCTATTGAAGTTCAGGGAGCTCTTGCTGACTCCAGGTGTTACGACTTGCTGCCACACTGCAGAACACAGGCCTGAATAGAGGGTACAAGGGGAAACATAGGCTGCTCATAAGGAATGGGCTGATGTGCCCTGGGGAAGAAGTGCAAAGTAGTTACTATTTTCAACAGCCATTTTTGCCCACTTCCCTCCTACTACCATCTAGGTCTGAAGACAGACTAGGAGGTAGAAGGCATTATTCTAGAGATTTACACGTCCTGAGACTGCACGTAGTCATAGAGGATTCCCCTCTAGAGCACGTCACAGCAGCACTAGTATCAGCATCTCCACCTGCAGGCACAATAAACCACTGACCCAAATTCTTGATGGCTGAACTTCTGGACCTTGTCACCATCCCCCAGCAGCACCCACTGAAGTAGGTGTACCAAGAACACTCACTACCATGGTTTTGGGAAAAAGGACTTTATTGTGTTGCAGCCTGTGCAACTCAATCCTTCTTTGCAGCAGCTTTCCTCATGGCTGCCAGGACATTACTGAGTTCCTCCCGCTTCCTCTTGGCCCGAATGTGAGTGCCGACCTGCAGGGAGAGAGCAGAGCTGTCAGTCCTCACCCAGTGCAGACTGGACAGACTGGGAAGGGCATGGGTGTCCCTGCTGTCACACCTCAAAACCAGGCACAATGGTAAAGTCCTGGAAAGATGGACTCAACCTCCAGCCAGGAGTTTGCCATCACATCTCAGTAGTATCTTAACAGTTATTTGCATATAAAAGAGGCTGCTTGCAGCTCTCATAATCATTACAACTCAAGGAACCCTATCTGAAGTCTCCTAGTTAATGGCACACAACCTCCATCAGTCCTGCTCTCATTTTCCCCACATGCAAACCATGGAAAAATAGCATGACAAGCCTTAATCCTTGAGCTCGGGGCGTTTTTAGCGAAGTACCTTTGCATCCATCTCCTGCTCTCCCACCCAGCCCAAGGAACATTCTCTCCACTCCATCATATTCACCAGTTACTTCCAAAACAAATGCAAAAAATACAGAGGATTAATTAAAAAGCCAAATATTCCTGGGAGAGGGCAGAAAACAGAAAACTGACATAGTAGTTTCTACCATCCATTGTTAGTTGATTGACCCACCCGCTTCTTGATGAACTTCAGAGCACGTTTGTCCTTGGACACTTTCAGCAGCTCCATTGCACGTCGCTCATAGGGTGCAAAGCCGCAGACTTCCCTGATCATGTCTCGCACAAACTTGGTGTGCTTGGTCAGGCGCTGTGGGACGGGAGGCAGGTTACTTTGGTCAGCGGGTTACAAGGCACTATGCAGAGGGGACTAAAGTGGCATGCTCTCAGCTAGGCTTCAAAACCAGCCCATGCTGTTGCCATGTCCCAAGAAAACTTAATCCCTGGAAGATCCTGTGGAGCACGTGAGCTTGGCTAAGTGTGCCAGTCTGTCTTCAGGCTCAGGTCCAGATGTGTCACACACTGGCATTTTTGGAAAAAGCAGGTCCATGAGCTAGCCGAGATTTGCACTGCAACACACGTGGGACACTACAGCTACACAGAGCATTTAATAAGAATGAACAGGGCTCAGGTGCATCCATGTCCTGTAACACGCATCTATCGGCTCTGGATAGCTCCTAGTAGAAAAATTCGGGGCAGTTTTGTGCGAGATTGCCTGTTGTTACCAAAAGAAGCAGAACAGGAGAGACTAGAAGGCATACAGTTTTCACAGCTACCGCCTGGCCCCGCTCTGCCGAGCCCCGCCGCCCCGCAGTCACGGGCAGCGCGCAGCTTCTGAGCCCTCCCGTCTTCCCACAGCGAAAGCGCAAGCCGCAGCCCCGTGGGACGGGGCCGGAGGCGATGGGCGGCTCTGCGCCGGACACACGAACACAACCGCGCTGCACACCGGGGGCAGCGGGCTCGTTCGGCTCCCACAGCGAGAGGCAGCCCCGGGGATCTGCGCGCCAGCAGTCTCATACTCACCCCGCGGCGGCGACACTGCCGGGGCTTGGACACGTTCTTGGTCACCTTGTAGCCCTTGTTAAGGCCCACGGCCATGGGGTAGCGGATGGCCATGGCTACGGCGCCCGGGCCCGATGGACGCGGATGGACACAGACCCACTCGGCCTCACCCGCACAGCGATAATGGCGCCGCACCGGAAAGAACGAGCGCGCGCGGGACTCCGGGACGTGGCCATTTCCGGCGGTGGGCGGGGCCGAGGCGCGCGGGGGAAGTACGAGGGAGAGGGCGCCCCCTGGCGGCACGGCCGGTGTGCTGTGAGGGGCTGGGGAATCACCCCGCGGTGGGGCCATGGTGGGTGTGAGGGGACAGCGGGCATGAGAGCACGGTCACCCCGCGGTGGGACCATGGTGGGTGTGAGGGGACAGCGGGCATGAGAGCACGGTCACCCCGCGGTGGGGCCATGGTGGGTGTGAGGGGACAGCGGGCATGAGAGCACGGTCACCCCGCGGTGGGGCCATGGTGGGTGTGAGGGGGTGCTGTGAGGGGCTGGGGAATCACCCCGCGGTGGGGCCATGGTGGGTGTGAGGGGACAGCGGGCATGAGAGCACGGTCACCCCGCGGTGGGGCCATGGTGGGTGTGAGGGGACAGCGGGAATGACAGGACGGTCACCCCGCAGCAGGTGGTCTGACAGAACTGCTGGTTCCCCTCAGCTGCGCCCGGGGGACTTGGGGTGCCGACCTCGCGCAGCCCCGCACCTACAGAATTTTTCCCCATAAATTATAACTTTGGTATTGCTTGGCCAGGATTTGATAACATTTGACAGACAAACCTAAAGGAATGGAGTAAGCGATTTTGTTGGAATAAAAGATACTGGATTTTCTTACCTCTGAAACAGAGCTGAGGTGAACATGTGCAACTCAACTTCTGCTTTCAAAGACGATTAATTTGTTGAAATGGAAAATATTTACTTGAACTTGAAAATCATGGATTTTGAAACAAATTACAGAACTTTACATCCTGCTGTAGAGCTCGTCTTTGCACGACTGGTTCCTTTCATCGCAGAGCAGCGGTCCCAGCTCACGCACTCGGAGCTGCTGGACTCTCACCCCCTCATGGCACAGATTCCAGCAGTGAGGAATGTTCATGGCTTAGACAGTGGGACAGGTCCGACTCTGATGCCTTTCGCCACAGGAGGGCAGAGTATGAACAGGTCAGGTGTCTGCAGGGTGGGGGTGACTGTCCTACACAGCCAGAGGGAACTGCCTTTCTGAAATATTTTCTGATGTTTCTGAAAGTCAACAAAGAAAAGTTATGAATGCCAGTTCTGTTGTCAATCTGCACCTCTAAAATTAACATGAGGTTGATATCATATTTACTACTGAGAAACTATCACATGGGACAGCTAAAGGTCTCCCAATCCAGGAGCTCTGGGTTCCTCACAGGAGGAGCTGTTGCAGCCCTGGGTTGGAGGAGGTGTCACCTCTCCTGTCACCTTTCCTGCCCCTGCCAATGTGCATGGAGCTGCTGTAGGGTGGCTGCTCATTCACCTCTGGATGTGCCGAAGAAGGGTCCTCACCTGCTCTGGCTCTGTGACTTCATCAAATACAGGTGGCCCTGAAATAAACATTTGCCTGGAAGAGGAGGCAGCAGCACCTGCTGCTTCCTTCTGCCTGGTCTGTGAGCACCAGCCCACCAGCAGCATCTGCATGGGGCTCTTCCCTCTCACACCCTGACTATTGCTACCTTCCTCTCAGGACATCTTTTCCATTCATGCAGAAACATATGGATCTATAATTCCCACACTCCCAGTGGGTTTCTCATAATTTGATCTTTCTACGCTGCACTGGACACCCCTCAAATCCTGCCTTTTTTCCAATACAAGAGTTCTTGCCTCCTATTGTTGCCTGCACCAAGTCCCTAATAGAAAATCCAGAGTTTCAGTTTCCAGAAGCTTTTGCCCCATTCCATCATTGCTAAATGTCTTCCTCTACATTCCCAGCATTTGCAAATGGTTTGCATCTCTGCTGGATCTTTCTTTGGATTCTGCATTACATCTCTTCACTCTTTGTCTTATTTTTTTCCTAAAGCCATTACAAGTAAAGTGTTACCCATCAGGTGAGCCCAAGGACTGGGGGGGGGGGGGGGGAAAAAAAGGGAGGGCGGGGGGGGGGGGGCAGAAAAAAGGTAGAGGAAGCCTTAGGATTTGAGCTGAATCCAAAGCTGGGACTGACTGGCTCTGCTGAGATGGACATGGTGGGTTCAGTGGACCATAAATAGGATGAACATCTGCAGTGTGTCCTGGCTGCTGCAGTGATGTCCTGGGCTGCATGGATTCACCTGGCAGGGGCCAGGAAGGGATTGTTCCTTTTACCTGGCACTCATTATATTGCACCAGTGGTGCTGTGTTCAGGCCTTGCAAAGCAGGAAGAACTTGAATAAACTGGAATAAGTTTAGAGGAAAGCCATGAAGCTGTCTGGGGCCTGGAGCATGAGGAGCAGTGGAAGGAACAAGCCTTTTACAGCCTGGAGAAGTAGAAGTGAGCTGAGGTAGATGTAAAACAGCCACCTGAATTTCTGATTAACCAATGGAGAACAAGTATAAGAGTGATCCATCCCAATGTTCAGCAAGTATATCAGGAGGCCAGACAGACTGAGTGGAAAATTCTGGATCATGTTTAAATACAAAAATTAAGAATGTGGGGGGTGGAAGCAGCATCAAAACTACCCAAGAGATATACACAGGCATTGCAAGGACATCAGGAACAGAACTGGAAAAGCCAGAGTTCCTCTTGACCTCACTGAAGACCAAGGAAAGAAGAAAAAGTGCAGCACCTTACTCTCCCCGGGCTGCTCCAAGTTTATGAAGAGAGAGCCTGTTGAAGGTTAGAATTGTTGTTTTTCTCTCAGGGATTTTTCTCCCATCTGTTGCTAAGAGACAATAACGACTGGTACTTAAGAGATGAAAGAAGTGGCCAAGGTGGGGGGAAAGCCAGCAGTGTGCCCTGGTGGCTAAAAAGACCAATAGCATCCTGGCCTGTATCAGGAATAGTGTGGCCAGCAGACCCAGGGAGGTCATTCTTCACCTATACTCGGCACTGGTGAGGCCAAACCTTGAATGCTGTGTGCAGTGCTGGGCCACTCAGTTTAGGAAGGATGTTTGCATTCTTTAGTGCATCCAGAGAAGGGCAGCAAGGCTGGTGAAGGGCTTGGAACACAAGCCCTATGAGGAACGACTGAGGGAGCTGGGCTTGTTTAGCCTGGAGAAAAGGAGACTCAGAGGTGACCTTATCACTCTCTACAACTTCCTGAAAGGCAGCAACTGGTGGAACCAGAGGACACAGTCTCAAGCTGCATCAAAGGAAATATAGGTTGAATGTTAGGAAAAAGTTTTTCACGGAAAGAGTCATAAAGTTCTGGAATGGTCTGCCCGGGGAGGTGTGCAGTCACCATGTCTGGATGTGTTTAAAAAAAGACTGGATATGACACTCAGTGCCATGGTTTAGTTGAGAAGTTAGGGCATGGGTTGGACTTGATGATCTTTAAGGTCTCTTGCAACCTAGTCATTCTGTGAATTCTGAATTCTGTGAAAGGTGCAGCTGCACTCTTGTAGCTGAGGAGGCTTTCTTTTCGAAGGGCAGAGACATCACAATGAAATAAATGGGCAGGAGATCTTTCTCCTTTTTAATGCCTTTATTAAAAAGAATCAGCTCAGGTGGGGAGAAATCAATGGGTCGCGCCCACGCCGCCGTTGCTCCCAGGAGTGGCACAGAGAAGGAGGATGACGCAGCTTTGTCTGCTGGTCTGCAGGCAGAGCTGGGGATTCCGTCCTCATGGGAGAGTAGCAGATTCCCCCTTTTTGGTCCAACACCCCGGGTTGTCTCTTTAATCAACATCTTTTCAGGTTAGGGTGAGAAGCAAAAAGGATCCAAGCAGGTACAGGACTACGCTCCCATCCTTAGACGTCACTTAGGTCACTTAGTTCTATGTTGGCTCGTAATTCTTAGGCGTTTTCCTGGAAAACTGCAAAATTCTGGGCGCAATGCATTTCTCATTTGCATACTAGCTCTGATGCCACTCCCATTCTCCTGGTACCTGCAGAATCTCTGACAAGCATCAGGGGGACAATGGTTAATCACCAACCATTAACAGGTAATTGAAGAAGAACTCTTAACAATGAAGCTAGCACTGGTCCAATTTGTTTTAACTCTGCAACCTTAAAAAAAAATAGATAACTTTTAATTCATAACAACAAGATTTTGGCTGGGATGTGAGGGCATGGGTTCAGTTCTCTCTCTCAGTCTCAAGATTGGAGGGAACTGTTGAGCGGTTCCTGTTGCTGCCACTGCAGGAACCCAGGCCGGTCCTGCTTCTTCTGCCCTGGGGTGAGGCTTTTGCTCATACAAGCATCTCTTGCATTAGGATCTTATTACCACCTGCCTCACCTCACAAAGGACCCTCACCATCTGCTCAGGTGCCTCGGGGCAAACCCCGGCATCCCCGCTTGGGGCTCACACTCTGTGTGGTCTGTGTGGTTATTACTGCTGCTACTGTGTTTGTTTGTTTGCTTGGTTATACATTCTGGTAAATAACTGCTATTTCTTTTCCCATATCTTTGCCTGAAAGCTCCATAAATTCAAGTTAAAATATTTCGGAAGGAAGGGGATCACATTTTCCATTCCACTGGAGGTTCCACCTTCCTTGGCAGACACCTGTCTTTCAAATCAAGACAGAGCCTTTCTGTGTCTCAAGACAGATTAAGTTTATTTTAGTGTCCTTCCTCTTTTCCAAATACAGAATCAGCAGTAGCTGTGTTCCGCCTCACAGAGGCACAGGGTGCACAGCAGAATGGTGGTCCCTGGGACAACACTGTCTTCTGAACCTGAAAGTTATCCTCTCACTGCAAAGGAATGGATTCTTAAAGCAGAAAAACACACCTGATACAAACTGATTGCCACCTGTCCTTTTGACTGCATTCATCTTTCAGCCATCCCCCTTCATTACACCATGGCCAAAAACCCACACACACCTTCCGAGGTCCACCACCTGCAGCTATGGAAAGGCAGAGCTCCCTTCTCTCCTGCTAGGAGAGCCAGAATTCCCAGAGGGTGAAGCCTGTACCCACCAACAAATTGTTGTATAACATCAGATGGTCTCACAGGATGTGCTCCCATAGCTGGCACAGTGGGGGAAGCCCTTTACCTGTTGTTTCAAAGTATTAACTGAATCATCTCCCCAGAAGGGAGGAGGACAGACAAAACAGTAGCCTGATAGTGCTCCACAGTGCTCCACCTTCCTGTCTTACCCCTTCTTGGCCAAGGCCTTGCAAGATGCAGGTATTTGCATTTGCCAAGATCTAGACCTAATTTTCGGCTAGATGTCTTCCAGCAGGCAGCACAGGTCACCCCATAAGCCAGTAGCCCCAGGGAGGCTGGTAGAGACTGGTCATAGGGAAGGCAGTCAGGAGACAGGCTCAGCCTCATGCATAAACCCAGGCTATCTTAAATTCAGAGGCTAGTGTTTTATGTTAATTAACAAAATATGCATAGCAATCAATGTGAAAGAACTACAGCACCACTCCCATAGGTAGCCAGAGACTTTCCCTTTGAGCTGAAAGGGTGTTGCTCAATATCTGGTTTCTTCTGGAAGTGCCCCTTCCCCACTGCATCCTAGCTGTCCTGCTTCAGGCCTCTGGACCTCAAACAGCTGAAAGCCCCACTCACTTCTTAAGGCTCAGGGCTGTGTGGTTCTGCCCTGTGCTTCACATGTCCATGCACAGTGTTTCCCCAAGTGATGAAGCCTCTCTGTCTTCCAGAAAATAATTACTCACGACAGCAGCCAGCAAAAATCTCTGCATGGGGTTCATCACACATGGTATTTCTGCAGCTGTGGCCCTCTCATTCAGGGATGGAATTACTCCCATGCAAAACAGAACATGGCTTCGAAAAGAGGATGTGGGGACAGAAATGATATCTCTCTTTACCAGCTAATAAGTGGCTGTGGCTGTGAGACACAAAACCTGTGATGATGATGAGCAAGGCCTCTCTTATGGGCATGTAGTGCTGTGATGGTCCTGCTTGGGCACTTGATGATAATTGCCACTAATGCTCCACTGTGCTCTTTCATTGTCCTGTTTTGGGCAGGAGAGAGCTGGACAAGAGTCTGTTCAGCCTCTGTTGGTGCGATGACAGAGGTGGAGGAGTCTCTGGTGTGTAATAGAACCAGGGAGCAATCGGAGCCAAACTGAGGCTTTGTCTCTATTGAGTAAGAAAGGACACAGATTCACCAGAAGGCTGGTTTGCACAGCACCTCATCTTTACTTCGGATCCTCTCTTTTTATACATTGTTCCGATATAGATAGACCTGGTTGGTCAATTAATCAATACATTTCACCTGATTGGCTAATTAACAAGATGCCTTTCTTATAAACAATCTTTGAGAAAAACAAGAAAACAGAGAGTAGGAAAACAGCACCTGCAGGTTGTTTATAATAATAATCTATCATTGTTTATCTTCAACTCCCCAAAATCTCTCAAGCCAATTCTCGGAAAACTTATCCAGTTTTCTCGCTCTCTGACCAGGCTGTCACATCCACAAGACTTCTTTTCTTAAACTTCTTGGTAGGGAAATAAAGTTCACCACAGAGTGCTCACTGCTACTTTTTTCAATAAAAATAGCCCTCTCCCACTGGAATGATCCTGCTGCCTTTGGATGCTGTCTCTCTCCCACACAGTGATTGCTGCAGCATGGGGAGCTGCTGCAGCAGTCTCAGCTCAGCCAGGCCAGCCTCTGGCTGCCTTGTGCTGGCCAGCTACTGTGTTCCTCACTGGCTCCCTCAGAGGTTTTGAGCCCTGCTTTGAGGCAGTCAGAGACTCAAACTACTGTCTTTGGTGGTGGTTTATTAGTTAGGTTCAAGTACTTTTTTAAACAAAACACTGCCCTGCACATCGCATCACATCCTATCGCATCACATCACATCACAGGACAGTTTTCACAGTGGTCCTTGGATCTTCCAGGTGAAAGAGTTTGAGCCTGACTTTAAAGAAAATGCTCCTGTTAGTAAGTAAACTGAGGTCTAGACAGTCTCCCCCAGAAGTATTTGATAATTTGCAAGACTTTGCAGCGAGATCAGAAACCAACAGGCTCTACCACGAAAACCAGAAGAAACAGTAGGCTAAATCCTGCTCCTACATCTGCCACATGCAAGGGCACCAGTAGCTCTGCTCAAGCCATTGTCTCCCTTCTGGAGCAGCACATGTGCATGGACACAGACACATACAGAGGAACCATGCAAGTGCCCTCCTGTGAGAAGGAGAAAGGCAGCTGCCCCTGCAGCAGCTCCCTGGTCACCACATATAACACCCATGAACAGGGTATTACAGGTGCCTGTATTTCTGATGTTCTGTTTTGTGCAAGGTCTTTTACAGCACATGCACACTGCTAAAGCTGTCATCCATGTTGCCACAGACAGCAACTGTTCCCAAATCCAGCTGCTCTAGGAAAAAACGGAAAAAACACCCTTGCCTGTGGCTTGGAGCCTCTGCTGAATTATGGTTTCTGACCACCTGGCCAGTCCAACTGCTTGCTCTGCCTGAGCAGAGGACCCATCTGCAGCTGTCAGTTCAGGCAGGCTGCTCTTGTCTTCTGAAGGAAAGGATTTAACCCTTCTGGGGCTGCACTGAGCCTTACAACACTGATTTAACAGCCTCACCTTTGCTGCCATGCAATGAAATTCCCTGATTTTGTATCCACTTCTGCAATTATAGATGCCTTAGCTTTGGTCTTCCAAGTTTCTAATCACTTCCAAATTAAAAGTATATCCTTGGATAAAATACATTTATTTTTGTCATTGAGAAGGCAATGTCCTGTCTTCTCTGAGAGACCCACACAAAAGGGGTTTCCCCTACAGCCACTGGTACAGGGAATTTTACACTGCTGCTCCCCTGGGCATGGTGCAGTGTGACCATGTGAAACTGACCTTTCCTCCTTGCTGGTCTTGCTGGGGATGGAAATATTTCACCCTTATCAGATGGGAAATGCCATTTACAGAGCCACAGATTTCCCTTGGAAGTAGTCACTTTGGACAAATGCAAGTTCCATTTGTATTCCTGCTGCCTTTTACAAGGTGACCAATGCTTTGCAATGGCCAGATGCCATGTAGCTAGGAATGGCTTCTGTGGAGATGAGGCTATACCTCAGTCCCTTGTTGGGCCAGCTGAAAGTCAGTGCTGTCAAGGGGGAGCAGGCTGGATGGTGTGGCTGGAGAAGTCAGGGGGCATTGCCCCTTTGGGCAGCACCAGGAGGCTGGATGAACTCTGCCCAACTGTCACTCTGTACCAGTGGGGTCCTGGGCTGTCCAGCTATAAAGAGCTTCCAGAGAGAGGCAAGAGCACAAACTGGCATCTCAGTGGAACCTGTGAGGACCTCAGATTTCAGACAAATGTTTGAAGCTGGTCCTCATTTCTAGCTCAGTGTGTTCTTGCCCCCCGGACTCATGAGGGAAAACAACAAGCCAGCACCAAGATCAGTGGTAAAGAAAGAGGGGGAAGAAGTGTTCCAAGTGTCAGAGCCAAGATTGCTCTGCAAGCTGTAGTGAGGACTGTACTTAAACAAACTGTCCCCTTGAATGGACATGTCCATGGGGGATGAAGAAAGCCACTTGCAGCCCGTGGGAAAAGTGCTCACACCAGAGCGGGTGGATGTCAGAGAAAGCCACGATCCAGTGGGAGACCTGAATAGAGAGAGGGGCCCCAGCTTCCAGAGATAGAAAGAGAGAGCCCTTGCTTCCAAACTAGAGCGCCAGTCCTTAGGGGACGGCACCCCTTGGATGAGTGACCTGCGCCACAACAGTTTTGGGATGACTGCCCATGGAAGGGACCCCATGGCATAGCAGAAAAAAAAACTCCTCTCCCTGAATGAACAGATCTCAAGTGATGAACTGACCAAAACCCCCACACCCTGTCTCCCTGTGCTGTTGGTGGGAAGGAGGGTCTGGGGGGAAAAAAGGTGGTTTAAGCGCTTGCTTTACTTCTCATTATCCTCCTCTGAGTGTGTTAATAATAAATTTAATTTGTACCTTTAAATTTAAACCAGAGTGTTTTTCTCCTAGTCTTTATCTCAACTCATGAGCCCTTCATTAATTTTTTCCCTCTCCTTTGCCCAACTGTAGCAGGATATGGTGAGCGAATTACTCGTGAGGGTGCCTGGCTTTTGACCAGTGTCAAACCATGACACCCAGGCATGGTGCTCTGGGCCCGGGCAGGAGCACTCCTCCAGACCCAGCATGCAGCTCTTTGCTGTGCAGGAACAGGGCACAGGAGAAGGAGTTGCCAGCACGAGCCTTTGGGGAACCTGACTGTGAAGGGGAGATTGGAGGGGAAGATGAGTTGAGATGCTCAGTCTGCAGCATGGACAAGAGACATGGGCAGCAGTCACAGACAATGAAGGGGACAATTGCTGCAAACTGCTGTTGCCTACACAAGCAGATTCACATAGGTGCTGCAGAGGAAGGAGGCATTTCTGCAGAAGATGGGGGAACTGCAAAGGGGAGGTCCTTCCTAGAGTGAGTTCATTCAGGCAAAGACTCACCAATGGGCCAAGGACTGCAGGGACAACCTGGCAAGACTGTTTCCTGGGAAGATAAGAGTAATGGGGGTATCTATCTTCCAATAAGGTGTTGGTCCTTCCTTGTGTATATATCCCAACAGCAGAGTCCTGTAGAAAGCAAATGTTGCTATTTCTTTTACGTGAGAAGGTACTTTTTACAATAACTAAAAGGAAAATTGGTCATGAATTGGCTGGTGTGGCCAGGGTGCTCCCTGTCATTGACACCAAAAGAGAAATGTGTAGGGTGAGGAGAAAACTAGATGAAAAAGTAAACTAAATTCAAGAGATTTATGTAACAGAGCAAAAATAAAGGGTTCAGTAGTCACAGTGCCCATGGGTGGCCCACAGAAGTATGGATTCTTCACACAGAAATTTCTCCTTCTGCAAGTCCTAGTTATGAAGCCAAATATATCCTGAGGCTGGCTCAGCACCAGAAGGTGCCCAGGCACTACAATGGAAGGACTTCCAGCTCCTTGCCAGATGTAAGGTGAAGGTATTCTCCCTACTGGCCTCAGGCCAGTCCTCCAGACCCTGCCACAGGGTGGGATGGCCACTGAACCAGAACAGCCAGGGATGGTACCATCCAAACATACTTGCTTAGAAGGGGTAGAGAGGGAAAATAGTGATTTATGTTCTGCAACATGCAAACTTGCCAGGCTTGAGCAGATCTGATCTTCTGCTCCTCCAGGCCCGGTCAAACCAGCCCAATACTGGCACAGATGAGAAGATGCACACTTGCAGCCACTTGCACTATGACTCCTGCAAGTGAAGGCTCATCTACACAATGCCCACCATGCATCACTGGCTTAACTCTTTATTGCTTTTTAAGTCAAATCATCAGTATAAACTGTCAATGGCCTCACTGGCCATGTAGCCTCAAACTGATCTCTCTGCCTTCCTCTATTCTGAGACCATTTAAGTGTCTGCAGTTTGCTAGCATTCCCTGGCTTCCCGCTCCAAACACGTTCTAAAAATGCAAATCCAAGCAACAGCTGCATCATAGTTTATCAACTGCTTCCTTATTACCCAGCAAATACCAGATTAATTCCATGTTTAAAGCTGAGTATGAGTCTCACATGTCAGACAGGTGTTTTCAGGTCTGTTCTCCAAGATAACTGCCAAATTGGTGCTCGACCTCAAGCAGTCCTTAAGGATGTGGCCACATGTGCCTTGGGGGTTGCACACACGTGCACTGGGCTGGGGATCATTTCTGTTAGTGGTGTGAGTAAATCCCCAGATGATCATTTATGATGGGAATATCACAGATCTGTCCACACTAATGGGAGAGACAGAGGTGGACACCATGCCTGTGAAACTGGGGCAATATTTCCTGGTAGAAAGTTCTCCTGGAAGGAGAACTGGCCTGGTCTCCTTGGCACACAGGAAGGACTGTCAGTGAATCCATGCCACTTGTTAGTTCTCTACAGTTTGGGAAGCCCAACATTTTGAACACAGCAGTTGTTTTTCTGGATTCCATGGGGCTATGCCTTCTGCACTTGAAGAAGCTCAGAGGTTCAGTCAGAACAGGCCCAGCCTTAAATTCCTGCATTTGGGCAGATTATCCACCAATCGAGGACATCCACCCAGTCCCCGAGCAATGGCTCTGATCTTTCCAGGGCACAATTTTCTGCATGCCAGCCTGTCACACCACACTACATAGGGCCATGCTGAAGCTGATCTGATCTTTTTTGTACATTCAAAATTTTTCCCAACAGTATAAAACAAACTAAATCCTTCAAATCTATGCTATTCTCATACTCAGAACTGGGGTTTAACAGTGCAGAGGAAGCCTGCAAATATCACCATCAAATAAAAGCTTTTCCTCATTTGCTGTATCTCCTGCCCATTTACTCCAAATCTCTTTCATGGCTGCCCAAAACTTCTGATTCTTGCTCCTGCCCATCTACATGCATTCTCATGGTAAAGAAAGAAGTGATGTGATGCTGCTAGCCCTCAAAATTCAGTACAGAGCACAGGCTGCAGGAAAGTGGGGTAGGGCATGGTCTTTCCTGACTGTACCAAACTCAAGACAGAAATGACTTCCTACTGTAGGTTCATGGTTAGCTGGGGCTGTTCTTTAGGGAAATGCAGCTCCAACACAAGTGTTAAATGAGGCAGTACTCCAGCACTTCACTGTTGTCCCCAGCTGTGGACTGGAAAAACATTTTCCAATGAGACAGATATATTGAAAGCCCCTAAAAGGGCTCCAAGAGAAATGGAGAGGGACTTTGGACAAGGGCATGGACAAGGGACAATGGCTTCTCACTGCCAGAGGGGAAGGTTAGATGGCATATTGAGAAGAAATTCTGCCCTGTGAGGGTGGTGAGGCCCTGGCACAGGGTGCCCAGAGCAGCTCTGGCTGCCCCATCCGTGGAAGTGTCCCAGGACAGGCTAGACGGGGCTTGGAGCAGCCTGTGGAAGGTAGATGTCCCTGCCCATGGCAAGCAGTTAGAACAAGAAGTGCTTTAAGGTCCCTTCCAATCCAAACCCAAATCAATCTGCAATTCTATTATTCTGTAACGTGAAAGCCAGGTTCAAAGAGCTACTTCATGAAACTCTAAACATACAGACATTAACTGAAAAATCTTCATGGTCATCTTAGTTTTGTGGCAAGATGATTATAAAGCTTAATGAATTATCCTTTGTAAAATACTTTGAGATCTTGGGTGGAGCACACCTTGAAGTAGCAGAAAGCATTCTGTGGCAGTCATATTTTCTGAAAAATCACTTTGCCCAGGATTTTTCTCCTGGGAAGCTGAGAAGTCTCAGAGAAAAAGGAAAATAATATTATCTCATTTGCTTCTCCTGTGTTTTGCTGCTTTGGAATGTGGTTGGAGATTGTTTATCCAACAGGTGGTTGTTTCATTGGTTTCATGTGAATTGTTTTGACTCAATGGCCAATCAGGGTCAAGCTGTGTCGAGGCTCTGGAGAGAGTCACAACTTTTTCATTAATGTTTTTTAGCCTTCTGTAAGTATCCTTTCTGTATTCTTTAATATAGTTTAGTATAGTTTAGTTCAGTATTCTTTAATATAGTAGTATCATACAATATAGTAGTATCATACAATAATAAATTAGCCTTCTAAGAATATGGAGTCAGATGCATCATTCCTTCCTTCATCTGGGATCCCCACAAACACAATAGCATTCCTTTCATCTCCTCGATTAATCATGTAATATATCCAAGAGAGACTGATCCCATGCACATACCTCATTATCTCCCTAGGCCTGTCTTCTTCCTTCTCACATGTTTTACTCTGCAAACTTTATCTTTGACAGAACCTTTGGCTTAAGTAATCAGCATTCCCAAACACATGTAGCATGTTACAGTGCATGATGGGATAAGGAGATAATTCTCTTTCAAAGTGGAACCAAAGGTTTCTACTTTGACCTTTCTACACTAAAAACTGAACTACAGTGGGAGCTGGTTTGTTTAATCGCATTAGACTGAAATATTTCTCTCCAGTGAGACCATGACAAAGGCTGAGCCAGCCTGGCAAGACATGAAGAACAGAACAGGTTACTGCAGCTGCTGGAGAAAAATATGTAAATAACTCTATGGTGGTGGGCACCTAGCCAGCTGCAGTTGGACTGTGGATATGAAAATTAAGCACCAAATGGTTGTCTTGAAAAAAAAAACCTGGGTTTGTTTGCTTTAGCAGATGAGTGCCAGGCTTTATATAATAACAATGCAGACTTGTGAGCATTGCATGCTCCCCTCCCACAGCTCCACCAGCATAGCAATGATTTAAGTGATTCTTGGAGCAGAGCTGGGATTGCTTCTGGCTGATAATGCGAGCTCTTTGAACCCAGAGGAACTGCATTCAGAGCCAGCCCCCACCCTCCTTCACTGTCCTCTCCAAACTGCCAAATGGCTAAATGATGAGTGGCTGGCACATGAAATGAGGGAACCTGAACTCCACAGGTTGCTGAGAACTGAGGCTACCCTGAGAGTTGGATCCTTGGAAGTCTAATGAGAATAAAATCCTGCTCTGTTGTGAAAGACAAAACTCACAGTGTTAGACATTATTGGCCCAATATTTCATTAAAAGTGATGTGAATAATCCCTTCCTTGATTTTAGAATAATGTTACTATTTATCTCTTTAAACAGCAGCTGCTCTGCACAAGGCACACCCATGGTCTGGCTCCAAAGGCTGCCACAATCTGGAAGGAAGCAGTGGCATTTTTCTACCTGGCCAGCACATCTGTTTTCAGTGGTGCTTTCATGGTATTCAGCTGCCAAGAAATCTGTTTTCCTATAAGTCTGGAAGAATTCCTGAATCCTGGGGAGCCAGTGGGGGTGAGACACAGTAGGTGATGCTACCCTGAAGGCTGGTGTATCCCACCACACACCTCCTCCTGCACCAGGGGGAGACTGTGAATGAGCTGTACCACAAGAAGCTGCTCTGGGGCTCCTGTGTTACAGACAGGGCTCTTTTTAGCATGTGCTATGCCTTAGTTTGAAAAACAGGTATCTGCCAAGGAAGGCGAGAACCTCCCTTGGGATGGAGAATATGACCCGCTTCACTCCAAATTATTATTATAACCTTGTAATTATGGGACTTTCAGGCAAAGATATGGGAAAATTAAAAACAGTTCTTTACAAATATATAAATATATAAAATAAGGCAAACAAACAGCAACAGCAAGGTGAGAACCTCCCTTGGGATGGAGAATATGACCTGCTTCACTCCAAATTATTATTATTATAACTTTGAAATTATGGGACTTTCAGGCAAAAATATGGGAAAATTAATAACCGTTCTTTACTAGTGTATATATATAAAATAAGGCAAACAAACAACAACAGCAGCAATAACAAGCACAGCCCCAGCCCCAAGCACAGCCCCAAGCACAGCCCCAGCCTCTCTCAGGTGCTTTCCCCTCTGGCGCAGTTCCGGGCACGGCCGCCAGGGGCGCCGGTGGCTCCCGGCCGGGCGGGGCAGCTGCGCTGATTCCCCCGCGGCTGCAGGGGGCGCTGTGCCGCCTCTCCGCACGGCAATGGCGGCGCGCTGGGTGGCGGCAGCGGCTGCAGCGGGAACCTCGGAGCGGGGGCTGGAACCGCGGGGACGAGCAGACTCCGGAGCTGCAAACGAAATGTAACAGACACTGCGCAGCTGTAGCAGGAGCCGAGGGGTGTCCCGGCAGGCGGGGGTGCTGAGTTACAGGGCAGTGAAAAACCCGGAGCAGTGGCAGAGAAGCGGCGGCGCTGGGCAGTGGCCGCGCTCGGCTCCCGGCTCCCTCGGAGGGGGAGGAGGCTCGGGGATGCCGGGGTTTGCCCCGAGGCACCTGAGCAGATGGTGAGGGTCCTTTGTGAGGTGAGGCAGGTGGTAATAAGGTCCCTGCTCAGTGGCTGCGGTGACGAGCAAAAGCCTCACCCCAGGGCAGAAGAAGCAGGACCGGGCTGGGCTCCTGCAGTGGCAGCGAATTCCCACCCCAAGCAGCAGCTCCAGCCTTCCTCTCCGAAGCCAAGAGAGCAATCGAGCTGGCAGCCGCCCCGGGCCTTTCTTTTAGCAGTCCAATTCCTGCAGTATCTCTGCCCCTCCGAGAGAAACTCTCAGATAAGAGAAGCGCAGCCAGATGCCCTTCTCTCCCCTGAGCTTGGCAATTTCTTTTGCCCTTCCTAAGTACCGATCGCTATTGTTTCTTAGAAAAAAAAAGGGGGGGGGAGAATTCCCTAAGAAAAAAGAAAAACAAAATTATAACCCAACATGCTATTATAAACAAATTACTCTGTAGAAAAATGACGAAGTGGAATTGTGGAAAGTCGGGAAGCCCTGAGCACTGACCCTTCAGCATCTTCTTTTACCCCTTTTCTGTTGAAATGTTGGGAAATATGTAGTGTTTTTTTAATTAAATTCTCATTTCTTTCTGATCACATGAGACCAGGATCTGGTTCCAGTACAAAAGAGTCTAAACGGCCACACTTAGAAGTTACTCACCTTCCTGCCACAAAAGTGGGAACAATTCTAAGCACAGACCAGAATTCTCTCTGTCCAGACTTGGTTGACACTTCCCCCAGTGTGATACAGTTTGAATTCTGCCTCAGTAAGGAGGTAAATGCTGTAGCAAAAGAATATTATTTTTCAAAACTCCTGTCAAACAGTAGATGCTGGATTCAGAAAAAAACCACACCCTTTACACATTACAGCATGATGTCTCATCTTGAAAAAAACCCTTGTCCTACAGTCAGTCTGCTGTTGGCTTTAAGCCCACAATTGTGGGCCAAGTTCCTCTTTACTCTTTTTTACATCTCAGCAAACTTTCTCGTAGTGCATGAGGAAGGTTTCATCCATGACTCATGGTATGCCATTCATTTTCTCACTTGCTTTAGTGCTTTCTGTCCTGACACTGCTGGAAACAATTTTATTCAATGAAAGATGAAATTCAGGAGCAGAATTCTGTGCTGAGATAAGAGAACTTCTTCCAGACTTGGACTAATTGCAGTAATTTTTTGAGCACTAATGCTGAGGCCAAATTGAATTTGGACTGATAGGAAAATGTTATGTGATATATGTTCAATCCTTTCTCCTTTGTGAAATTAATGACAATATCTGAGACAATCAGTGAAACATTGTCTGGCTTTTTGAGCAAGGTGAAGAACATAAGGCAGAGGGGGAGTTAGGTGACTACAGGAAAGCTAGAAATAATCCTATTCAAGACATACAAATAAAAGAGTGTAAAATGAGAAATGGGAGAGCATGGCAGCAACTGCTGAGAAACAAAAGCAGTTAAGAAGTAGCATTGGAAATCCCGTATCTCCAGATTTATGAAAATGTCAGAGTCATTATGAAATCTCAGATAGAATCAGAAAATTTGTTACACCCAAATGTACAGGAAACTGGTCAACAAATGAGAAGGTCCTCTGCATCAAAGGGCACACAAGGTTTCCTTTTGTCTTTATTATGTACTAGAAGCAATGCCTTAATTTATCTGGTGGAAGAAACACTCAAGACCTAAACAGAGCCAATCTCTACCATCTGTCTGACATCCCAAAAATTTGTTTTTATCCTGTGCAGACAGTTAGACACGTTGCAAGTGTCTTTGAGCTAGAGCTTCAATACTGAACCCAGGGCTCTTCCAAGTTCCTGACTTTATATCAGGGTGGGACCTGTACCTGCAGCAGCTTCCTCCTCTGCTCCACCTTCCACAAAGAGAAAGCCTGGGAGAGTGGGCAAGGCAGGAGCTGCAGTGTAGTCTGAACAGGTTTCCAATCTGAATGCCCAGGAATGCAGCCATTTATTTTTTTTTTTAAACTGGTTTTCCAGCCAGATCCAGATGAGGCTGACACATCCCTATACCATCCCTTGGTCTAAGACACTAAATTGTTTTGTCTTGGAATAACAAATCCATTCTACCTGCTCAAAACAGAAAGAGATTATTGTAAAATTGTATTGGGTAGCAAAGATCTGTCAAGGTTTCTAATAAAAAACTAATTGCTAAACATTAAGAGATAAGTCACCATATTGACCATGGTTCAATACTAAATGCCTATCATAGGAGGGATCCAAGAGGACCAGTATTTAAATAGATGCAAAACCACAAGTGAAACCTGTGTTGCACTCCCTGGAAAACACAGCTAGTGAGTGGGCACTCGGCTTTTCCACTTCCCTTTCTTCCTTGATGCTTCCTCTCCCCATCTCACCTCCAAACCATTCTCTTCATTTTAGAAGAGATAGGAAAAGTGAACATACATGTTCTGTTAACAAGTGGAGATTGGTGTCAGGGATGGAATTGTGCAAATGTCCAGGTTACTGCTAAAGAAAGGGACTTTCTAAAAATGTAGAAAATATCAGGTATAATTATCAATGCATATTTCAGGAAGTATATTTTGAAAAAAAAAACCTTTACTGCAATACAGTTGATAGCAATATTATGAAAATACCCAGTAACACTAGAAAGAAAAAAACCCAAACCAAACAAACAGGGAAGAAAAAAAAAAAAAAGAACAAAACAAACAAAAAAACACACACACAAAACCCCCCCAACCCAAAACAAAACACAAACCCCAACAAGAACAAAAAACCTCAAACCAAAAAAAAAAAAAAAACCCAAAAGCAAACTAAAAAACCCAACAAATTCCAAAGCACACAAACTCTTGAAACAAATTTTCTAAGCCATTTTCTCCACTTCATGAACAAAGGGGATTTACATCTGGTTTACATTATCAATCAAAATTAGGCAAAAAGCTTAAAAGAATTTCTAAAACATGATAGATGCACAGATGATCACATCAAATAACAAGAGAAGTGAGATAACCCAAAAATGCTTATGCAGATGCTTTCAGCATTCTTAAAATATTTTTTGCTGTCTTAGCACAAACAGAGCTTATAGCTGGTCTTCCACAAATTTGCTAGTGTTGGAAACTGAATGTTAAAGAGAGAAAAAGTTCACTCTAAGTGTACGGCTTGATGCTCAGGGGTCTTTTTTTGGTTTGCTCGGGGGAAGACAGTGCTGTTAGAGACGACACGGACTGCGTAGGGCAGGAGAAGGGGCTGGGGCTGGGTCTGGAGCCGCTCCAGCAGCAGCTCGGTTACAGTTTGCAGACAGGCGCCAAAATTCAAAACACGCGCTGTACTGCACTGCAGCTCCCCAGCGCGGCTGGAACAAAGCGCAGGGGGCGGGTGGGGCAGGATCCGACTCCCTGCGAGCAGCGACCGCAGCACCCTGGGATTTGTAGTCTCTGCTCTGTGCTTCCTTTCCCGATTCAGGCAGAAAGCTGAATTTCGCGCTAAGCCGCCCGTCATATCATCAGATCTCACTGGCAGCGCCCTGCCGGCAGCGGCCCTCGTGTAGAGAGGCTGTGCCTTTCAGAAAGTGCACGGGGAGTGATCTTGCTTCATTTTAGCTGTTCCTCATAAACACCCTCCGGGGAACCCGCTGATACCCACCGTTCCACAGAATGGTGTGTGAACTCCCACCCTCGGCTCTCGGTAGGGGACGGAGGCGAAGGGACACGCAGCGCTGTCCCGGGAGAGGGGATGCCCGAGCAGGTGGGACAGGCATTCTGCTGTCTCACGCAGCCAGGACAAGTAGTTTTGCATCAGATGGACATTTTGAGTAAAGTGCATTCAGGTGGAAACCTGTTATTTATGCAGTGATTGCTAAAGAGACTTCCAGCTATTTGCCCACATGGATATTGAGCATCCAGAATTCCTGGGTTTATTCCAAGGTTTTCCAGTTTGAGGTGTACTTGATACTAGGATTTCACATGAAGATTGTTTTAGTTCTATTTTGAGACCAAATAACTACTACCTACTTTTTCACCCTGGGTCCCTAAGTTTTCACATTGTATGCTGTATTTCCTTGCTGTCTTTCCTGTTTCTCTATCCAGACTTATACTCCCACCTTTGTATAATGCTCTTGCTATTTTTTCTCTTTAGTCTGCATATAGATGACACACTTTTCAGTCTGTTTTTTCAACTTCTCCTTTTTCTCAGCCCTCTCTTCAGCTCCCTCAGCAAAAAGGCACAAGACTAGGAACAGCTTTTATCAGGAACGGTAATCTAGTTTATACTAGTTAATGCGCAAGAACTGACAGAATTTGGGGTTTTGGGGAAAAATACGACTCCAAATACTCAGGAACAGAAAACTTCTCAGTGAATTTTAGTTTGTACAAAGTCTGACTATGTAGCCAAAAAAACATCACTCTTCAGGCACTCCTAAAAATATCAACCTTGGGATGTCCAATCCATGTTTTCTCCATTTCAGCACATACCTGGACCCTGGCCTGTGCACAGCCGACAGCAAAGGGCAAAATCACACAGAGCACAGGCGACTGTGGACGATATTTGAGGGAACTACAGTGAAAACACAAACACACCCTTTCAGGGAACCCATCAGCCCACAGGCCTGAGCCCCGCGGGGGATCCGGGCTGCTGCTCCGCCAGGAAGGAGTGAGGGTCAGTCCTGTCGGTCGCTCCAGTCCCCTCCGCAGCTGCCACCAAAACCTCTTCGGTTCAGAACCGGCCCCAGGCCCGGCTCCGTCCGTGACGCGCAGCCCGAACCGCCCGCGAGCCCCGATCGGCCGCAAAATGGCGGACAGCGCTGCACCCCGCGGCCATCTTGGCGCCGGGACTGCATGTCCCAGGCGGCGCCGCGGCGCGAGGGGCCGCCCGCCCGCCATCTTAGCGCTCCCTCCCCCGGTGCGGCGGGATTGAATGAGTCGCTGCCCGCCCGCCCGCCAGCCCAGCGCCATGTCAGGCACTCCGAGCCGCGGCACCCCCGGCGGGACCCCGCTGTCGCCGACCCGCATCTCCCGGCTACAGGAGAAGGAGGAACTGCGGCAGCTCAATGACCGCCTGGCTGTTTACATTGACCGTGTGCGGGCACTGGAGCTGGAGAACGACCGTCTGCTGCTGAAGATATCGGAGAAGGAGGAGGTCACCACCCGGGAGGTACGGCCGGAGTTGGGGGCGAGCAGCGGCTGCCCGTGTGGCGCCCCCCGCCTCCGTCCCGGGGCGGGTCCGCGGCCCGGGGCTCGGCCGGCCAGCTCCCGCCCGTTCCCTGCGCGGCGCGGGCTGCGCTGTGGCGGCTCCGTGCGGCCGCCGCGCCATGCCCGTCCGCCGCGCGGGGAGCGGGGGCTGTGGAGACCCAGCACCTACCCGCGCGGCCCTTCGGGGCGGCCGGGGGCACTCCGGCCGCGGTGTCGCGCTGAGGGACTACTGGCGACACATTCAAGGCGGGATTCGGCACGGGGAGGAGCCCGTGCCGGTGGCGGGAGCGGAGCGGGGCGGACGCGGCGCTGCGGGCGGTATTGGCGCTGCCGCGCCGGCCGGGCTGCAGCGCGGAGCCGCTGCGGGCCCCTCGGCCGCGGGCGGTGCTCGGCCGGGGTCGCGGGCGGTCCGAGCCCTCCAGTGCCCGGCGCCCATAGCACACGAGTCCTCTGGTACCGGCGTGTCGGGTGTCCCCTACGGCCTCTGGTCTTGACGGCTGATGCAATGGGATGGGAGATTTGAAAGGGTTTAGACTGGCCTTGCCTCTGGCCGTAGGAAATCTTTTACAGACTCCGTAAATACTCGGAATCAAGTCCGTGTAAGCGACTCTGATTTGTTTCCTCCAGTTTTGGAAGGAAACTGCATGATTTTTTTTTTTCCCTAAGCCTTGCTTTTCCCTATTCTGTGGTGTCCGCTTTCCGCGGTACTGTCCTTCCCCTGTGGCGGAAGGATGTAGTCCGTGACACACTGGGGACAGTCCCGTCCTGTGCGAGTCCAAACCCCCTCAGCAAGCTGCGGTGTCCCACCATTGAGATGATGTTAAGGTGCTGTGGAAAGCCTATCAATAAACAGCCTGGACTGTAACTTCTGGGATGTGATGGATCGCTGTGCCGCTGTGTCGCTTTTAATTTTTTTTTTGTCTTTTTTCCTTCTTTCACCCCTTGAGATGCTGATTTGATGATTCTTGGGGTGTTGGGAGGAGGATTTGATTTAATTTAGTTTAAGTAAGCAGATGTTATAATGTCTTATTTGGGGATGGTTTGGAGTACCTGCAATCAGTGTATGTGTGCCCAAAGCAGAAGTACCTTTAAAGTCCCTTTGTATCATTTAATGATATATTGTAACTTCCATGCTTTCAAAATCACTAACTATTTCTAAGCATGAAACATCACTTACCGTGTGAAATCATGCTATAAACAAAATAAACACATCTAATTTAGGGAACTTCTAAGGTGTAGATTGCTGGAGGCTAGAAGGAGTATCCCTTTGAAATGCGAGAGGCAGAATGTAATTCTATTGACGGCACATATGTAGCAAGAATAAGAGGACAAGCAGACAACATAGATATAATTTCATTAGACTTTTAACATAAGCGTAAAACAGTTTGTAACAATGTACTGTGTGAGCAATTCTGAAAAGTATTCTGATGCAGTAATCAGAAAATAAACTTGAGAATATTGATAGGAACCTTTAGGTTACTTTGAACTTTCCACCTCTGTTTTTTTCATCCAGACTTCAAAAAGGTCTTAATCCTTAGACATAGCAAACTTCTTCAGGATTCATCAAGCTCTTCTTTGGCACTGATGCTTTGGCTTGTCTCTGGACCACCTTTGTTAAATACTTTCCTCATCCTGTTAGGAAGGTCTGTTTATTCTTTATGTATGTCCACAAAAGGAAACTTTGTAGTTTTGTTGTTTTAGTACTGGGTAGTGAACATTGGTTTAGGACTGTAGAAGCAGTAAGCCTTCACATAGTTGTCAGATTTTCTGTTTACTGGAATGGGAGAATCCTTTCACTTTCAGGACCAGCCTAGTAAATTGGATTTTCTGCTGACAATTCAGCAAATTCCAGCAATTATTAATTGTTGGAATTTGCATTCATAAAATTATTAGGCTTAGTGTGAAATAAGATATTAATTAAAAATAAATCCTCCAAATCCCACAACCTCCCCCAAACAAACCCCAAAGCAGCTCTAACTTCTGTGTAGAAGCACAGTTAAACATAGTCCAGTGAAATTTACATACTGTTCTCTCTGCATTATTCAGTCTTTAAGCATCTAAGCTCTGCATGCTTATAGGAGACTATTTTCTTTTTCCACAGTGTTCAAAATGAAAATTCCCATTTGTTGTCCTCAACTGTGTGTAAATTTGAGTCTGATCTTATGTATTATTTTATAAAAGCTAATTCAGTATTCTGTTATTTTTGGCTTTTCTTTGGTAATGGCAGAAAACGCTGCCTGCCACTGTGGTAGATGGTATCATGGACATTGTGGGAAGCAGACAGGAAGGGCTGCTCACCAATGGGCCCTTGGTTACTACCTCAGACTTCTGTCTAGAGAGCAGATGATAGGGGTCCATGATCAAAGGTGGATTTCTCAAGGTTAGGGATAGCTATGGCAAGCAGTATACAGAACCGTGGTTATCATGAGAGACGTGTTTGTTCTTTGCTTGTCACTCTAGTATCCCACAGGGACCATACCTGAGCTGGGTGAGACTGTTATTTGCTGACATGACATGTCCTGAGTAATGGGTGACCATTCCTGACACCCCCTGCCCCAACCCTGCATGCGTGGGAACGGTTTTGAGCTGTGCTCAAAGTTCTGGTTTAGGGTAGTGTCTTCTGGATGAGAGAAGTTCCACTGATGCTGATCAGGCAAGGACTGTAGTTGTTGTTCTGTCAGAGATTCTTTAATCATCAGCTGATCAGGATGTTCTTTTTCCTCATTGTTTCAATCACCAACTTGAACAAGATTGCAGAAAGCAGCTGTTTGCTGTTTGTGTGGCAGTCTCAGCATGGTCTTAGAAAAATATAATTCCTGTTCTTTTTGATGAACATGGGGTTGCCATCTCTTAAGAGCAGAGAAAAGGAGCTTTGCAGTTGATTAATCTTTAGTTCTTTATTAATTATAGCCTTTTTTCTAACCCTGTCCAATGCTGCTTTACTTGTATGCAGTAGGCACATGGACAAATAAAAAGTGTATACTGTAAGCCCTTAGAAAAATACAAAAAAAAAGTTTGCAGATGTGGCTGAGGGAACCTCTAACTGTTGTCATTCCTTCTCTGTGTGCTTTCCTCCATCACTGCCCTTGTGTAAGTTAGCCTGTGACAGAAGAGAAATTGAGCTCATCCCCTTGTTTTTCTGCATCCTTAGTACATGACTGATGCTGTTCTCACTGTGTTGGGTCACTGTTGCAGTAATTAATTTGTGAGGCTGGGAGGAGACATACTGGAAGAGCTAAGAGAACAGTCCTAGAGCTCTCCTCAGTTGCGTTTTACTAACTCCCGACTCTCTCCTGCAGCGCGTATGGTTGTAGCCTTCTGGAAAACACGTTTTGATGGAGACAGGAGGGATTACTGTGCTGTTCAGAGAACACCCCACTGTGCTCACCCTCTCAAAGGAGAATTAGAGAAATAAGATCCTTGGGAGCCTCAGCTGCTGACAGTGATTGCCCTTGTAACAAAAGGAGGATCTATGGGGTTCCCTCTTCACCCGTGTCTCCATGTCTCCATGGGTGTGAGTGCAGGTGCGCCCACGCCTACAGAGATGCAGTCTCACGTGGTTTCCTCTTACCTGCCAGTGTTGGAGCTACCATGCCCTTTGTGTGCACCATGTGTGGTGGCCAGAGCTACTGTCATGACCAGGATATGAGGGTTTGGTGTTGCCTAGTTGTCACCTGCAAAATACATGCTTAGATGCTTCTGTGGACGTTGGGTCACTCAAGTTGCATCCTCTGAAATATTGGGTTGAATAGTTTTCTGGCGCTGTAAATGTCATCTTGGAGGTGACATAACACACATCTTCATTGTTCTTGAGAACTTGACTGATGTTCTTGGTGGGCCTGAACCATAGCTGACTGGCAGTCCTTTGTCAATCTATAACTGGCTAAATAAGAAAATATTGAGCCACACCTGGTTGGAATACACTTGTGTTTGCACATTAATGTATTCTTATGAGATTAATATTTCATCAGCAAATTTGTCTAGAGTCACTTGTCGTTGGCTGTGCTTGGGGCTGGGGCTGTGCTTGGAACTGGGGCTGGCTCTGTGCTTCTGTTTGTTGCTGCTCTTGTTTGTTTGCCTTGTTATACATAAGCATACTAGTAAAGAACTGTTACTCATTTTCCCATACCTTTGCCTGAAAGTCCCATCATTTCAAAGTTAAAATAATTTGGGGAGAAGAGGTCACATTTTTCATTCCTAGGGAGGTTTCTGCCTTCCTTGGCAGACACCTGTCTTTCAAATCAAGACAATGATTGTCAGTGTCATCAGAGCCCAGGTGGTGTGGGGAGAGTGAAGGGCTTGAGGATAGTCAAGCAAATCCTGCAGAGCAACTCTGGATTACACAACTGCTGTTGGCAAGAGGGTTTTGGATTCTACAACAAACTCCAAGTGCAAATTTAGGCTGTGTGGAGAATGGATTGAGAGTCACTCTGGGAAGAAGGACACTTGGGGGTGTTGGTGAGTGAGGGGCTGAACCTGCCCTGACCATTGGCACTAACCCCCAGAAACCTCCTCTGTGATAGGCTGAGCCCCCATTGTGGGCAGCAGGGGAGGGGGGATTCTGCACCTCTGCTCTGTTCATAGAAGCTGTGGCTGCCCCATCCCTGGAAATGTTCAGGCCAGATTGAGGCTTGGAACAAACAGGGATAGTGGAAGGTGATCCTGCACATGGCAGGGGTGGAATGAGATGAGCTTTGAGGTCTTTTCCAACCCAACTCATTCTTTGATTCTTTAAGGAACTCTTTCAGGATTCACAACTGCTTCAGAGAGACAGGATCCACCTGATTAAATGTCCAGCATACAGCTGGATAACCCTGTCACACGCTGAGTGAGGAACTGGCTCACAAGTTGGGCACAATGGGTTATAGTGACAGAGGAACATCAGGCTGACATTGGTCACAAGTGAAGTTCCATGGGTCTCCAACCTCCTGCCATCATCTTCATCAGTGATCCTTGGGTGCAGGACTCAGAGGGATTCTAAGGAAGTTTGCCAATGACACTATATTGAGAGTAGCTGTCAACAGCTGCAAGGGCAGAGAGGCCCTCCAGGGAAATGCTGACCAACCAGAGATGGAAAATCACCAACCATGTGAAGCTTAACAAGGGCAGGTGCTAGATGGTGCCTCTAGGATGGGGCAGCGTGGTTGTGTGGATCGAATGGGGAACGAGAAGCTGAAGAGAGGCTACAGAAAGCAACCTGGGGGTTCTGGCTGATGGCAAGTTGGATCTGAGTCAGCAGTGCCCTGGAGCCAGGAGGGCCAACCATGTCCTTAGGGGCATCAGGCCAGCTGCGTGAGGGAGGGGATTGTGTCCTTCTGCTCTGCACTGGAGCAGCCTCACCTTGAGTTCTGGGGGCAGTTTTGGGCACTACAGTATAAAAGACATTAAGCTAATAGAGAAGTGTCCAAAGAAGGGCCACAAGGATGGGGAAGGGTCTAGAGGGGAAGCTGTGTGAGGAGCTGCTGAGGGCACTTGGTTTGTTCAGACTGAGGGGAGACCTCAATGCAGTCTTCAGCCTCCTCATGAGAGACAGGCACTAGTCTGTACACTCTCATGACCAATGAGAGAGCATGAGGAAACAGCATGGAACTGAGTTGGGGAGGTTTGGCTTGGATGTCAGAAGGTTTTTTCCCAGGAGGTGGTTGGGCACTGGACAGACTCCCTGGGGAAGTGCTCAGAGCACCAAGGCTGCCAGTGCTCAAAGAGCATTTGGGCAACACTCTCAGGCACAGTGTAGGGTTGTTGGGGTGCCCTGTGCAGGGCCAGGAGTTGGACATGATACTCCTGACAGGTCTAATTCAGCATATTCTATGATTCTATAAAAGTTGTCCTGGTATCCTTTCACAGAAGCAAAAGTAGCAATCTTACATGGTCTGCATTTTAGCTGTCTGATGTAACTTTCAAATAATTTGTCTTATAAAAAAATATAAAGGTATAGAAGACTTCCAGGTGCCTCATGCAGTCTGTATTACTGATTATATGATAGATTATTTTGGGACAGGGAGAAGTCTGTAGTTCTTTACCCTCTGAGATAGAGAACAAGAGTGGAAGCTCACTTCTGAACAATTCACATTTCTTTAGTTCATGTGGTTTCAGACCCTTTGTAGCTTTGTAGTGGAAGAACAGCAGAGTCAAAATGGACCCTTGGGCTTGTATTCCACAAAATGTCTTCAAGTGTTAAAAAACAAAAGATCTCACAAGGCACCGGTATTGGGAATAAGGGCGAATAATTGAAGTTAAGATTGTAAGGTGCACTGATCTAGTTCAGTTTATCTCTTGGGAAGGTTTGCACATTTCAAACAGAGTATGTTTTGTTGCAGTAGTAATAAAAACTAAATCTTTGGGTTGCTCATTCATTGAAAATGTTCAATATAGAATGTTCTTAAATGGCAGAAATCATATCATACATCCTTTTTCAAAGAAACTTGTGTGTAAACTGATCCTATGTTTCAGTTCTTTTGATAGTTGTTGTGATGTTCTCATACCCAAATACTTTTTTTCCCCTTAGGTGAGTGGAATCAAGAGTCTCTATGAGTCTGAACTGGCTGATGCTCGAAGAGTTCTGGATGAAACTGCCAAAGAGAGGGCTAGATTACAAATTGAAATAGGAAAACTGAGAGCAGAACTTGAGGAGTTCAATAAAAGGTGAGGAGGGTATTCAATTTCTTTTCTTTCAATTAGAATGGGCAATATTTGCTGTGGAAATGATACTAATGATGCTTCTTAAAACACCTCCTGGAAGGAGATCTGTGAGAAGACACAGGTTTGTCAGAGGGAAAATCCTTCTGATTGTTGGTACAGCTGGTCAGAGCACATAATTCCAGCAGTGTATAGACAAGTGCATTTGTAAATGTAAGATGAATGTCATGTAATGTGAGACTCAAGCAAATGGCTGTACCTGCTTTGTCCTGTCATACCTCCCTTTACGTGAACACGTGTGTGTGCAGCTGCTTGGTAAACTAGATTGAGAAAGAGACCTAGATTAAAATTGATCCATCCAAGGAGGGTTAATTAATGATTTTTATTTGGTCTGGCTCACTGTATGAGTGATGGGAGAAATGGAAGAATAGGGAAAATGTTGACCCTGAGCAGTTTGGGAATATGGAAGTAGTGTTGCCTTGAAAAGACATGAAGCCACAATGTAAATGTGCTGGGAGAAGACGTTGTACTGACTAATTTTTTTTTAACTGCTGTTCAGTTTGCACCACAGAGAACTGGCATAATAAACTCGTTCCTGAAGCCAAGTAGAATCCATTATTTCAATTCCCATGGGAATTATTTGTAATCAAATACTGTTTAGCAGTAGAAATTTCATTTAAAAATTAATATATGTAATGGAAAAATAAATTCTTGCTTCTAATTGAATTTTGCTGCCTATTTTAATATATAAGATTCAGGAATTACACATTTTTCCCAAGCAGATCATTACGTACATCACCTGTTTATCAATGTTGTCAGCCATAAAATAAGTTTTAATCTGGCAGTGCCACTAAGGCCTACTGTAAGTCTCTCATCTCTCTTCATTTGCAACTAAGTGGTTATAAAAGGACTTAAGTGTTTACTTTCCCTGTCTTTTTAATCTGGCCAGCTAGATGATTTATGATAAAGCATTTCATGTTTTCTCTGTAAATTTTGCTATATCCCTAGATACTCATTTTCTCTGCTTTTTTTGAAGTCAGCCATTGGAGATATTTTTTGAATTTGCCCTAAAACAACTGTCCAAACATGAAATAGTGATAGTGTAAGCATCTGCATTTGAGTCGGTGTAAAGTCTGTTGAAGCACAGCCAATACCATAGGCCTGCATGTGGTCAGGCAAGTTGTGTGCTGGTATTTGTGGACTTGGTTAGCTCAGCTTTTGTTAACCATGAAAAACCCCTCTGGTAACTAGGTCAGCCGTAAAACCCCTGAAGTGCAGTGAGGTGAATCCCACCCAGCCCTACTGTGATGTTCCTGTTGGGACTGTTTTTCCTCTTCAAAGCCTCAGGCCAGCAGTCTTGGCATTTATTTTGGATAGTATATTTTGCATGGCAGCTGGCATCATGTGGACTTTAAGGTTGTCTCTCTGATCTTGTGATAGCAGGTACTCTTCTTGCTTGGCTTTTAAAGCAAACTCCATAAGAGAGCAACAGTAGTAACCGGGAATTTGGTTCACCTCTCATATTTCTCTGTTTTGATTAAGGTATCCTTGTAAGAAGTATCTTCACTTGGCAGGTAATGAGAATCCAGTTGATTCCTATTCTTTAGACTTTTGATAGCCCTAAGAGATTGTACAAATACCTTGTGGAAAATTGTGCACGTAAAATTCACTACTATTTCCTGTATCTCTCTTTCAAGCTCATAACAGAGGAGAGATTTAAGGATGACAGCACAGTCTGGCCAGGAGTGATCCCAAACACTGCCATTCTGTTGTTTGCTTGGAATAGGCTGGTTTGCTGGGACAGGAGATAATAGACTTCCCTTGCAACATAGGATCACAGTCAACCTCCTGGTTTATTAGCAGATACCCCATTTATTTTTTTCTCCCAAAGCCTGGGTTTGTGACCATGGAAAGCTCTGAAGGCACTGAAGATACTCCAGGGAAGCCACAGAGTACAGTTGGAGGTGGTAACATCAGGTCTGGTTTGTGCCCAAAGGAGCCTAAGGGTTATCCTGTGTTTAGTTCCTTCCTGGAGCTGACTACTTGCACAATTTCAACTTGTGAAGCAGCTGACCAACCTGCATCAAGAGCCTTGGATAGGACACAAGGATTTGAGACAGCACCTGTGGTCTAGGAAATAACAAGGTTTTTTTGTCAATGTAATGGACTTCAGAGGAAGCCCTTCTGCTTATGTCTTTCTGTATCTTGTTCAGATACTGACAGATAACACTATGCCAGAGTTCCATATGAGTGCAAATTCAGCTCCCAGGGCTTGGATTCTGGGGCACATATTTGTTTAGATTTTTTTTCTCTGTGTTACCAACGTTGTAACATTTTCTGGGGATTTTTAGTGTTTGACATAATTGGATATAATTTTCCCTACTAAGTCAACAAGAAGCATCCCAAGGCTTTTTCTGGAGTAGTTTATTATTGCGGTGGTGGTAAGGGTGCCACAACCTTCCTGAAGGCATCCTATGAAGGACAGCTCAGGGGCACAGGCATGTCCTTCTCCCAGCCCAGCGTGTGATAATCAGCTCAGGCAATGTGGAGAAAGAGACTGGAGCTCTGTAGGGTGTTCCACATAGCGGCCTTGATTAAAATCAGGGCCCTCTGCGAAGGGAGCCAGGAACAGAAGCTCTCTGAACTAGGGAAAACCAGGGATTTATAGAGGGAAGGTGAGGGGCGGGACAAAACCAGTAACCAATGGGATGTGGGCTCAGGGGTGGGGCATGAGGGCAGGGACCAATGAGCAACAAGGGATTAACATAGACCTGCAAAGGCCTCTGGGGGTGATATTTACTCACCCTAAAGTCAGTGGCTCAGGGGTTCGCCCTCCAGGGGAGTGCAGCAAGCTCTTCTTTGGCTGGCTCTTCGGCCCCCACAGTTTGAGTTGGACCAAAGGTGTGCTTAGCCTGTTAATTGATCTCTGTCAAAGCCATTTGTCTAGAGAAAAGAAGAATGTAACATGCATAGCAACAGTTCTCTGGAGTACTCTTCCAGTCTTCAATAATTCCCTTTAGCTAAGGGACTGACTGATGTCCAGCTGGATTCTGTGTAATAGCCATCATGGATTTGCATTTCATAGTGTGGCCGGTATTCTGAGACCAGCTGTTTGTGGAGTTCTTAGACATATCAAGGGGATTCTGAGTTTATCTACATGTTGTATAAACATGTTGTTCAATCTGCCTGCCCAGTTTCATTTGTTCATTTATCCCTTTATTTTTGTATTCTCCTTCATATCTCCTAAGATGTTCTCTTTAATGATCTCTTTTTTTCAAGTGGAAACATCTTACTGCTTAGTTGCTTCTACACCTGAAGCTGCTTTGTGCTTTCAATCAACATTTTATCCTCTGTCATTTTTGCTGGTTTAGTGTATCCTCTTGGGAAGGAAAGCTGCAGAACTGGAACTTCAGTCAGTATTCAAGATGCTATTGTACCATAACAGTGTTCTATGTCTTGTTCTGTATTTTATTTATTAATAATTTCTCAAACACAGTTGCATTTTGAGTGCTTCTGAGCTGCTGATGTGTGAAGAAAGGTAAGCTCCAGGTAGTATTTTACATCAGACTCAGAGATGTCTCCCAAGACCCCAGTGAGTAGCAGGAGTGGTACAGAACTCAGAAGTGTTTTGTGGTAATCACATTTGCTGTGGCCTCTTTAGGCAGAGTAAGGCCTCTTAGAGCCCTTCTGTGCAGGGTTTCTACCCCTGCTTATGCTCCTTGCCTTCCTTTACAAAAACCAAATTAGCTCTGAATTTTCAAATTCTTTTATGTTTATGCATATGCCCATTACTTTTCTTCATTGATGCCTTTGTCTAATTTTACCTGTGCAATCAGAGAAGGATTTTGCGGGGGGACTTTATCAAAGGCCTTACAGGATATAGACAGACAATATTCGTAGCCCTTCCACAATTAAGTGACTCCATCAGTTGGCAAGGGAAGGCCACTAGGAGAAGCTGTACTGGATGTCCTGAATCATTTCCCTGTGCTCTGTATGCCTTTGCAGAGCTTTTGGGAGCATCTGTTCCATGATGTTCTCAGGTACAGAGGTGTGGCTGGCAGGTAGTAACTCCTGAGGTCCTCCTTCCCATCCTTTTGAAAAATGGGTGCAATGTTTCCCTTTTGTCTGTGCCTTCATCTGACTGCCATGAGTTTTCAAATGTCGTGGAGAGTGGCTTGGCAGCTACATCACCAGTTCCTCTGGGGTGCATCTTGTCAGGTCCCACAGACTTGGACTCAGGTTTCTCAGGTGGTCACAAACCTAACCTTCTCTTACAGTGTGAGCTATTTTGCCTTCCCAGTTCCTGTTTTGTGGTCTGTCTGCTGGAGAGGTTGCCATTGAAGGCTGAAGCATAATAGTTGTTGAGTACATCAACCTTCTTCTTGTCTGAACCACTTTGCCAGGCTTGTTCATCAAAGAAGTACACTTGCTTTGACCTTCCTTTTCTGACTAACATACCTGCAAAAGATCTTCTTGTTTTTCTTGGTGTCTCTTGCTAAGTTCAACTTCAGCTGTACCTTGGCCTTACTGACCCTATCCTTCACAACCAGGCAATGTCTCCATACTTTTGCCAGGATACCAGCCCGTGTCACCCTAGCACCAAGAATGACACAAGAACAGATGAACGACCCAAATGCAAGAGGAGAAAAGAAGGCTTTATTACAAAAGAATCTTCAGTTATTATAGACTGATACGATACATTCCACTTGGTTGTGTAGTTAATAAAAAAATCTTTCTCACACACACCGTCCTTGAGAAGAGCAGGAAAACTAGGTGGAAAAACACCAGCTGCAGATTGTTTATACTAACAAGTTATCACATTCTTACAAATCCCTAAAAAGTCTCACAAGCCACTGTGAGAAACGATTGCCATTTCTCCCTGACCGGCTGGCATCCACAAGCCCGTACTAATACTGCCTCTTCATTATCTTACCTTTTAGTTTCACCTGCTGGTCTCAACTCATCCATGCTGGTCTCTTGCCTTCCAGTCCTGAGGATCAAGAGCTCTTGTGATCTAGAAAATTTCCTAAAAGATCTTCTCCTTTGTCCCTGAGGGCAGTTTCCTAGGGGGTGCTGTTGAGGACTCTCCAAGTGTGGAGACATGAGGCTTGACTTCATTTTCTCAGAAGGTTGACTTATTACCTTATGATATATATTATACTAAAGTACTATATTAAAACTATACTAAAAGAACAGAGAGAAAAGATCATCAGAAGGCTTGAAAGAATAAGAATAGAATAGCATGAATAACAAAACCTTGTGACTGCTCACAGCCTCAACACAGGTGGCTGTGATTGGTCATCAATTGAAAACAATCCACATGGACTAATGGAAGATGCACCTCTTGCATTCCACAGCAGCAGATAGTTATTGTTTACATTTCTTTCCTGAGGCCCTCAGCTCCTTAGGAGGGAAAAATCCTAACAAAGGATTTTTCATAAAATATCATAGTGACAGGGTGCTATTGACCAACTTCTTGAACAGTAGGCAGTTTGCTTTCCTAAAATTCATTCTTCATTACTTCTCAGTTGACCCGTGTCTCTCAGGACTGCAGACTCCTGGACTGCATGATCACTGCAACCCAGGCTGCCTCCTGTCTTGACATCACTGATTGGCTCATTTGTGTTGGTGACCATCAGGTCCAGTATCTCATCTCATCTCATCTGGTAGAACTGTTTATCACCTGGCTTGACAAGCTATCCTCAGTGCTCTCCAACAGCCTCCTTGATTGCCTACAGCTCACCCTGCTACTTTTCAGCAGTTGCTGGGATGGTTGAAGTCCCACAGCAGGATGAGTCTACGAGTGCAATAACTCCTGTAGCTGGAGCAAAAAGGCTCCAACTGACCAGTCAGCCAGGAGTAGATACCAACCACAAGGGTTCCCATTGTTGCCTCAGTCTCTGATTCTTACCCATAGGCTTTCAAAATGCTTATGGCTGTTCTTTAGAGATAGCCTTTCACATTCAATTCACTTCTTGGGGAGGATAACCCCTCCACCCCTCCTTCCTCACCTGTCCATTCTTGACAGCCTGTGGCTGTTGATAGTTGAAGTCCAGTCATGAGATTCCACCAAGTTTCACCAGCAGCTAGCTTGCAGCTTTCCAGCACTACAGTGGCTTCCAGCTCCTCTTATTTACTGCCCATCCTGCATGCATTTGTATAGAGAAACAACTGGACTGTTGTCTGTATTGTCTTCTTAAATGAATGCCCCTTAATTTCTTGGCAGTATTTCACATGTGTTTCCCTGTTGGCTCCTGTTATCTCAGGAGCCACCAGCTCATCATCTCTGTAAGACTTCCAGAGTACCATGAAACTGAATGTGAAACTAGGGCATGAGGGGTGCAAGGGGCGGGAAGCACTTCCTTCTAACAAGAAAGAGGAGCCATCCAAAACATGTGTGGTGCAGTTGATGCACTGAAGGGAAGGGATACCATCTAAAGAGATGAGAACATGCTAGAGAAGTGGGCTCGTGTGAACCCCATATGAGGTTCATCAAGGCCAAGTATAAGGTTCTGCATATGTGCTGGGTCATTCCCATCACAGACACAGGCTGGGTGGAGAATGGATCAAGAGTTGCCCTGAGGAGATACAAGTATCAATGGATGAAAAACTGAATTTAAGCTAACAACGTCCACTTGCAGCCCTGAAAGCTGATCAAACCCTGAACTGCATCCAAAGAAGCATGGCCAGCAGGTCAAGGGAGGTGATGTGCTCCTTCAAGCCCACCCAGAGTACTGCGTTCTGTTCTGGGGACCCGTGATCAGAATAATGTGAAGCTACTGGAGTGAGTCCAGAGGACACCACATGTTCTGGTGTTTTGAGGACTGAAGCCCCTCTGCACCGGAGGCAGTCTGGGAGAGCTGGGGATGTCCACCTGGAGAAGAGAAGGCTCCAGGGAAATCTCAGAGACCCTTCCAATGCCTAAAGGGGCTCCAAGAGAGGGAGAGGGATTAGGACAAGGCAGTAGTGGTAGGACAAGGGTGAATGGCTTCATATTGACATAGGGCAGCATTAGATTAGGATATTAGAAAGGAAGTCTTCCATGTTAGGGTGGTGAGGCACTCAGTCATAGAATCATGGAATATCCTGAGCTGGAATGGACCCACAAAAAACACCAAATCAACTCCTGGCCATGCACAGACACCCCAAAATCCCACTCTGTGTCTGAGAGTCCTGTCCAAATTCTCCTTGAGCTCCGGAAGCCTTGGGGCTGTGATCATTCCCTGGGGAGCCTGTTCAATGCCCCAGCACCCTCTGAGGGTAGAACATAGTATCCAACCAGCTGTGGCTGCCCCATCTGTGTGGAAGTGTTCAAGGCCAGGCTGGAAGGGGCTTGGAGCCAACCCAGTCTAATGAAGGGTGTCCCTACCCATGGGAGGGGTGAAACAAGATGAGATTTAGAATCCCTTCTATCCATTCTGTGATTCTGTGTATTTTACAACATCTACCATACATATATATTTTTACTTGAATGCAACTCATGAATGTAAATTTTTTTCTTTTGAACCAAGTTCATAACTAGGTTCATAAAGCAGTTGGGTAGTTTCACTTTATAAAAAGTTAATTATCTTTAGGATGTTCAAACACCATTTATATGATGTAAGGAACAGCTTAACTTTTAGTTTAAAGATGTTTGTATCAGGAGTAGGGACATACTTTTAAATCAAGAATTAAAATATTGTTGTAAAAATAGCCATTCTCATATCATTCTGTAACATGTATGGTTCTATCCTATATGCTGTGTAATGGCTTCCAGCGTTTGTGTTTCATCTTCAACTGTTTGACAAAACTTTTGACTACTGGAGGGAGGGGATTAGTGGAGGAGGTATGGATGGGAATAACTAATTTATGGTGAGGTGCACAAGACTTCTGCTTGGGTAGAACACCACCCTCCCTGTGACTGTTGAACCAGACCTGGTGAAGTGAATAAGGTCCATTCATTGGCAGAGGTAACTCTAATGGTGTGGTTAAGGAAAATCTCCTGTCCTGTTGTTCATGAAGTGCAGTTCATATCTTTATCAGCATCATTTTTCCCCAGGTCAAACCAGGTCTGAAAGTCAGTATCTGTCAGGTGCCATCATTCTGCTTGTTTTAGCAGTCCTGCTGAAGCTGGATGCTCCTGGCTCTAAGAGGCGTGAATGTCATGCTGTGGTTTCCTCTGCCTGCTACCTTCCTATAAGTAGGGACAGAACAACAGAGCATGGCTTCAGACTGAAAGACAGGGCTTGGAGCATGACACAGTTGGAATGAGATGGGCTTTAAGGTCCCTTCCAACCCAAACAATGCTGTGATTCTGTGGTCACTGAAACATTTCCCTGGAACAAACTTGGCTCTTTCTGGGAAAAAAGAGCTCTCAAGAGTTACCTACTTGGAGAGTTACCTGGTGTTCCTTGAAGCATTGACACATCTAGGTGGACTGACTGCTTGTAGGAACTTTTTAAAATCTCAGAGACCCCCCCCAAAGCAGTTGTATCTTTGTAAAACCTCTGCCATGTTTTTGCATGAAGGCAATAAACCGGGCTGAAATTATAAGTGAAAATAAAAATTAAAATAGCTTGCTATGTTGTCATTGTCCTTGAGGGGACCAAAGTTACTTACCACTGTCAGGAATTCTCTGTGGTTCAAGCTGTACATCAAACACTTCTATTCGTTCCCATCCCTGGAAGCACTCTCTTGCTGCCTGGCTTCTTCAGGTGGGAGGAAGCAGGAGGCTGTGTGAGCACGTACTGCTGTTCACAATCAGAGTGAAGCAGCTTTTGCCCTTTGAGTCCTGCACAGGCAGAAGGCTCCCAGGTCTGATTGGTGTGACACAGGCACAGTGGCTTGTTTTACAACACATGTGTAACATAGCACTTGTGACCTTCTGACTACTGCTAAATAACTGTCTTTTAAATAGAAGCCATGTTTTGTCTGTGCCTCCTGCAAGCTGATGAGTGTGAAGACATTGCACATATGTTGCAGAACAGAATTCACAGTGACAGATTGGACTGATGATAAGAAAAATTGGTTATAGTTAAATGAAAACAAATTCTAAGATCTACACCGTGAAATACAGAGAGAAAACACAAGCTGAACACATCACAAAATAAAGATGTCAGCTTAGAAAAAAGATGCACATCATGCTGAACCATGTAAACCATTGGTAAACCACTGTATGAGCCAAAGGCAAACAGTGGTGTATTGTGTGTAAGGCACACCAATACCCGATAATGGAGGATTTTCATAAAGTAATTCTGGCCAATTCAAGCAAATCAGAAATTCAAGAAGACAGTACAAATGATGAGGATTTTGGGAACCAAGCTTCAGGACCCAGGCTGGGCATCAAGGTTTGTATTAATCTAGAACACTGGTTTTCAGGGGTTTTTTTTCCTCTTTGCAAACATAATAATTTTTTCCATGTTTGGAGTTGCAGATTGAATACAGAGCTTTTAAAAGCCTATATGTAGTAGGAATTCTCTTCGAAGTTATTTCTGTGGGCCCTTAAAGCAGCTTATGGACAATAGGTGCAAACTACTTATCTACAGATTAGAAGTGTGAAGAAAGGAAAGGAGAAAAAGTGTCTGCGATGACTTAAGAGAAAAAAATTAAAAACCAACAGGTTCCCTCTGTCCCATGTGGTGTGAGACTAGAACAGTGAGCTTAAGCAGCAACAAGGAAGGATTATAGCACATAGCAGATCCTTTTTTTAATAACATCATGATACATGCTGAGAAAAGCTGCAGAAAGTCACTATGTTAGATGAAAAGACTGATAAATTACTTGGTGGGCAGAAGGAAGATTATCTTGGTCATATCTGCAAGTTGGGTATAATAACTCAAATAATGATATTTAAAGCACTCGGACATGCTTTGCCCATAATGAATACTGTTGAAGAAATACTGGTTTATTCCTGGAAGGTGACACATTTCCTTGGTGGATTATTTTACTTTACTACTTTTTGTGGGAATACATCATAAGGAATACTCTTGACCATATCAGATGTAAAACCTTGGGGATGTTCAGGCCTCTTTGGCCATTGCATGTACTTTGCTTTGTGGGCTGTACTCTAAAGTAAAAGATATCAGCTGTGTAGCTGCCAGATGAAAAAGTACTGTTTACACCTTGTATGCAATACCATCTCTTAGCTGCCAGAATTGCCTTCTTGTTTTTCCCTTGTCTGTCCATGATAGTTTTTTACTGTGCAATGCATTTACAGAACATGGTACCAGCTTCACATTTTGGGGGTGTTCCAGGTCAGTGGTCAGCAGCATTTGCAGGCTACTGCAGGAGCCATATAGTGGTGAGCTGGGCTTGATAAAAGGTGTCTGATAGCAACACACCTGTGGCTGTAACCAGGACATGCTCAGGATGGGTGTGCACCCATGTGTAAGTATAATGTACTTTTGTTTTTCCAGCTACAAGAAGAAAGATGCAGATTTGTCTGTGGCTCAGGGTCGTATCAAGGATCTGGAAGTTCTCTTCCATAGAAGTGAGGCAGAACTCAATACTGTCCTGAATGAGAAACGCAGTCTGGAAGCAGAGGTGGCTGATCTGCGTGCCCAGCTTGCTAAGGTATGGTAGGGAATGCTCTCTTGCTTCAGCACGGGACAGGTTGCGTAGCATAAATTCTCTTCTTTATTTGCAGTTAGTTTATAGTCTGAACATCAATGATGCATCTTGCTTACTGCTGAATATTTGGCTGCCTCTCTTGGATACAAAACTAAATTGTAAGAAATCTATGTAAAACAACCAAAGCAACACAGTGTTTTAGACATTTTGGTTGTCAGAAGATTTTGTTTTAAAATTTCTGATGTTTCTATATCTTGAGTCATTAAATGTTGTCCTTTGTAAGGTCCTGCATAATTTTACACTTGTGCTGGAGTACCCAGTGGGACCATGCTAGCAAGAAAAAGAAAGTGCAACATATTGTGCTTGAGGAGTTAATAATCCTTGGCTCCTGTATCAGAATGTATTGAGCTAATACTACATTTTAAATAGCTGGTATGCAAACATATAGGCTTGGTTTAAATATCAATTAACACACACACACACTTGTTCTTTCTGCTTTTCTGTGGCTTTTGTTTATTTATTGTGTTTCTTTCTGGTGGTGGTGTGGATTGGTTTTCTTTAAATCAGTGGCTTGAAATTAGTTTTGTTATTGTGAGTAACTGCTCCAAAGACATCGGATGAAGACTGTAAAAGGTTTATGGATGGAAGATAGGAATCCAGACAAAATTATCTTTAAAATTCTTTACTAGGCTGAAGATGGTCATGCTGTGGCAAAGAAGCAGTTGGAGAAGGAGACACTCATGCGTGTGGACCTGGAAAATCGGTGCCAGAGTTTGCAAGAGGATCTGGATTTCAGGAAGAATGTATTTGAGGAGGTATTATCAATCTAGTAATCTTGCCACTGTCCAAAGTTAATGTAGCTTTTAATCAAATTGACTATGAGCAACTACTAAGTAGTCCAGGTAGAGAAAATCAGTATTATCCTTCCTATACATGGGTTGAGTAATAAAATGGGTGAAGGTTTTACGCCTTTTTGCATGGTAAATCAGTGGTGAAGTCAGCATGAGAGCCAGGTGACAAGAGTATTGTTCCATGGGCAGGTGAACTGGAGCCAGCTGACTGCTCTGGGAAAGGGAAAATCTTTTTCCCTCTCACTGGACCTGGTTGCATGCCCTTGCTCTTTACTTACATCAGCTTTGGTTGCTGGACCTGATTATAGCCTGTTTTTATTGACTAGAATAGCATGTAACTGCCTTGCTTATTGCAGAGGTAGTTTTCTACCTGTTAAGTTAATAGTTCTAGTGAAGACCAAAATTTTTGTAATAGTGGGAATTGGGAGAGGAAAGCATGAATTTCTCTCTGTACCCAATGCAAAGTGTTACGTCGGTTATTCCGTCTCTGGTGGTTCTGCAAGCTCATTCAAGGAGTGGCTGCTGAGCAGTTGCCACGTGCTTCCGCTGTTCATCTCACCTACTCTAGGTGTGATGCTTGGCTCGCTGTTCACCTAACCATTTCAACCAGATTAACTAGAAACATACTAGAGTTTTCTTGGTTGAGTTTGATTTTTGACTGCTTAGTGGCTGAGTTGATTTACCGCAGAATCCAAATGAGTGCTCAGACTGGTTTAAGGGATGGGACAGGGCTGTGTGGCTAAGGACAGGGGCTGGAGCAGGGCAAAAAAACAACTAGGGAGATTAGCCTGAGACCATTGTCTCACTTCCATGCCCTGGAGTGCTTGGATTGGTACACTGACTGCAGTGACAGATCCTTGTTTGGTTGTAGGACCTTAAGATGACTTTTCTTCTTGGGAAGAATGTGTTGCTGTTGACTGAAGGTGAAACTAAATGAGACAGCAGAAGCTGATCCTAAAGCTTGCTGTGCTCAAGGGTGTGTTCTTTAGCACCCCTGATGCTCTTTGATTCTTGGATGCACCAGTTCAACATGTGAAGCAATAAATTGATTTCCTTTCCCTTAGTGAATTGATTTGGTTTACTGAAGGGTCCAAATCTCCATTAGAATTGAGTCATCGTGACTGGGAGTGTGGAAGTGAGGCCTGCTTATTCTAGTGGTGTTGAACTGCTGGATCAGCTCAGCCCTTCACCTGATCCTTTCTAGTCCCCCATGACATTCCTTTAGCTTCTGAGCTGTCATTGCCTACAGTTACTGAGAGACTGCTGCTTGCTAGTTTTCTTGATGTAAAAGTTAACCACAGAAAGAAAAGCTTATTTCATATCACTTCAGAGCACATTGCTGCTAGTAAAAGGACATGTTTCTGGGGATCTATTTTAGATGTAGAGCATTTCTGCTAAACAACTAGTAAAGTTGCTTTGAGTATGTGTTAGCTTTCTATGACTCCAGTCTAGCAAAATTGAGCCTTGCTTCACTTGCTGTTGTTCCTCATGGCCCTGCTGCTAACTTCAGGTCTCCTCCCAGTACTCAGAACCACTCCTTGGTTGTTTGTCCTGCCCTGAAGGAAGAAATTGTTTTTCTCATACCATACATTCAGACCTGGCCAGGTCTCTGCATGAATAAGTGCATGAATAAGCCTTACCTTACTAGTTTGCAACCAGTGTTCTTAAGCACAGAAAATTCATGCATTTCTAAAAATGCACATTTCTTAGTGCAAACTCTGATCATAAAAATTATGTCTTCAGGATTGCTTGGATTGCAGCTTTATTAATGCTGTAATCAAAATCTAAGAAGAAGGCGTCATCAGGTACATAGAACGTAGATGAGACTCACATCTGCTTAAGAGTGAAATTTGAAGATGCAGATTTTCTCTACAATTTTTTTAATATATATAATGTTCACAAATGGTGTTCATTTTCATCTGATTCCTTGTAGACTGCTATTGTAATGTCAGGATGTATATTGAGAAGGACAGGGTTTGTAGTAAAGCAGTGAAACAGACCCTTACTTAGACAGTATATGGCTATTTTTGAAGCTGGTGTTAAGTTGGATCACTTTTAAGAATTACATCCTGACAAATGAGAACAGTAACTTGAATTTGTTACTGCACGCAGCAATTCCCAGGCTTAAATGCCTGTAGTACTGTAGCTCCATTATGCTAAATAGTTAGTACTGCAGTAGTTAATTGTCTGAATGTAACTGATTGTACTGTTTACTTTAGTGTGGGAATTTGTCCCTCTTCTTTTGTGTGTATGTAGGAAATAAGGGAAACAAGAAAACGACATGAACATCGTTTGATTGAGGTGGACACAAGCCGCCAACAGGAGTATGAATCCAAAATGACTCAGGCTCTGGAAGATCTGCGAAATCAACATGATGAACAAGTCAAACTGTATAAGATGGAGCTGGAGCAGACATACCAGGCTAAGGTAACAACTGCTGTCCGCAGCACTGTCAGACTAGAAGCCCAGTTTGTGAGATAAAAGCCAGTTCTACCAGCTTTACTGGTCTTAAGGAGACGAGTAACTATAATTTGAGGAAGTTTTGTTCCAGTGTTCAAATGCTTTCCCTGGGACTTGTGTGCAGGTGCATTTCCAGGGAGGTTATAGCCAGAGGTAATAGCAAGCAGTAGCTTTAGCCAAGAGAGGTCAGTTAGTGAGAACATGTGGAGCTGTTTATGGTGTCTGCAGAAGACACAGTGGGAATAGTGGATGTCACACAGTAGCTGATTAGACAATGTCTTTTGCTATAAGGGTTCCTTTCTTTCATCAGTAGATCCAGTTTTTCTTCACAAATGGAGGGGCTTGGGAAAACTTGCAATATGTGCAATACATTGTGCATAAGAAGCTGGAGGGGGGGACTGGAGAGCTCAGAAGTGGGTGTGTCTCAGTATGGGCTTCTGCTTGGATGCAGTGAGCTTGCAAACTAATACAGACACACTGGAAGGGGCTTCTTATCTAAAGGTGCATTGTCACTTTGCTCTTACTGTGGCCATTGCAGTGTTATTAATCATGCCAATTCACTTTTAAAGATGTCTAAGCCTTGCAACATTTCAATGATCTAAGTTAGTTCTGGACTGGAAAATTACTAGATGCAGCTGTGAATCCTTTGGTGACAGTGAAACTTCAGGCAAGATATCAGACCTTTCTTGACCAGCTTTGGTGATGAAAATCATGGTATGGAATTTGAAAATCATAGAATCATAGAGAGGTTTGGGCTAGAAGGGACGTTTAAAAACCATCTAGTCCAGCCCCCTGCCTTGAACAGGAATGTCTTTAAACTAGACCAGGTTGCTCAGAGCCCCATCCTGACAATTCTGGCTGTTGAAAGTACTTGTCAGTAGTTACTTGTTCTCTTGTGCTGGAAGAATGATGGTACTGCTGACATTGTTCTCTCCCACCCTTCATTGAGACTCGCTTTGAATTCTTTGAGTTGATGATTTGGTTTGAGAAATGCTCAAATATTTGAGAAATATACAAATATTTAACTATTACTTACGGCAGCAACCCTATAGATAATAGGTATTAAAACCCCAAAATTAAAATTAAAACCCCCAACAGTTGGCAGGGTTGAAATTATTCACAGAACTCTGGAACATGTAAGGAGCTATTTGGATTGATTTTTCACAGTCTGAAGGAGATCCAGGACAGAAGATGCTTGGTAGAAGAAAAAAATTAAAAAGGATGCAATATACAAACTTAGAGAATGAAAAAGTGATGCTTTGAACAGGGGAATGAACAAATTAAGCTGCTTTTTCCCCGCATAAAGGTGGTTGTTATGGATGAAGTTGGAATATGGAGGGAAAAGGGTTTAGCTGTGAACTTAATTTTGTGATTTCTGAACAAGGACATGTCCCTGTTAGAGAGCCAAAGCTGGGGAAGAATATGATGTCAAAGCAAATCACTAGGTTTAGCTACTGAGCAGCTCCAGGATGAGATGATCTTGGGTAAAAGCTCACTTCTTGCACAGGGCAGATGTGGAGTGGCTGGAGAAAGTCCAGAGGAGGCCACAAAAGTGATCCTGAGGACTGGAGCACCTCTTATGGAGAGAGCTGGAGTGTTCAGCTTGGACAAGAGAACTCTTCAGGGAGACCTTGTTGTGACTTTTGAATACTTAAAAAGAGCTTCTAAGAAAGATCATTATGATCCGTGATAATAAGCAATAGCAATCCTTAGTACTTGACACTATGCCAGCATAGTACCTTAGACTGTAAGGTAGTGAATGGTTGTCAGACTTTAAATATTTTTTCATTTTAAACCTTACAAGAAGTAATGGAGTCTGTAGTTGAAGTTCCTTCAAAATCTGTAGCCTAAAGAAGGCTCTGTGTGTGCTGCTCAGAACCTAGTGAACAGCAGAGCTAGTGAAGATTGATTTTATAAACCTTTGTGCTGTGTGGCTAAAGAACATCTTCTGCCTGTAACTGTTCTTAGAATTAGATTGGTTTAGGTTTTGAGTGGATTCCGTGGTGTGGCAAAATTGTTGAAGTCCAGCTCTAAGGCATGCAAAGGATGGTTTTTCTAGCTCTGCTTACCATGTAAGAGTTCTGGTTTTGCTCTCTCTGTTTTGGTAAAAATTAACCACTAGAAATTAAGCTTGTTCACTAGGTGAATTTAACAAAAAATTAAAACAAAATCATATATTGGCAATTATTATGGAAAGAGAATAAAACCAAACCCATTGTTTTGTGTCTGGGACAGGATGTCATCTGGAATGCTGTGAGTAGTTTTATTGCTTGTTGCAAAGGTACTACAAAGTTGACAGAGATAATTTAGAGTGGGAAACAAGCATGCATGAGAAAATTTTAAATAAAACTTCACCTGGAGAAGAGATACGTTGAGAGAGGTGAAAGATACAGTGGATACAGTCTGTAAAGGGATAAATAGCATGGGGAAGGTAAATGAGGAGTGATTGTTATTTTTTCAGTAGGAGCAGGGTCAGTGGATGTCCAGTGAGAATGTCCAGATAGAGAAGACACAAAGTAATTGTTCTTTAATATAGAGCTAAACTCATTTCCCCAAAAATTCAAAAAGCAGTGACAAATTCCTGCCAGAGAAATCCACTGAGAGATAGTAAGCAGTAAAATACTGTCCCTGACTGAGGAAGTCCCTGAGTTGCATATAGCCAGCAGAGACATAATACCCATGGAATATTTTATTGAGTTAGTCTGTGGGCATCCAGGGAGCTGTTGGACCAGGACATGAATTAGGTAGGCAGCCTTTGCTGTCACTCAGTGTGATTTGCCTTAGGACAAACAAGCAGAGCACTTGCTCAGTTTTTTGGAAACTAAGGTTGCTTGTATAATGGAAGGGCTAATAGAAGGTTTGTTTTAACAGCATAAGCAAGTCCTGCATTTTTTAACTGCATAAGCAAATCCTGAAATACATTGTCCTTTGGTTCTTAGGTCATTCCTTAATGTTTTGCAGTTCTTATCCTAAACTTACCAGACCATTTAAATTTTTCTAAAATTAAGTAGTTGCTATTTTTTTACCAAAAGGATATTTCAGGATTTCTAACTCAGTACAAGTGAGCTGTATGAAACTTTCTTTCCAGCTGGAGAATGCCAAATTGTCCTCTGACCAAAATGACAAAGCTGCTGGTGCAGCTCGAGAGGAGCTGAAGGAGGCTCGCATGAGGATAGAAGCTCTCAGCTACCAGCTTTCTGGTCTTCAGAAACAGGTAAAGGGGCCAAATTGGCTTTCATCTCAAACACACAGCTGTTTTGTGTGAATATATTAACATTTCCGACCCTTCATATTTTCTGAATTTTGCATAGAGAAATCTTTGTTATGTTCATTTGGGAGGGAGAAGGTTTTTAACTTTTGAGTGGACCTGCATGGATGCCAGGTGGGCTTTTTCTTGTGCTGTGTGCCTAGGCCAGTGCAGCAGAAGATCGCATTCGGGAACTGGAGGAAATGATGGCTGGAGAGCGGGAGAAGTTTAGGAAGATGCTGGATGCAAAGGAGAGGGAAATGACAGACATGAGGGACCAGATGCAGCTTCAGCTTACGGAGTACCAAGAACTACTTGATGTTAAATTAGCACTTGACATGGAGATCAGTGCTTACCGAAAACTCCTGGAAGGAGAAGAGGAAAGGTGTGTAAAGATTCCACTTTCTTTTCTAAGGACTCTCAAGTGTTATTTTCATTTCTTGCCCTTATTTTTTTTACCACTTGAACAGGAATGGCCAGATTACCTTTCACTGAAATTATATTGGCTTCACATCACAATGTTGTTGCATGGAACACTTGTTCTCAACTGAACACTGTCCTTATTTTGGGTTTTTGTAATGGTCTTGGATTACAGTGAAATATATCCTTCTGTGCTTGGTCTTCACATCATCTTCTTACTTAAATGCTTGTACTTCTATGGTTTTAAATCGTGGGGCCCAAGGATAGTGTGTTCAGTAGTAGCTGTAGTGGAGAGAGGGGTCAAGGGATCTGTGTTGCTTTCAGTAGCACTGCTCTCCATGCCACATGGTCATACTGCCAGAACATTCCTCAGGGATGGGTGTGACTCCTCATGTATGCAGTCTTTTTGACATACAGAGTGAGGATTCTGTCAGCTTTGGAGCACATTAAAGTCTGCTTACTTGAGGATATTGTAGCTTTGTTGTTCTCTGGGTGAGTTAATTAAAATGCTTTCTTGGTTGTGTTAAGGTTGAAGCTCTCTCCAAGTCCCTCCTCCCGTGTCACAGTCTCTCGGGCTACCTCCAGCAGCAGCAGCAGCAGCACTTCACTTGTTCGCTCTTCCCGAGGCAAGAGAAAACGTATTGAAGCAGAGGAGCTTTCCGGCAGTGGAACCAGTGGGATCGGCACTGGAAGTATCAGTGGCAGCAGCAGTAGCAGTAGCTTTCAAATGTCCCAGCAAGCTTCAGCTACAGGAAGTATCAGCATAGAAGAGATAGACCTGGAGGGCAAGTATGTTCAGCTTAAGAACAACTCAGAGAAGGTGAGCATCAGCAGAACTCGTAGAAAACAGGAGCTAAATTGAGATGATACACAGCACTTTGCAGCATGAGTAGGTGCGGCCATGTGGAGAGCGGGAACAGCATCTCAAGGTGCAGCATCCTGCAGGAACTAATGGGGGCTTTGAAAAGTTGAACATAATGGTGGGCTAACATGCTGCAGGAAGAGAATACAATTTGTCCCAAATGTGTAAATGTGTGCTGGGACATTGCTCACAGAAACAGACTGCTGTCTAGCAGAACTTCATTGTGTGAAATAGTTATCTTTTAAAATTTTGGTGAATGACCCTATGGAATTTGCACTTTAGACTCTGACTGGATATAGGCAAATACTTTCAAGGTAGAATGCAAATGTCTAACAACCATATAAATGAATTTATCTCCCCATTATTTTAATAACAAAGATGTAGATTCTGATGCCTGCTTGTTCTATTTGGTTCGCTCTGAATAACTTTCTGACTCTATCCATTAGGATCAGTCTTTGGGTAACTGGAGACTGAAAAGACAAATTGGAGATGGAGACGAAATTGCTTACAAATTTACTCCTAAGTATGTCCTCAGAGCTGGGCAGACTGTTACAGTAAGTTGTATTTACAGTATGTCAAAAACATATTCTTCTGTTGATGCTGTGGCAATTGGAAATCTTGAAGTCTGGTAGAGCCTGATTTGGTTTCATGGGTCTCACTCTAGAGGAGGAGGATTTTAGTTATAAAAATGCAAAACAAAAAATTAATTTCTATATTAGTACTTCAGTATTTAAAACCATTTTTTTGGGCACATAGAAAGTTGAAGAAAAAGGTGTTTTGGGGGATTAGTCAAGAAGTGTTTGTTTCCAAACACCTTTGCCCAGGTTTAGCACCCTAATCCTGCTCAACCTCTTAAAGAATTGGGAACAGTTCAGAGCATTCATTCAGACTGTAGTTAAGACTGGACATTCTCAGCATTAACTGTAGTTAATGTTGTAGAACAGCTGCTTTTCAATAATTTTGCATTTTATTTTCAGTCTGCAACAGATGTTCTTTTAGGATGAAACAAATGTATCTTTTAAACACTTGCAGCTATTTCTACTTAAGTATCAATTGTTTAGATACATATAAAAGATTTAAGTTGATGCACTACATGCTGCTTTTTGCCTTGGCTCCATACAGTATGGTTATTGAGACAGTGGTAGGAGAAATTTGTTCAGAAAATAATTCATGACTGCAATATTAGATTTTTTTAATGCCTTACTGCAAGTAATAGTGTAGTTAAAAGTAGGGTAAAACTGCCATTGGAATTCAGAAAAGAAACCTAGTATGTAGAGAGAAGTAGGAGAATTAGGGGGATATGTATATTTAAAAGAAAAATATGGATAACCAGCTAATTACAGATTGTCATTCTCTCTAGATCTGGGGTGCAGATGCGGGTGTATCTCATAGCCCCCCTTCTGTTCTCGTGTGGAAGAATCAAGGCAGCTGGGGTACTGGTGGAAATATCTGCACTTACCTCGTCAACTCTGAAGGAGAGGTAGGCTGTGTCCATGGGTTGGGTTATCTCCCAAACTCCTAATTTGAGGGTGGGGTGACATGACACAATGACAAAATCCTGATTGTAAGATCTCCGCTGTTGTTTTCTAATATGACAGTTTATAACACTGAAATAATTACATATTATTTATGTACATATTTCTGACATATTTGGGATATTTTTGAAAACTGTGATCATTATGATTATGCCCACAGACACTTTTTTCCCACTTTAGAAGAATACCTTGCTGGTAGAGAATTTGTTTGGAATTTGAGTATGTAATTTCAGAAGAGACAAAGAAAAGAAGCATTTCTGGCAATTCCAGTTCCATTACATAGTCCCTATGATGTTCTGAGGTGCAGTGTAAATATTAATGTAGGAAGATAATTGTCCTTTCCATATTAGAAGCATATCATAAGTTCTCATTTGGTAGAGACTCCTGAGCATTCTGCATTGTTCTACATCTGCCCACAGTTATTTTTTTTAAAACCATCTCTGCAGATGTTTTGCAAGGGAGAATCGTGCCTTGGCTGTTACTCATAACTGTACCATTATCCCAGCAATCTGATAGCAATAGGAAAAGGAAACAGACCATAGTCATATCAGTTTTTGTGTTGCCTTTCTTGCTGGCAGTTTTCTGGAAGAACTTTGTGGGCAGGATGAGGTAGGAGGACGGTAATTTGTACAAATAGAAAGCTAATACTCTCCATATTCAAACTGTGTGGTCAAACTAGTATCTGAAAAAATTTCAAATCCATGTCTGTTTTCACTATGGTTGCCTTTAGTATCCCTGCTTAGGAGAGTATGTTAAGGGCAACTTTTTCCACAATTAGAGATTTTCATCTGTGATTTCCATGGTGCAAGTAGGCAGAAGAATTTCTTACTGTTTAGAAGTGTTAAAAATAATTTAGTAATAAAGGAAGCTTCCTGGGGTTTTAGAATTTTCTTTAGTGCCTGGCTTGTAAAACTATGCTGAAAACCAACATATGCAATTAACATTGAATATTTTTAGAAACTGGGAATATTCTTTATGTTGTGTAATCATACTGAGAAAGTTTGGTTTCTCACATTACACTGTATCTCAGACAGCTCCTACCTGTGTCTGCTGTGACCTTGTGTAAAATAGACTATGATCACCTGAAACATGTCTGCTTCCTCTTAAATCCCAGGGTAATGAAAAGAAATCAAGTGGCTGAATTACATTACCGTGCTTTTTAGTGCACAGAAATAAGAATGATGTTGTGGTTTGCAGGATATTGCTGGGTGTTTGCTTGCATAGCTAGTGATTAAATTTAGGCCAAGTTGCTTTAAACTCTCCAAAATTTAGTAAGGATATTATATTGATGATATAGCAAAAACTTAACAGATAGATAAAGACTTCTGGCCATCTCCTTATCTGTCATTTTGTATAGGAAGTTGCAGTGAGAAGCGTTACTAAATCAGTAGTTGTGCGAGAGAATGAAGAGGAAGAAGATGAAGCTGAATATGGAGAGGAAGACCTTTTCAACCAACAGGTAATCAGATGCAGACCAGATGTTTAACTTATGCCTCATTAGTTGGATCAATCAGGCATAAGATTTACTGGGGGGGATCCCCCTTCAAATTCTGCCAACTCTGAGCTTCCTTGTCCTTTCTTCCAATGGTTGCTTGCAACATTGCAGTGCACCAAGAGAGGACAATGTGAGCGGTGCTGTCAGGAATTACTGCTGGGATCCATCCTCATACAGCTCAGGCAGTGGCTGATGCCAGCTCAGGGTATCTGTGCTTCAGATCACACAGTTTCAGCATTAGCAGGCAGTGTTCCTTCCAGTATCTGCTGGTCTGTGCAGCAGAGCTGGGGCATTCTTGCTGGAAGCAGGATATTACCAGATAATCACTGAAAACCAGGAATGGGGGTGCTTCTCTTGCTGCAAGCTTCAGCTTATTGGTTTATTTTGTGACAGTATATAGCTTCTACTCCTAAAATAAACTTGTTTTTTTCTTAATAATGCCATCTGTATGTTTTGACAACCTTTCACTTAATAATGTGAAATAAGTGACCAGGAGTTGACAGAGCAAAAAAAGGAGAAGGATATATAGGTGATACCAGAAATATTTTAAATTTGAAACCTAAGGGATTTGTTCTTCTGATCAATGGCCGTTAGTTGGTCTTTTCACAAATAACCATTCTGTGCAGGTTTGCAGGTGAGTTCTCAAAGCTTTTTTGGTCCCAAAGATTAAGCTTTGTATTTGTAGTATAAAACAACTGATTTTTCTTACCCAAAAAAGCAGCTATACAGCAGAGATCACTCTCAAACAAAATCAGCATTTGAAATACAGGAACTTGCTGGTCTCAAGCTAATGGCATCACAATTTTCATTTGTCATCTGTATCACTGCTGGAAATATGGAGACTAACCAACCAACCTGTTGCAGAAAACCCCAATCAGAGGAGCAGTATGTCAGTCCTGTCAGCAGACTGGGGCATGTACTCCTACTTCCTCTTATGTAGTGATGTTCCCTTAATGTAACTAAATGACTAAAGAAGTGCTTTTGGCAAATGAGATGATAAGCAGAGTCTAGGCTTGCAATCTGAATAGCTGGTAAGAACTGAATTCAACTCTGTCTATCTTATTTTAGGGTGATCCCAGAACAACCTCTAGAGGATGCTCAGTGATGTGAAGAAAGAAGAAAGAAACTATTATTTACGCTTTTCCCCCTTCATTTATTTCCTTTTATTTTTGCTATTTTTTCCTTCCAGAGCCACTGAAAACTATTTTTATATGCATCACCTGATTTCTTTGACGTTTACTCCTTGGTACATTTTTATAAAAAAATTCAAAAAAACTTTACTGAACAAAACTGCCAGGATTTTTAATAGATTTCTTTATTTTTCCCTCTTTGTTGAAACACTCTATTGGAATACAATATTTTTCCCCATACAGAATTTAAAGTCTTACATAGAAACCTAAAGCAGGAAAGAGATTTTTTAGCCAAGATGAGACTCCTTGAGTGTACGGTAAATCTATAATTACATATATAACCAGTATAATACCCCCAGAAAAAAGGTTTAATGAAGTGTGTTTATGTACAGGGCCCTGGGAGAGATTCACAGAGTGTTTCCTCAACAGTTGTAGAAAAGCTAGTATTTTGCCTGGTATTCTCAGCAATTCCCATCTTAGGAAAATTAGACCATAGATTCATTCAAAGTGCTGCTCTACAATTGCAATGTTAGGGGGAAGCTTCATTTTTGGCATTTTTGACTCAGGACCTGGCCATTGTGTCTTTCTCCAAGGTTTGACAGCCTAGTGGTAAAACATCTGGGTCTGTCACACCTGAGCTCCATGTCATAATTTCAGAAGTTGAACGGTGGGTTTTGCTTCCTGAATATACACACCATCCCAAGTTGGATGTGTCAAACCCAAAAGTCAAACTGTTTGATTTTTAGAGGATTTTGCCATTGTCACAAGTTAAATCATGGACACAAATTGTGATATTCAGTATTTATAATTTAATGCTTTTGACATACTCAGCTTTAAAAATATTTGATTAAGATTTTAGAAGTAAAACGTATTTATACTTTTGGCAGTTATAAATATTGGGGATTTTAAAGGTTATTCAGTATAAATGTTGACCTTTTTAATCAGAGCTAGAAATAGCTTGTTCATACTTCTGTTAGGTTCAAAAGAGCATTGTCAGGTATCCCAGGGAGCAATATTTGCAAAATAGAGCAGAAATAGTTGAATGACTTTTAAACAGTTCAAAGGAACTGCCTCTGTTAAGGATACAAGCTACGCAGTGTTCAAGTGCTCAAGGCAAAGTCTAATAAGGAGTGAAGGGAGAATAATGTTTTTTATAAAAAATGCGTTGTATGGGTAGCAGGTGATTTTTATTTTAAGAGGATGCATTTTTTATCTGATAGTGTCCATTTAGCTAAAGGTTTCAGCCGCTGCATTTCTCTGGAGATAACTGAGTCCCATAAGAGTTAGTGTTCATCTTTAAGCATGAGGAAAAATACTTGACTGCTCCAAAGAATGCAGATGTTATTTCATCTACTAGTTGAAAAACAAACTTAGTAGTTTGGATACAAAATTTGGACACCATTTGATTTCAGCACAGAATCCTGTTGTTACCTGCACTCTTGAACTCTGATCATGTCATTCAAAATGTTAAAACTCATCAGACAAGTGACAAGGTTTGGATGTTTTCGGTGGCTTTTGGACATTATGTTCTCTGAACAGTATCATGACTGACAGATATAACCTAGAAAGTCGGTTTTGTGGCTCGGATTGATGGCTTTGTTATGCAAGCAGGGTGGGAACAAAAGGGGCTTTAAGCTTCAGGATTTATTTTGTCATTTAAAAATAAAGATGCTACTTTTCTCTCCTTGAGTGGGATAACTGGGTTGCTGAAGTTAAGCTAATAGACATTTAGAATTATGTTTTAATCCATTATTAGAAGACCTATTACAAAAAAACAGGATAAAGATTTGGCTGTTTGGGCTGATGAGATAACTGAATTTATGTACTTGGCCATCTTTCTAATGTAATTTTCCCACTCTGCTCGTGTAGAAGGTTAAATATGTAGTAAATCATGTTTCTCTCTCTGTAAGATGTATCTAGTGAAATTATGTTTCTCAGACATACTGTTACAATTACCTTTTCTAAATTCATTGTTATGCAAATGAATGCAATCAGTGTAAAGTTATTTTTGCAACACACCTTCCAACCACTGGACACTATTTCCCTTTTCTGACCCACAGCTTCTGTAAGATACTGACATAGTGTTTGAGGCCTTTTTTGCTTTTTCCCTAAAGATCTATTTTTTTTTCACATGGGCCAGTTTTCAGACTGCTTATTCCTTTAAGATTGTCCTGTAAATTTAAGATTATTTTGTGATCTTAAATACTAAAGTAATGAATGTGTAGTTAATTTACATTTTTTTTCTGTGGTTTTTGGTTTGTTTGTTTTCTGTAAAGAATGGCCTCAGAAAGGCAGCTCAAATGAAGAAAAACCTCTTGCTACCTGAGCCATAGTTTTCCTAACAGCTACTGTATGAGGAATATGTCTTCTTGTAGCCTTAAGAACTGGTGCTTGCAGATTTCTTGTAATGAGCACTGTGCCCTTGAGTAACAGTCTGCTGAATATGTCCTTAGAATTGGAACTCTGACATTTAACTTTGGAAGCAGTTTATTTGATTCTTTGGGACCATGCTTAGGTATATACAGGTCAAATAAACCTGTGATTGACACTGTGGGAAAAGCCAAGTCTGAATGTGGATGATTCTGTTACCACAGTGCTTTTTAATAGGCTACTACAAATATGATAAATAACTTCTGGCTGTAAATTACAAGCCACAGAAGAACTACTGTATACCATGTACTTTGGTTTTTGTGTTGCCTTCTCCAGACACCATCCCGGCCTCTTGCTTTTGATACTGAGCTTCAGTCTAATGGCGCTGTTCCAGACAGACTGGAGGCAGTTTTGTGGCTTTACCAACCCAAAAAGCATTCTTTCTTTTTTTTTTTTTCCTATCTTTCCAACATTTTTTTTCCATTTTCAGGATATTTAATTTTTTTTTTGTTCAAATAAAATCCAGCATCTCTTTGTCCCCTTTTTCTCTTTGATCCTGTATATGAACCAGTCTTGACGAAATTAGAAGCGTGGACAGCAGTTCTACTTCAGTGCTGGTACCTGGCATAAAGCTTGAGGGAAAAATAGATTTGACTTGTCTGGAGAAAAAATATTTTAAGATATCACTGATAAGGGAAATTAAGCTTTTATCAGAGTAGTTACTTGAGCATAACTATCCATATGGATGTTCTTAATCCAGAAATATAACCTTATTCTGAATGAAATAGTAAATAGGTTTTCCTATTTACTATTTCCTGTTGTGTAGCTCATAATAGAATATCATATAAAATACAACAAGCACATCCTGCTTCCTCCTAAGCTCATGCCACATGAAAACGCTTGTCTCAGAACAAGTCCAATCCATCTGCAGACCTGTCAGGAATGTGATACCTTCTGGAGTACCTTCTCAGAGTCCCTGGCATTTCATGCCATTTTTTTCTCCCTTGCTTCTGCATGTGTTCCTTTAACTGTTGCATTGCAGTGACATACTTCAAGGAGTGGAGTGGCTGGGATTCCCTTGTTCCTGCACATCCATATTTCCCGTGGTTCCTTTGCTGCCCCACAGGTGTATTTCCTGTTCCATTTGTTGCTTCACAGCTCTGTTTCACAGCAGGTCTCTTTATGCCTACATGGGGCTCCAGCTTGGCTCTAACAGAGCCCATCATTTGCACTGAGATGTTGCCTACTTATCCTCAGCTCTGTGTTACCATTAGATGGTATTCCTGTGATGTAAAAGCCAGCTGAGTATGTGTGCAAGCTGGCAGTAGTGTGGGAATTTTAGACAAGGAGATCACTGTGTGGTGTCTGTCCTTGAGCAATGGGACACTTCATGTTCAGTTCAGGGATCTTAATGGGTTTTATACACCCTTTTTCTTTTTTATGCTCATCCTGTATAAAGGCCCTTTAACTGCAACCTTAACAGAGGTTGCAGGTTAGAAGAGACCTGTAAAAATCCTCTCTACACCCCAGGACCTTGGAGAATCTCTTACCTTTATGCACATCAGAAAGGTTTTGATGCTGCAGGAAAACATGCATGCTGTATGTTCTAGATTTCTTGTAGCCACTTCTGTCATGTATTCACTGTTAAACCATTCTAGCTCTTCTTTCTGTATCTTCTTTTGAAAGTCTTATCTCTAAACAAAGGCACATCCATATTTGATCCTGCATTTTATTGACACTGTTGGGTCCAAACTGTGCAAGCAAAGCCTTGTGAACCAGTGAGCGGAAGGTGAGATAGTGATTGCATTTTTTAAAGCACTGTTTTAGCTGAATGTCAGGACAAATTATATTGGAGAGATTGTTTTCTCATTATATAGGCCTGGGAAACAGAATTTTTATTTGCCCTTCAATATGCTTAGCTTTAAACCAGTTTAAAATTATTTAAAGGTGTTTGTTGTTTTGTTTTTTTTTTAATACAAGACCATATTTACATGCAATTATTATTTGTAAACATAATTCTTTTCTTGAAATGCTAAGGTCTAGAGTGAAAAAGATTCAAAGAATCATGATTCTGATGATTCCATTCAGAATAGCACAGGTAGTGAATTGACTTGGAGTTCCAGAAAAGATGTTGTTTATTGAACTTCCAGATTTTCTAGTTAGCTGTTACTGAAGTGACAAGTCCATCTTGGTAAGGCAGTTACTATATATTCAGCTACCCAGATCATTACACTAAAATTACAAGCAATAATCTATTTTGAGCAAGTTTAAGCCAAAATGCTTTCCATTTGGGCACAAAATACAGTTGATATCTTATTTTCATAGCAGTGATGCCTTGTGACTTGAATTTTTATTTTTAAAATTTTTTAAACAAAATTTTGATTTAGACAGGTCTGGCTTGAGGGCACTATAGTAACCACCTCCAGTCAGCTGCTGCAGATGAGTTTTTGGAAGGTTCAAGTTTTTTAAATGGGGAATTATGAAAAAGAAACACAAAGACAAAACAATGAAATTGTTCACTTGAAACTTAGAAAAACTACATCATGACCTAGACTTTACCATTTCAAAGTGGTTTGGTTTTTTTCTTTTTAGAATATGCATGCCAAATGTCTTGTCTTTTTCAATGATTTGTAATATACATTTTATGACTGGAAACTTTTTGTACAACACACTCGAATAAATGTTTTGCATTTTATTGGTTTCCTTCTGTCTATTGCCCAGCACACAAGTAATGTGAGGTATTTGAGATGATTCATCCAGGAGGCCTCTAAGTGTGGAGAGGGGACACAAAGAGCTGCTGTCTGTGCTCCCAACATTGGTCAGCTGAATTGTGTCCCAGCAGGGATCCTGGGCTGTATCAAGGAACACTTTCCTTAAACCTGACGGAGTGCTGGTGGAACCTGCTGTCCTCCGTGATCAGTACCAACAAAAGCAGGGGAAAGAATACCTGCAGCTGGAGCAGATTAACCTTCCCTTCTTTCTCATCACCGCTGCACTGAAGGGATTTTTTATTTAACCTTGACACTAAATAAGAATGAGAGCAGAAACCGATCGCTGGCAGGGATGGATTCTTAGGGATGGATAGAAGCATTGCCGTGAGCTGATGCATTTGCCAACCTGGCTCTCAGCTTCCAGCCCACTTTTGAGTACAGACTCGAAAGTGGGCTGGAAGCTGAGCCAGACTGGTAAATGCATTTAAAAATTGCTTTTTAAATTCATTTAAAATTTGTGCCTTAGGTGTCTGCCCCATCGTTAGCACTAGCTGATTATGTTTCTTGCAGCGTGGTAGGAATGCCTTCTGTTTGAAGTGGGCAGATCCAAAGACAGAATGGTATGGTTTGAAATACTCGGAGTATTGCAAACTGAGTGTGGGCTCGGCCTACTGGAGATGAGCACAGTTTTGGCTTCAGCTCTGCTGTGGTACTCAATGCCCTCCTCTCATGCCATCTCCTACCTGCACATCACATCTCACCCATGAAAAAAGAGCTCCGTAGCGTGGTCCTCTCCCATTTGCTTCCACTTCGTCCCACAGTATTTTTACTTAATGGAGGGAAGTGTAATGAAGCTGACTTTAAGGGCATGGGCCTCTCACCCGAGTCACGTAAGGCAGAGGAAAGCCTCGAAGAACAGAAGGATGAATTGCAGAGAGAACCCAAAGGGGAGTTTCTCTCTGCGGGGATCTCAGAGCTGGTGTTTCACCGCGGGGTGCAGCTGTGCAGCGTTTGTGTCTCTGGTGATGCCGGTTGAAAGCCCCTTCCCGTTGCCCTCACTTCGTGGGCTGCGCTGAACCCTTGTACTCGAACCCTGCTGTCTGACCCGGGCCGTGCTCGGCCCCGGGGAGTCCCTTAGGAGCTCGCTCGGGCCGCCCCCTCAGCGGCCGACGGTGACAGCAGCGCACGGGGACCGGGGCCGCGAGTGGCGGAGCGGCCCCGCTGAGGCGGGCGGAGCGCGCCGTCCCGCCCGGCGCGGAGGCGGAGGAGGCGCGGGGCCCGCCGGGAACCGCAGTCCGGGCGCCGCCATTTCTCCCTCCGGCAGCGCAGGGGCCTCGGCCGCGGTGACTCTGGGCATGGAGAGCGGCTTCGGCTCCGACTTCGGCTCCGGAGGAGGCGGCGGGGGGAAGCTGGACCCGGGGCTCATCATGGAGCAGGTGAAGGTGCAGATCGCCGTGGCCAACGCACAGGAGCTCTTGCAGGTCAGGAGGCGCGGCGGGGCCGGGCGGGGGCTTGCTCGGTGCCGGTGCGGGTCGCGGGACACGGCCAGGCCGCTCGGCTCCCCTGCAGCAGGGGCGGCGGCTGCAGCCGGAGCCGCCGGGCCGCGCTGCCACTCACGGGCTCTCTCCGCAGCGGATGACGGACAAGTGCTTTCGGAAGTGCATTGGGAAGCCCGGCGGCGCCCTGGACAACTCCGAGCAGGTGAGGACGGGCGGGAGAACGGGGCACCCGCGGCCCCTTAGCTCGGGGCTGCCGCTGAGGCTCTGTGTCCCGCAGAAGTGCATCGCCATGTGCATGGACCGGTACATGGACTCCTGGAACACAGTTTCGCGAGCCTACAATTCTCGGCTGCAGCGGGAGAGAGCCAACATGTGACGCCTGCCGGCCTCCGGGCCGAGAGGGACCATGTGGGGAAGGGACAGCGGCCAGTCCAGGTGGTCAGGGGTGAATCCTGCTGCCTTCCCAGCCCCTGCCATGGCAGAGCAATAAAACCTCGCTGAACCTTTTGCATCCATTGGCTTTTATTAGCACCAGCACCAGGAGAGAGTGATTTTTTTTTTCCCATGAGCTGCTTGCTTTACTTCTTGTCCTTCCCAAGTGTCCAGATTGGCCTAAGGCATTATATCAATTTCTAAATCCCTGCTGAAAGGGCTGTGACAGGCAAGGAGCCTTCTGTGGAAAACAGGGGCCAAGCCAAGTCAGCAACACAATACCCTTGCTTGGGGTTCCAGCATGGACCCATCCATAAGGTCGTTACTCAGTCCCTTTTCTTTAGAGGAAAAACTGCCAGAAGATTGTCCACATGCCACTTCGGCTGTTTCGTCTCTTATATCTGTATAGTGCTTTGTGGGGCTGTCTTTGGGCTCCCTAGGCTTTGACTCGGCTCAAGCACAGTGTTGGGGAGCAGGACAGCCTCGCAAATAGTTGTATGAGCACAGCTAGGGAAGCAGGGTTGGGAAGTACTTAGATTCTTTTCTTTGTGGAATAAAGTGTGTTGTGTGGCTGTAATATTCTGTAGTTTCTGGTTTGGCTCTGGCACAGGTGTTCCATCTTTGAGCCTATATCCTAAGCATAATTTTTTTGAGGGAGGAGCATGTCTGCAAAAGGGAATGTTGGTCTGCTTTGGGGCACAACTCTGTTTTTGTGCTTCCACACTGCTCCTAAAAAGGTGGGTTCATGCTGTGTGGTCAGCAGTGGATACAACAGTTGCAAGAGGAGAGTGTTGGAGATCAGCAGTGCCCATGTTGTTTTTTTTTTTTAATCCTGTCTTTTGAAGCACTTCTGTATTTTATGAAAGATTGTATGGTTTGCTGGACACAGAGAGAGACTGGAAGAGTGACATCTCCACACCTCCTAGGACATTCACTGGGATGTGGTGGAACCTAAAGTGTTCTCACAGCAGGTAAACTATGAGGAGATACTTGGGAATTTGGACTTACTGAAACTGGAGTTTCTTTTCTAGACTGTAAGAATGACTACTTGAAAATAAAGTGCTTTCAGACATGTTTGCTTAGGGGGCTTTTTACTTTTCTTTATGGTTGTATGCATTCTGTGGTACTGGCTGTGCAGGAGTCCCATTTCATTCATGGGAGTATCCCACAGGTGTTCTAGTCATGAATCTGGACCCATCTGGAGCTGAGCCGTGCCTGCAAGCCAGGTCTCCCACCTAGATGGTGCTCTGTCTCAGAAAGTTGTCGATCTTGCTGCCAGCTGGGTTGGGATGGAGGAAACCTCTCGTTATGCCCAGATGCAGAACTTAAAGCACCAAAAATGAGGAGGGGGTTTGGGGTACAAGCAGCTGTTCAGTTTTGGTAGCTGAATCAATGGAGGCATGCGTAAGTCTGCTCTGCCCAAGACTCAGCACATGAGCTCTGCTGCAGTTCTTTGCTTGTGAACAAAGTTGTCTATGTGTCTTATCCTGGCTGGTAGGACTATCTTAGCACTTAAAATTTTTCCCACCTAGCTTAGCCAGACAGTGGTGTGTGGCCATGCCTTAATCTTTCCCAGTTGAATCACCAGTTACCTAATGCTAAAGGAGGGTGGGGGGGTGAAAAGCCCCTCCTTATACTCTGGTACAGGTCAGGGCCTGTGCAGTCTGAACTCCTAGGTGTTCTAGTCCTGCATTCTCTTAGGATCAATTGGTGAGCCGGGAGGTCATCACTGAGCTCTGTAGTACCACACACTAATTGGAAACAGCATCACACCCTTCCTAAAAGCCACTGCACAGCACAATGGCTCCATCAAGTCAGTGAGGTCTGAAGCTTCTGCAAGGGCATAACTTTGGGCTGGGACAAAGGTCACAAGTCTGTTGGCTTGGCCATGGGATGACAGCTCATAGGCAGGGCTCAGCCAAACTCCATGAATCTTTGGCAGATCTTTCCGGCACCCATCCAACTAGGAAGGTCATGTCTTAATGTGCAGTATATTTGGCCAGGTCTTAAGATGGGACAGGCTTCATTTATTTATAGAAAAGGTTTAGAATTTGTACCTTTCTATGCAAAGCAGTTATCAAATGCCTTGATAACAACCAGCAGGTCACACAACACTGGCATTTGCTCAATACCTGCAAGGCTGTCTTCACCCCTTTGCAGCATCAGAAAAATGTACAGTAGCTGAGAGGTTAGTGCATCCTCTGGCAGTTATTCCTCTCATTCATTGCCTTCCCTGAGTGGTGAAATGCAGTTTCAGAGCTTGAGGTTCTGTACAATCCAGCCTTGGACAGCTGTGACTTTGGTGTAGACACCAGGGAAGTATGGCCTGGCACAGCCATAGCCCCAGCTTGTGATTCCTGCTAGAAACCACTTCCCTGAAGGTTCCTTACATGCCAAAGGGCCACCTGCATCACCCTGCAGAGAGAGGAAAAAGATCCAGTATCAAGCCATGAGCAGTACAGTTCCCCCAGCCATGAAATATTCTTTCTCTCTGGGGCATGAGCATTTGCTGTCCTGGTCCCCACTTCCCCAGGAGCCCCATTCCAAGCTGGAGGACTGCTCAGTGATGTACCTGCATGAACAAGCTGGGGTTCTGGAACATAGAAGAGTGTGTTTAGGGGTACAGTAGGGTCATGGAACAAGCTCCACGTGGTCTTTTGCTTAGCATTACCTCTCTGTGTATTTCCCTGACCTGTCACAAGTTGGTGGGGCAAGCAGCATGAGGAGTATGCAGGATGGATGTGGATAAAAGCAGCAGCCAGTTGATGAATGGACAGACATCTGAGCTGGGGGGGGCAGGGCAGGGCCCTCCTGAGAGAATATAGTCTAGGGACTTGGCATGAGATTGCTCTGTCCCAGTCACAGCATTTACTGCTCTTGCACTCACTGAGCAGCTGTCGACGGTGCCCTGTGGGAAACCAGCACACAGCATCCTGCTGCTGATCTGGACAGGGTAGAACTTTTTGCAGGCCTGGTCTCCGATCATGTTCACTGCTGCTTTTTGCAGATGCTTTGACATGAGGCCTGAGGAGAGACAAGGATTGCTGTTAGCTGGGTGAAGAGCACATGAGAAACAGCAGCATGTGAAATGGGGTCTCTGCAGCCTCACTTGTTTGCCAGAGGGAGAGGCCTGCTCTGGAAAGGTGAGTCACCTGGTTCAGCAGAGCAAACTCCAGAAGGTCCCTTGGGTGTATCGTTTGTCAGGCAGCTTGGCTGACCAGACACAAATGGTATTGGGGTGGTCCTTGTACAGCAGGAGCACAGCTGGAGCAGCTGCTGTGGGGGTGGAGAGCACAATGGCTGGCATGTAGAAAGCTTGGGAAAGCTTCAAGAGGGAAGAGGTGTGATAAAATGGAGGAGTAGTGTGCATGGTAGCTGGGAGGAGATGATGGTGACACCTGGCCTTGCCCAGCTTGGTATCCTCTGCAGCCTATGGCCTAGGATGGGAGTGCTTGGGGTAGTGGTGTGGGAACTTAGATGTTTGGGCTTGCAGTGTAGGTGGCCAAGCACTGAACTTGGCCATCATGGTTATGGAAGGGCCCTCTTTAGCCAGTACCTCCTTCCTTTGTGGAGCCCCAGCCTGTGATGAAGCATCTGGCCCCTTCATGGAAGATGTGAGAATTGTCTGGGAGGCATATAGGTCTGATGGTGCTGGTGAACCTGACAGGTGTGCTCAGTTCCAGTAGTGCCACATCATAGTCTAGGCTGTAGACGTTGTAAAAAGGGTGTTTGTAGATACGAAATATTTTCTCCATTTTGCCATCGATGCCACTCAGGAAAGGTGTTCCTAGATAGGCCACCCACATTTTGGGGTCACTGTAACTGCAGAAAGACAGCAAACCTGGCTGTTAGGAGCATAGCCTCACAAGGAGGGCCATCCCTCCATTTGTGGGGCTGGCCACACCTTGGGAGGTCAGGACCCCTGTCTCCAGAACCAGTGGGTGTATTTGAGCTTTGTTCCACCCATTCCTTTTCACACTTACCTCTAGGGACATTTCTCTGATAGGGGGTGTGTGCTTCCTGTGGGGTACAGCATGCCAGCCAGGTGCTGGACCACGAGGGAGGGGAAGAGCAGGTTGGCTGATGGGACTGAGGCAAGAGTCAGCTGACTTAACTAGCTTATGTCAGACTTACATGTCAAAGCAGTGAGCTGCAGACAGCAGCCACCGGTCAGCAATAAGGACAGCCCCACACTTGTGCTCCTTCCGCCGAAGCCAGAGACTGACTTGCCAGGGCCATTCTCCTCGAGCCGCACTGCTGCCACCCACGATCTTGCTAAAGGCCAGAGCCGTTGTTGAGCCACAGTCTGGAACACAGGAGGAAGCACCATGGTTTTAAATAACCATAAATGAAAGGAATGACTTCCTGCCTTCTATAACTTTTGCTGTGGGACAGCCTTCTGGGGGAGCACCTACAGGACAGTAGGATGTGATGAATTCAGTTCAGCCAGCTGAGGCAAGTCTTGACAGACAGGGTATATTTTGTAGACTTGTTATCACAGATCACACCTTCCATGGATGTGGTAAGTGAGGAGCAAGTGTTTGGATGGGCTGGTTCAGCTATCAAACAGCAAGGAATGTGCAGCCCGAAGTGCAGTCCCAGGGATGCCAAGACACTTTCTGGGCTGCCATGTTGTGCCGGCCTGTCTTGTCATCTTGTGCTACCAGACTGACTGGCCAAAAGGCCTGTGTGCTGGGAAATGGGTTCTAATGTCTGTAGCAGAATTGAAGAGGCTGCACTTTCTGTCAGTAAATTTGGACCCAGCTCATCCAGCTTTATCTTGTTTTAGGCTCTGGCAGAGCAAGCACAATCTGCACCACAGTGGGCTAGGCCCCCAGTGTATGGGCCCAAGACAGCAGGTGTGAATATGGTGAGTACCGCAGTGGAGAAGTCCAGGTCATGTAGAGCACAGCTAGCAGCAGCCACGGGCTACAGAGGAGAACTCACCACAGTTGTGCTCATCAAAGCCGTTGCTGCAGTCCACAACACCATCACATTCAGGATTTTCTTTTCCAATACACACCTTGCTGGAACACTTGAAAGTGAGGCTGGTACAAGGCACCACTGGAAGGCAATAACCCAGGACCTGCTCAGTACCCTCTATGCTGGAGGCCTCCTGCCAACATGTCAATGCCATCAGTTATCAGTTTTACCTGGGGTTTGGGTAGGCTTGGCAGTCTCAGTCGTTCTCAGAGCTGTGGAGGTTTCACTCATGGTTGTACTTATATTTGTCCCCAGGGTGGTTCTGCTGGCTGGACCTGCAGCCATTGTGCTGGGCTGGATAAAAATGGCTGTGGTAGAAGTTCTAGGGATGGCTGAACTGGAAGGGATGCTTGTGCCACCACTGGACAACTGGGAGATGGTGTCCAGGATCCAGTCTGTGAGTTTGGTAATTCTGGAGTACACACCAGGTCTCATAGCCTGGGCACAACCAAATCCCCAGCTTACGATGCCAGCAAGGTAAAACACTCCTGGGGTCACCTCACAGGCCAAGGGCCCACCTGAATCTCCCTGCAAAAGAAGCAAGGCAATGGATGCTCAGTCCAATCAGGTCTGCCCCTCAGATACACCAGAAGAACTTAACTACCCCCAATTCTTCTTTCTCCAGCCTTGTGGGCCTGTCTGCTGTCATGCAGTGTGTATGCAGGGCATGAGTATGGAGAAGTTGAAGTTAGGGTCAGTGGCTCAACCTGGCTTCTGTCAGCACGTTTCCACAGCTGCCACCGACTGCCACTGACTCACTGCCACAGGAGGAGACCTGTGTCATCCAGGATTTGTCTGGCCAGAGTGGTGGGATGTTGGTTTAAGTCATTCTCAACTTGGTGGAGCTTTATTTACTTTTCTGGATTTCCAAAGTAGTGGGCGGGGGTTTTTTGTGCTCAAGTACATGTGAATTACACAGATGGATCACAGCAGCTCAGTAAATATTTCACAAGGATCTGCTGAAGGCAAAGTTAGCTCAGCTTTCTAGAACAATCTACAGAGCAGAGAAATCCCATACACTTACCTGGCATGAGTCTACCATCCCCTCCATGAAGCCAGCACAGATCATTCGATCAGTGAGGGAGAAGTTGTAGAGGAAGTTGCAGGTGTTCTGTTCTATGATGCCCACAGATGCTTTCTGCAGGATCTCGGGCTTGGTATCTGCATGAAAACCACACAATTGGTGAGTGCAGCAGAGGGAAGGAGCTAGCTTTTAGACTGACTCAACACATATTTTGGGAAAATATGCTGCAATCCCACATGGGAATTGAGTCCTATATAACCTGTTTTCTCTGCAGCCCTGAAGCTTGTGGCTCACCCCAGGGTGCATTTTTATGTCTGTGCTAAGGATTCTACACAGTTTAGTCCCATGCTCCTCAGTTTGTGGGCTTGTCAGCTGGACTTCTTTGGTAGCACATGGTAGCCACTCTCAGGCCTTCTCCCTATATCTTTGCTTATGCTCATTGTTTGGAACACCTCTGGGACTGAGAGTGGCTGCTGTGGCTGACATACCATCCTGCCAGAGCTGCAGCAGGCTCTGAGGCAAGCGCCTGACACTTGCTTAGCATGGTAGAGCTACTGAGGGCAGTCCAGCAGTTTCTCCTGGTTCCCACCAAGCTGCTCCCTCCATTTTCTTCTTTGCTGGTGACTCCTAGATAACTGCGGCTTAAGGTAGTGCTCCATGTGCCTTTATTTTTGCTTATTCTTGTGTTTGTCAGTTCCTGACTATCCCTGTTACTGAGCCCTGTCCTATACATTCCCAAGAATGTGGGTCACAGTGGCATGGGCTTTGCTGCTCAGGGTATCACTGCTCCAAGACAAAACAGCAGGTAATGCATTACTGCTTACCATTCCCTTCCTGGAGGTCACCCCATCCAGAAATGAGGCACTTCTTGCCAACAGGAAACTTCTCCATGGCAAGTGGGAGGCACACAGGCTGTATGTATTTGTTGAAGACAAGAGGTCTTGCCAGTTCAAGTACAGCCACATCAAAGTCCAGAATCATGGGGTTGAAGAGGGGATGTGGGATCACTCTTGTTACATTGACTTTCACTGCATTCTCATCTGTTCCATTTATTGATGTTGTTCCCACATGGGCTTCAATCTCTTCTGGCATTGTCCTGCAAATACATAAACCTAAATGTGCATACTCACACACTTACTCCTGGCATGAATTCTGACATTAAAATTACAGACAGCTTCACATGATCAGCATGCAGCAGAGAAGCCCTGCTAAGTCAGGTCCAAAGAACTGTTTCCAGCAGTGGTACCTGTTGGGTATTATCTGAAGAGCAAATAAACATGTAATAATAATCCTCTCTTCACCTCCAGAAATTTGTGATTTCAGGAGTGTTCTGGCACACAGGTGGTGCCCCTGTATGCAGTAGGTTTTGCTTGATTTTTTGGTTTTATTTGGATTTTTCTAAAGTTGTGGGGTTTTTTTTAACCCCAGGTGAATTTTTAATATTCAGCTTAATGACATTTATTAGAAGAACTTTTGCTTCCTTTTGATTGTTTTCTACCTACTCTTGGTGATTATTTGGTATCTTAAAAAGACAGTCAAAACACATTCCCTAAACACTTTGTACCCTTCATTATTGTACAGTCCCATCAAACACTGCCTTCCCATTAGTTGTTTTTTCCCCCAGGTCTAGTCTGATCTAGTCTGTTGTGCTTCTTATGATGCTGCTCCACACCCTGCTCATCCCTGAGCCTTGTGAACACATTCACACAGTGTTACTCTTGCCCTCCCTGTGATGTTGGAGCAGTTGGTGTGCTGTGCATTACCAGCAACATCCCGCTCATCTCCCTTGTTTTTTACTGCATTCCTGTGCTCATTAACTGCCCCTGCCACAGGATCACTACTGTCAGGGCAATATCCACATGTTTCTGACCTCTTGTTTTGAACTGCAACAGCTGATGGAGACTCATCCTCATTCACAAATGGACAGCACTGCTGGTTTTGCTGTGTACCTCATTTCACACCTGCCTACCTTGCATTTCACTTGCTCCTTTATTGCCCAGCTGTTTAATGCATGAGATTGCCTTAAAATCCTCCAGAGTTAGTAACCTGCCTTTTCTGCTTTCAGGAATTTATTGTTGAAAAGCATTATCTTCTTGCTACTCACTTCTTTAGGCTACTTATAAACCTACACTTGGGTTCTTGCAATTTAACAGAACTATGCAGGACTGAACTCACCATTTTCCCTTTACCAGCTGACCATGTGTCTCTATTTCACATTTTTTAAGGTTAAGTTTATTAAAGAAACTCTCTTGTGGCACTTTCTTCCTCTCCTCTTAGATATGTTGTCCTTTCTCCCTGATTAGGCTGCTTTAACCTTCCTCTGCCTTATTCCACCCTCCCCACAAATTCCTTTTTCCTATGAGTGTCTAGTTATAGCAAAAATTGATGTCCAACATGTGTTCTTGATTTCCATTTCTTGACTCCACTGCCACACTGTGGATTTGGCTGCACAGCTCTGTGCTGGTGGGCAGGTGAGCTGGAGCAGGGACAGGGGTGGGCTCTTACTCATTGAAGCAGTGAGCTGCTGACAGCAGCCAGCGGTCCCCAATGATGGTGGCCCCACAGAAATGTCTGGAGTCTTCCTTCAGGCTGACTTGCCAAGGGATCTCTCCTCTGGAAGCATCCGTTCCTCCCACAATCTTGCTGGGTTTAGAGAACCCAGGTCGCCCTCCACACTCTGAACAAAAATCAAAGTATGACTTGTGAGTATTCCTAGCAGAAGACAAGCAAGGAAAGACTTTGCTCTTTCTAACCTTAGCAGGGACAGGTTAGGCCTGAGGTATGAGATATCTACCTAAGCCCTGCTGGCTGATAGTGGCAGTGCCTGATGGTGGCCATGTACAGCTGGACTTTCACACAAACTGCTGTTCTGCATCTTGCTCTCGGCAAGTCGTGAATCCTGGGCCTTTCTTGAAGGCAGAGTAATCAGTAGCTCCATGCCTCTTAGCCTTGCCATTCCAGATAAAAGCTTATTCTAGATTTAGAAAAATACCCTTCATTTGCATTTCCTTGCAAAGCTGCTGGGAGCACTCCTTGGAGTGGACGGGTCATCCTGCAGACACTTGCCCTCCTTCCCTTCAGGGAGCATTGCTGCTGTGAAGGGGCAGCCATCAGTTTTGAACTGCTGGGAGCTCCTTAGGTGGCAAGCAAAAGTAAGTGATCAACAGGTTAAATACTGTCAGATGCTGCTGTGCCTTAGTGACCTGTTCTGGGCCTGCCAGAGCAGACCAGTTACACAGCAAGATTACAGTCACGAAAGCAAAGGAGTGCAAGGAACTGCAGAGGTAGTGAGTGACTTTGCCAGGTTGCTCTGGACTGAGCTAGGGCAGCCATATAATGTCATTTGTACCTTAGCACTTCAGCAAAGTTGTGTGGCTCATGTTACAAAAGGTCAGCTTAGGTTAGCGGAGGAATGCACCTGATGTTTGGACATGTTCCTGCCAGTCTGCCTGCTGTGGATGCTCATACCTTGTGGTCCTGCTGCAGTCACTGGCCTGCTGGCAGCTGGGGCTAGTAAGGTGGTCGGGGTTGCTCTGGTGGTGGTGTTGACCTCTTCAGCACTGACCAGGTTACTGTTAGTCCTGAAGTGCACTGGAGGAACAGTATGGGCTATGGAGGTAGGGAAGGCAGAAATAGCATCCAAGATCCAGTCTCTGAGTTTGGTAACACGTGTGTAAACCCCAGGCCGCCTGGCTTCAGCACATCCAATACCCCAACTCACAATTCCCGCCAGAAAAAACCTGCCAGATGGTTCTTGGCAAACCAGAGGCCCACCAGAATCACCCTGCAAGAGAAAGCAGATGGTGAGCTCTCCCTGGGGATGCACTGAGATTGCCCTGGCCACCCTCAGTATCCCTCTACCAGCTGGGGTCTCTCTGTCCCTATGTATCCTAGCTCACTTCATATTTGCACCAGCCTAGTGATGAGTGGAGCATCTGTGTGCTGGCCTTTGGGTGTTCCTCTGTGTGGACATGCTGCTATTACACAGAAGCCTTGTGCCCTTTATATTCCAGAAGAACAAAGGACACAATCTGTAAAATCTAGGATTAAGCATTTCTACTGCTTTAATAATTTGTAAAACCTCATAAAGGTTAATCCTAGCAGCCCATACACAACTAGTTGATGGGTGTTCATTGCCTGATACACAACCCAGGGAGACCACATTAATGTTTGCATCAGGTTTTCTTGATGTCAGAAGTGGTTCAGTTCTTGGTTACTGTGGGGCCCTGTGAGTATTATTGATGGACATATGGTGTCTGTGAAGCTGGTAATGCCTTCTGGGGATGAGATTGCTCTAGATCAGTAATTAATAACCAGATGGGTCATGTTCATCACCCAACCTTGAATCTTCAATTCTTGGCCCCTTCTCTGGTGTTTGTGCTGTATTTGGTGCAGAAATACAAAGCACTACCACCAAAAAAGTGCATATTTGTTTAGCTGGTTTCTGTTGAACATTCCTGCCAAACCACAGAGACAGACCTGGAAATCACAGTCCTCCTCCCGCATCACAGTTCTCTTCTCTCCATACTATCAAAGGCAGGCCTATCTCCAGATGACCACTTGCAGTTCCAAGATGAATAAAGGCTAACTAAAAAACACTCTGTTGTTCACCAAAAACTGTTGTGTATGTTTTAATTTCCGCTGCTGCCCTTTGCCCATCTGGATTTTTATCTGAAGACCTTTGTGGAATATTGGTAGGGCCAGCCCTGATGACAGCTCAGGAAGATGAGAAAAGTAATTACTTAGCTGAAAGAGCACCCTAAACAACAGTGCCCTGCTCTAAGCAGTAGAGAACATATCCTCATTTGTGTCTTCTGCAGTCACTGATCTGTGCTTGGGTCCAAGGCAGGGCCTCAAATCCCAGTAGGAAACAGTGACTATAGTGTTAGTTCTGCTTCTGGAAGTGTCACTTGGTGCATACTGGGAGGGAAAAGCCTTATGCAGGCAGGTGTGACATCTTCTCTGGGCAAAGCTTACCTGGCAGGAGTCAACCTTCCCCTCCAGGTAGCCAGCACACATCATCCTGTCTGTGAGGACATGGCTGTAGAGACTGGAACATAGGTTCTGATCTAGGAGCTCCACTGTTGCCTTCTGCAGGAACTCAGGTTTTACCACTGAATGAGAAAGACACAATTGTGAGCTCAGTGCAGGAAGGCCTGCACAGGATCAGCAGCTCAGGGTACAGCCCACCTCAGCTGGCCAGAGCAAGGTCCAAGTTCCCTTCCCCAACGCCTTCTGCTCCACTCACACCCCACCATGTCTTCTCTGCTGCCTGCCATGCTTTGCTTACAGAAATCCTCCTTGAGGTAGCCCCAGCCAGAAATAAGGCACTTCTTGCTGGTTGGGAAGTGATGGCCAGCATCTGGCAGGCACACGGGCTGGATGTACTTAGTGAAGGTCACAGGTCTCTTCAGCTCCAGCACGGCCACATCATAGTCAGCTGTGTCAGCGTTGTAAGAGGGGTGTGGGATGATCTGTAAAATGTCCATTTTCACTGCACTGCCATCAGAGCCTCTGAGGGAGGTGGTCCCTGTATAAGCTGCCCACATGGCTGGGTCCTGAAACCTAGAGGAGAGACAGTGGGAGCCATGTGAACTTGCAGCCACAACACTGTCCTGCAAACCCAAGCTGCCTACTGCCCATCCTGCCATCCACTCCAGGAATGATGGAAACTCCTCATTCTCCTCGTGGTGGGGCAGAGAGGTGCAGTGGGAGCTTGAGCAGATACAGCAGCTTTTGGAACGGGGATGGAGGGTGGAAAGTGGCGTGACTGAAACTTACTCAGTAAAGCAGTGAGCAGCAGACACCAGCCACTTCTCTGTGAGGATTGCAGCACCGCAGAAGTGCTCATTGTTCTCTCGAAGGCTGACTTGCCATGGGAACTCCCCTCTGGATGCCTCTGAGCCTCCGACTATCCTGCTGGCAGTCTGCATGGCAGGGCGACTCCCACAGTCTGAAAGGGAGGAGAAAGTCAGTGCATCAGGATCCTCCTACTGCACCCCAGCAACACGCTCTTGGGGGCAAGTGAAAAGCTGCTTCAGCTTTGTGTGTGCTGTTGGCATATGCTCAAGCATCATGGTGGTGCTTGGGATATCACAGAGCAGCCTTTAAAGCCTTTAACCTGCAGGCTTGGGAAGAGCACTGCAAAGCACAGGACCATCACAGCATCCTCCCTGAAACTCTTCTGGAGCAAGAAACTGTAGAGCAGCATCCTGACTAGTCTGATGAGCTTAGCTATTGCCTTTGTGATAAGCTTCCAGCAGCCCATGGGCATGTGGCTCCTGTCCACTGTGCCAGCCTACCAGCAAGGTGGACTTTATCCCAACCCATCAGAGTTGATGGGACCAAGGTGTTTCCAGGGCACAGTGTCCCTCATCCCGATGCAGCCATTTACTATTGGCTTGAAAAGTCATGTCATATCCTTTGCTGCCTTCAGTGCCAGAGAGCCACTGGTGTCCCACCTGTTAAGGTCTATCAACAGTAGGTTGTGGCTGGCCTCTGTGTCCAGGAGACCTGCTGTGGGAGATTCAGCACAGAATTCAGCTTCCATCAGAAGCATCAGCACAGCCTGATGTTGGCTGTCACATTCAGGGCTTTCTTTTCACATACTGGATGTTGGAGCAAGTGACTGCCTGTGTCCCAAGGGCAGCTCCCTGGGGACAGCAAGGCTTGAGTCACTCATGTCTTCTGCAGTCCACCCAGCAACTCTCCCCTGGCTTGCCCAGGGGCAGCCACCACTGTATCCTTGTCCTTCTGCTCCCTGGCTGCCCCAGAGTCCCTGCAGGATGGTGCTGGGAGCAGAGCTGCAGCTTCTTTTGAGCTTGCAGGCCCCTGGGCCACCAGACTATGAACAAGATGGGGCCCAAGCCTGTATCTGTATCCAGGCTGCTGATGAGGAAGAGGAGGAGGAGGCTGCAGAGTGCAGGTGATTCTTCCTGCTGCCTGGCTCTTACCTGATTTCAGTCCAGGTCTGTGGGAAGAAACCTTGTTGGGACCTGGGACAAAGAGGAAGGAATCAGGATCAGCAAGGGCAGGGCAGCCCAACCTCGGGTCCTGGAGATGTGTTCCTGGGCTGGGGCTGCCATGGTCTTTGCTGCCTTTTCCTTTCCTGCCTGGTGATCTCTTTGCCCACCCGTGGCCACTGTGAGGCGGGGCCCAGGTCCCTGCTGGGGACCCCTGCTCTGCCATGGGGCAGGGGAGGCACAGCCCCCTCTCCCCTGCAGGCTTTGGGGTGACTCCACGTGCAGAGAGAATTCCCAAAAGCTGTGGCAGTGAGCTGCCTCTCAGGAGCAGACTGGGGCTGAAGCTATGCAAGGCAGTTTGCCTAAAGCCAAGGGGACTCTGAGCACCTTCCATGTGGGCAGCACAAGGCTCCCAAAGATCCAGGGATCCTGCCCGTTCCGGCAGAGGGTGCAGAGGGACTTGCAGAGGAGCCCACACCTTCATGTCTCCCAAGCTCATGGGTTATTTTTAATTGACTGGACCTGGAGCTCTACAGTCACATGCAACTGCACAGTCACAGAAGGAAAGGAGGATTTCTTGTCAGGTGGTTTCAGAGAGTAATTCAAGTATGAGAAATAGCAACCTGAGCTGTAGTTATTGCTACAACTCTGAGATTTGCCTAAGGGCTGCTGTGCACAGGTAGGTACAGACAACCCAGCCATTAACCTTCTGGAGCTTCATTCCCCATCCCTCAGACTGTTTTCAGACTGATTTCAGGTGCTGCAAGAAAAGCCAAAGTAGTTGCAATTTCTGCTTTAGGTTCTGTCATTGCTGTGGGCCTCTCAACCTGCTCTTGCAGAGCAGCTGGACAGCATTAGTGTTGGAGGGGTATCTGGGATCCCCACAAATGTCTCTTAAGCTGACAAGATCTAGGCTGGTTTCTGCTGCTGTCTGGTGAAGCTGGAGCAGCTGGGAGCCAGGCAGATAATTTTATCAGTTTGCTGGGTGCCTGCCAGCACCCCAATTTCTAACACTGCTGCTGGGCACAAAGCCTTGACTGGACATCCAGAGCTCAAACCCTGCAGCCGTTTGGCTGGCTAATGGTGGCTTAGCTCTGTGCCCTCGGGTGCCAGCAGCCCCAGCACAGGGCACCCTGCTCTGCCTGCCCAGCAGTGGCACGAGGGCCATACCTGTGAGGGAAGCTGAGGAGATGGTCCCGTAGGCAGCCAGGGAGAAACCCTGCTTGTGCAGGGCAGCTGCCAGCCCATGCCTGAAAGCTTCCTCCTCCAAGGTAGAGCTCAGGGGTTGGGAATCCTGGGGGGTGAAGAGGAGGCGGAAATGGACGATCACACTGGAGTTTCCATTCCTATTGGGAGACAGAGAATTAAGGGGGACCTTGGCTTCATGATCAGTACAAGGGTCAGGTTCCTATGCTAGCTGTCTACAGGGAACTCAAAGGAAACAAATCTTATTCTTAATATTTTGATTCTTAATAATTTAAAGTTTCTCTGGAGGTGTGCTCTGGGTTGAAGTGGTCATTTGATTTTTTTTTCCCTTTGGCCCAAAGCTGTGGTTGAAAAAAGTTGTTTTCCTCTGCCTTTCTGAGTGCATTTTGAAATGAAAAAATCTAGAACATTGTTGCAATCCCAGATGAAAATCCAGCCTTGACCAAAAACCAGTTTGTCTTTGTACGAGCTTTGAACAAGAGCACAGGTATGAGTTCACCTTCTTGGTGAGGCTTGTCAGAATTCTCTGAAACATGAGCTGAAGGGTCTGCAAAGATAGCTGCCCACTCACCTGTAGCCCAGGATGGTGCAACCAGTGCAACTCCAGTTCAGCTGGGAGTCCTGGAGACTGGACAGAAACTGCAAAGCAAAGAGCGATGGTTACACACTTACTGGACCCCAAGGAGGTGGGAATAGATGATGCCTGGATTTTTCTGGAATGTGGAGCTGTAGATGCATAGTCTCTTGTCTCTGGGTAAGCACCCATGTCTAGCTCGTATGTAAACTTTTGCCTACCCTGGCTTTTAGGGCATGAGGTAGTACATCTTCTTTTTTATGCAAGGAATAGGCCTGAACACACATTTCCCACTCCATGAATGTCTCTCAGGGCCCTGACAAGGCCTCTCAAAGTGCATTCAGCCCCACAGTGTACCCTGCTGATGTTTAAGAAGTCCTAGTTTTCTTCCTGCCCTTGGCATGGAGATTCTGCTGGTGCTACTACTGCAATATTTCACAAGTGTTTTTCCAGAAGGCCCAGATCAACTCACCAGCCTCTCAAGAGCAGGTGTCAGCACCCTGTAGTAGTCTGAGTTCTCCGTCTGTAAGCTGCTATTGAACGTGATTCCTTGCAGCTCCACTGTGTGCTCAAAGCTGGTCTCTCCTGAGGAATGGCAGGCTGCCAGAAAGGGAAGGTGTCTGTCAGCTTTCCTCACAGCTTTGCAACATGGATACCATAAAGTCCTTCAACCCCCCTGTTTTTAGCAGCTTGACTGTCCCTGAGCATCCCAGCTGCCTTGGGGGTGCCCCATAACCAGACTGGGGTACCCTGCACATGTGCAGTAATAGCATTTCGTACTGAACTTGTTGGAACTTGAAAACAGTGGATTTTTGTCAAGCCTGAGACAGAAATTCATGAACAGATGGATGCAGTCTGGCAACCTGAGATTGGCCCTATCCTTGCAGGAACAGCCTCAGGAAGGTTCTTCTGGGTACTGAAGCCACCTCAGAAACTGTGACTGTACAGGTGGCACGTGTGAGTCATGTCATGCTGGGTCCTCCCTGGGGTGCTGGCCTGAGGTGGCCATGGGGCAGAGGAAGCAACAGGAGAGATGTGGAAGAGGGAGGGAGATGGTGGCCATGCTCTGGCGTGGGACAGTAAAACAGGCAGTGCTCAGTGGCTGCAAGTGGTCGTGATAGGAAATGGCAGAGGCAGCAAGGTACGGTGACAAGAAATTTCAAAGACACAGAGAGAGATTACAGGACAGAATCATAGAATCATGGAATTGTTTAGTTGGAAAGGACCTCTGAGATCATTGAGTCCAATCATTTCACCAGCACTGCCAAGGCCACCATTAACTCATGTGCCCTAATGCCACATGTTTCTTAAATCGCTTAAATTGCAGGGATGGGGATTCCACCCCTGCTCTGGGCAACCTGTGCCGGGTCTGGACAGCCCATTTAGTGAACAAATTTTCCCAGTATCCAATCTTAAACTCCCCTGGGCCTCCTTGAGCCCTTTTCCTCTTTCCTGTCCTTGTTCCCTGGGAGCAGAGCCCAAACCCCACCTGGCTGCCCCCTCCTGTCAGGGAGTTGTGCAGGGCCAAAGGTTCCTCCTGAGCCTCCTTTTCTCCAGACTGAGCCGCCAAAGCTCCCTCAGTTGCTTCTGGTGCTTCAGCCCCTTCCCCAATTCTGTTCTCTTCTCTGGACATGCTCCAGCCCCTCAATGTCTTTCTTGTCATGAGATATTCTAAAACTGAACCCTGGATTTGAGGCAGGGCCTCACCAGTGCCCAGCACAGAGGGACAGTCACTGCCCTGATCCTGATGGCCACACTATTGCTTCAGCAGATCAATATCCCACCCAGCTTGGGTCATCTGTGAACTGACGGAGGGTGCCTTCAATCCCCACTGATAAAGATATTTAACAAAGATATTTAAAGATATTTAAAGTGGCCCTGAGGAACACCACTGGTCACCAGTCTCCAGCTGGATGTGACTCCATTCACTACCACTCTCTGGGCCTGGTCATCCTGTTAGTTTTTATCCATTAAAGAGTACCCCCATCCAAGCCATAAGCAGCCAGTTTCTCCAAGAAAATGTTGATGGGAAATGGTGTCAAAGGCTTTACTGAGGTTGAGGTAGACCAGATTCAGACCCTTTCCCTCATCCACTAGGCAGATCATCTTGTCATAGAAGGACATCAGATTGGTCAAGCAGAAAAGGAATAGAGCATATGTATCATGAGACACTGAAGATAAAGTGCTCCAAAGTCACATATTGAGAACATGAGCTGACTACAGCCCTTGTAGTTTTTCTGCATTGTGCAGAAAGGTGTCTGCATTTTGTCCTCAGTAGGAGGATTTTGAGGATTTTTGCTATAAGCAGTGCAGACCACTTCTCTTTTGGAGCTGATAAACTGAAAGGATGTAGCTGGCTGCACACTCACCCAGCAAGATCCCCAGGCAGAGGGCTGTTGCGCTGCCTGCCACGGCGGCAGCAGCGGTTACCTTCCAGCAGCAGGCCCCCAGTCTCCTCCTCTGGCTGCCTTGCCCGGGCTTTATCTGGTCCATGCTTTCTGAGCAGCTCTACAGATGGGCTCTGTGATTAAAAAGAAGAAGAGAAAAATGACAAGACTGGGATGAAATCTGTCATGCCAGCTGTGGTTACCCAAGGAGCATCATTGTCTGCTCCTGCTGGACCATCCCGACCTGGCTATGGAAGACTTGGCATTAGGCTATTTATATCCCCAAGGTGCATGTTATATGGATTAAAATTAATAAACCTCACCCTGTAGTCGTTCATGAGGCAGATTGCAGTGTGAGGTTTCATATAGCCCAATGCTATTCCACATTTTTTGCAGGAATTCTGGAGGAATTCTAAAATCACAGTGGGTGATTTTATTTCCCCCCACTTTACAGCATTTAGTTGAGAGCTCCCAATGCCTAGTAATGCCAGAGCAATTAATATGTCCTTGGCTTACAGCTTTGCTGCTACCCTGATGAGCAGATTCTCCTTCCCTGTGGCCAGCATTAGCACTGGTGCTTCCAGTATTTTGCCCCATGGTCCTGTACCAGAAGCAAAACCCCTTCATGTCACCTTTTCTGCCTTCACATTTTCCTTTGTTTGACTGGTTTCAGTATGTCAATGTTTTTCATGCACTGAAGATATGTTGCTCCAAGTGTGAATTCAAAATGCCAAAAATAGAAAGAATATCTCTCTTGGGTTTTTTTTTTCCTTTGTACCTTTGCCAGTACAAGCCAGACTATATTAGGCCTTTATTTGGACATCATCAATCAATGGGTATTAGGAATGAAACTAGCCTGTAATATACATAGTTATTACATCATTCAGGCAGGTTAGTATCTGCAACAAGCCTGATGAGACAAGGAGGGACACTGATTTTCTGTGGTCCTAAAATGTATTAAATTACTGTATTAATATATCTCCCTTACAGGCATGAAGACACACAATGCTGCTGCTCAAACTAGGAGGTTGAAGTTGTCTCAGACAATTTGTGTGGTCAGAGTGGAAATCCACAGAAGTCCACTCCTCTTGGCCAAAGGTCCAGAGCTCCCCAGCTGCAGAGTGAGTTTTTTGAGGACTCAGCCTCTAACTGTTGGGAAACTCAGATTTACAGGAGACACCAGAAAAGCCTTGGCAAGGCACAATCGCCTCTCAAACTTACTCTGTCTTGATATCCACAGCGTCAAGAGTACAAACCCCACACAGCTCTTCCCTCCTCAGTCCCTAAGTCTGCCCTGCTGAGGGACATCTCACGGACACTTCCTATCCTCGCCGTGCTGTGAGAGGCAGCGATTCTGTAAATCGGACTGACTTCAGAGAAGCTGCAGAGGAACAGCCTTTTCTCATGTAAATGCATCCAGCAATGAAAGGAAGAGGGGAGGAAAGGGACACAGGGAGAAGCAGCTCCCTGTTTCTGAAGAGCTTTTCAGTGTTTTCCAAGAGGCGTCAGCAGCTCTTTAAACAGAAGCTTCTAGATAAGAGATTTTAGAAGGTCACTTCTTTGTGAGGCAGCAGAGAGAAAAGGGAGAGGAAGGGAGAGGCTGTCCAAGGTGCCTCTTATTTTCTAGCAGACATCCAAATATTCTTTTTCAGCTGTAACTGAGCCTGGCACAGATGGGCACTGTGGCCCCCGGGTTCTTGCTAACAATATCTCTGTTTGACAATTCAGCTCTGGCTAAGGGGAGACAAGTAGGGAACGTTTTTTCCAGTGGTCCTTGTGGCCTGGATACATACAGATGAGGAATCCCTCCTTCCCTCTTTTGGTAGGTTTTGGAGTCACTGTCCCTCTTACAGTGTGCTGAATGTGGGCACTCAGAAATCTAGTTCAGGTGTGCTGACCAGTGCAACAGTGGACTTCAATGGACCTCAAAGGTAGGACAAATGCATCTGAGGAAAAAAATAAAGATTGCAGACAAAGCTGGTTCTGGCTTATTTTTTTTTTCTTTTTTTTTTTTTTGACAATACAGTCTTAGCTGCATGTAAAAGTCATACTACAAAAAAAAAAAAAAAGGTACTTGGAACCCTAAAAAATGTTTGTATTTGTGATTGCAGAGGCATTTTAACTGAAAAATGGACTATTAAGAGAAACTTCCTACTTCCCAAAACAATCAAAACTTGTCTTTGCTCTCCCTTTTAGCATAAGGAAAGTTTATTTTCTTTTGGTGTCAGTAGTGTGAGTTAAAAAATAATTAAAAGGATGTGTAAATGGAAAGCCCATTTTGCAATAGCAAAATAGAGAATACAATTTTTTTTTTTTTCTGAAAGATAACAAGGATCATCTATAAATGCATAGTGGAGATCTGTGCCAAGAAGCTATACACAGTGAAAAATATTGTGACATAAAATCAGAGAAGTGAAAAGTAGATTTTGTTAGTGGGGCAGAAATTGGGAGAGTATTAACAGTCATGAGTTTCCAATAGGAATACTGCGAAGTAAAAGCACATTTATGGCTTTTTTGTCAGCTTATAAATTGTGAGTGGTTATAAAGGTATGGGGAACTCTGACCTAGGAGACTCCCCACAGCAGTGGGGTGTCTTTTCACTGTTACATTTTAGCAGAGAAGGCATGTCTGATGTGCAGCACAGAGTCAGCAAGAGCTGTCCTGCAGACTGTCACCATCGCTGGTTGTCCCTGAGGATCTGCCACAGTACTGGGAGCTGGCCACCACCCCTGCTCTGCTGCTGCTTGGCAGCCCAGGGTTTGTTTTCTCCACAGAAGCCTGAATTTTTCTCTAGAGCAGCCTTGAGTCATTCCATAGGATTTTCTTGGAAGATGACTTTTGTTTCTTAGCCGGTTCAAGTAGGGAAATTGTAAAATATAAAGGGACATGGTAAAAATATTCCTTTACCCAATTAGCTAAACAGTCACTAACAGCCACTCTTCTTGTTAAAGACAAGTAGCATGTGTGTGTGTGATTCTTGTGTGTGTGTGTGTGAGTGACTGTGTGAGTGTGTGTGTGTAACTCTGTGTGTGTGAATGTGTGTGTGTGACCTCATGTGTATGTGTGTGTGATCTCGTGTGTGTGTGTGTGCAGGCACACGTGTGTGTGAGAACATGCATGTGCATGTTGGGGAAAATCCCCTGCAGGAGCAGCAGAGGGACGAGGCAGGGCCCCAGGAGAGGCACCCTGGATGTTTGCCCACGCGCTGGCCACAGCCCCAGCCTCACTGGGGCAGGTGTCTGTCCAGCTCAGGTGATCCCACACACACCTGCAGGGCTGGCCCAGTCTCCAGCACAAATTGTGCTGGTTTCTGTTTTCAGGTAGAAACTGTCTTCTTGCAAAATGCCACAGCTCCTGAGTCTAAAGCACAGTGGTGACGTCCCAGGATTGTGCTGGTGGCTGCCCAGCAAAAGGGCTGGTTTTCTTCATTCACCTCCACATACCCTGGCCTTCTTTCTTCCACTGCTTGGTACTTCCTTCGCCTCACTGTGTCTTTGCCTTCATGTTTTCACCTCCTGAGGCCTTTTCTTCTGCCTTCCTAGCCTTCTCCAGTCTCTCTCCTGTCAGAACAGGAGTGTTTACACTCCTGTCTTGCACTGCACTGCCCCAGGCTTCCTCCTGCTCTTCTCCAGCTTCTCCCATTCCCAGTCTGCCAGCCCCTTACCAGCAGCCCTCGACCACAGGGACACAGGTTGAGGTGCCCTGCTCTGAACAGCTGGCCAGAGGAAAGACATGAAAGAAATAGTGGTACCCATGTTTTCAAAAGTCAACTTCATTTACAGATAACTAATGCAAGGAAACCCTAATGTCCCCCAAGGGACAATGCAAGAAAACCACTTCCCCATCCCCACACCCCCGATGGCGAGTCTGGGCTGCCCTGGGGTCTTTGTGCTGCATTTCTGTATTCTAGCACGCTTGGTTTCTCCCACACTGTGATGATAAAGGGCAACCAATGTGCTGCAACCATTTGAATAACCAAGTGTTAATGGAATATTTGCTTCATCCCATAATGGGGTAGTGTGGCTCTTAGCACAGCAGAACAGTGTCTACTGAGCTTTCAGACACAGGGATTGTAAAACAGTCTCATTGTGACCTGTAAATCCTCACCCAGACAGAGCCTTTGCAAAATGATGGCACAAGTATGAAAAACATGCCACTTGCTCAAGGCAGACCACGAGCTCAGCAGCAGATCTGTCTGCAGCCTCAGCAAATAATGAGTCTGTGGCCAAAGGCAAATAAAGGACTATTGATTGTATCACTAAGATAAGACTTGTGGCACTTCAGAGGGGGAATACAGCAGAAGCAGGATACTTCTCCAGAAGGAGGTAGCCCAAAATCAGAAAGCAGACTCCAATATGCCTCACTTGGTAGGTTCACAATCCAAAATCACAGCTGCCAAAACAATAAACCTTTGGTGACATATATATGACACCAAACCACGAGCCTGAGCAGGAGAGAGCATTTTCTGTAAGTGAGATGAGAAGCATGACCACGGGAGATAAGAGATGTGGGTGTACAAACAGATGTGCTGGCAGAGCAAGGTGGTGGGAACAGCCCACCTCAAATATCTCTGTTAAAACGGGGTCAAACCTAGTGATTTTATCCTTACAGCTGGGAATTTAGTTGTATTGAAATGAAGCTCAGAACTTGTGTCAGCAGTTACTGAGAACAGTAGAATACTTTTGTAGGGGAGTGGATTTATAACCAGTGTTATCTACTGGGTGGTGGTGCAGTGCTAGGTCATGTCAGTCTGAAGAGGCCAAGAACTGTGTGCCAGTTCCTCCTTATGGCTCACTCTCTCTCTGAGTGGGGCTCCAGAGAACGGAGTGCTGGAATTTATCCCAACATTGTTGCCTCCTGGTGAGCCCATATATTTCCCCTTAAACCTTCTGATGAGATTATCTTATGTCATGAAAAAAAGCCTATGCACAGACAGCAGCAGCTGGTCAAACAGATAAGAGATGGGTTATGATGACTAGAGCTCTAAGCATCAAAGGCAAACCTTCCTATGACCAGAAGACACAGGTTTGGCTACACAGTTTTCTGTTTTGTGTGACATGGGCTTCACCTACCATGACACTGGTTCCCTGGGCCAGACAACACAGCATTTCTCTGATCCTTTTGCTTTAACCCATCTCCATTTTCTGTAATGGATGTATGGAGCATATCCATGTCCCCATCTCTCTGCAGGTTAACATTTAGAAGCAGTTGTGCTGCATTTAAAAGGTTAAACCCTACTTTCAAGCAGAAAGAAACTCTTGTCACATAAGAGAATGCAGACTGAGCTGAGGACACCTTTTACTACTAAGTTGAGTGAAAAGCTCTGACACTGCAACCTCCCAGATCGTGCAAGAAGAGCAAATCTGAAAGCTCCTGCCACTCAAAGCAGTGCGGACCCCAAGTCCCTGCTCACCTGCAGCACTCATGGAGATGCATCTGGTTCAGCTGTAGTCCTGCTGCCAGGAGGCCAAATGACACTGTGCTGGCCTTGTTTATTGTCCCTCTTGGTCTACAAATGTCTCTCAATTTACAAGTAAGAAGATCCTCTCCCTGCCTGCCAGCTCAGCAGTCTCAGCTGGGGCATGACAGACAAGCTGAGCTCCCCAGTGCTGGTATTGTCACGGGTAACAAAGGCTCTAACATCACTTCCACCTTGGAGACACTCAGCCCTGAGCTCTCTCTCTGGTAACAAAGTACTGGGCAGATTTGTACTGGCAATTACTTCTTAAACGTGTAGCTGTGGATTACACAATAAAATAAAAGTAGTCTTGCCCCCTTACCCCCCCCAACTGTGCTGGCTTGAAAACTCAGTACAGATAGTAAATACTGAATACACATAGGGAGTATCCAGTAAGCCAGGAAGTCCATGTTTGTCTGTTACTTTTCACAATAGGAGCACTATATAATTTGATACTTTTCAGCTCATGAATGGCCGAGAAAAAACTCACATGCTTAACTCATGGCATTTCCTCCACTGACATTCACTCACCTCCCTTGAACACTGCCTGGCCCAGTGCAGAGGGTGTGGGAGAAATCTTGGTCCCAGTGAAGCTGATGGACATACTGGGACCAGAGGCTCATGGAGGAACAGGGGCTAACGTAGAGGTCTTCATTTTGTAAATAACCACATTTTATTCTTTCTTACCAGGTCACATACATTAGAAGCAATGTGTAAATTACATTTTTATGTAGCTTCAGCTGTTATTACAGATTGTCAGGTAGGCATTAGTGTTCATAGATATGAAATCCCCAAGCTACCCTGAAATCAGTTATCTGCAATGCATGCTCCCTCCAAGGGAGAATTCACACAGAGAAACCAGCGAGTGATGAACGCTGTCAGTCAAGCAGCGCACTCTCAGCACCTGAGTCAGTGAGAGGCCGGGAGTGGAACTCTCCGTGTGTCGATAGAGCGCAGCGCCCGGGCTGCCCGTGCACAGCCCCGGCCCCTGCCCTGGGCTGCATCGGGCTGTGCGGGGCTCCCGGCAGGGCAGCCTCAGGGCCGGAGGACAAGTGGGTGTGAAGCAGCGCGACTCTCAAGCCCTTCCCTTCAACCATGGGAACAAAGAACCATCCAGCTACAGAAACATTTATTTAAACTCAAATTATGGTGCTATTATAAGCCATAGAAGTTGTTTATAAGAGTTTGTCCCATGCCTAGGTCGAAGCTGCTCACTGCAACGGCTGTTTCGCTCTTGTATTTCCTACATTGATAATATTGATTTTTTTTTTCAGCATTTAGGTCTGCATTACTGTCAAAGTTGCACTTTTTTTTCTCCATTAAGTACCCTAAGTTTTCTTTCTAGAATATTATCTAATTTTTTAATAGCTTTCAAATAATATAGACCATTTTATGCATTTGGTTTCCAAAGTGTTTAAGTAACTAAGATATTTCTCTTTCAGAGAAGATGGTCTAGAGGTCACTGAATCATGTTAGAGTTACATGGAATCGAAAAGCACTCAGAAGCAACCCAGCATTACATAAGGAAAACTACTTAGCCATAAGCGACTAAAAAGAAGCACAGGAGGTTTTTTTCATCTTTCAATCTTTTTTTTTTTCCCACTTTCAATAAAAGGTGAGTTGAGCTGTTTTCCCCACAGGCATTTAATTCAGAAACAAGCTGTTTCCTCAGAGCCAGCTAAGCACGAGGGATTTCCCCAAGCATGGGGGAAGACCCAGCGTGGAGAAGCAGTTTCAAACTCCAGCTTGACTGAAAATCTGCGGGTGCAGGCAGCAAACCTGTCTGACCCCGATGGAGAAGCAATGAGGAAGAACAGAAGGAGGTGGTGAAGAAGGAGGAGGAGATGAAAAAAAGAGCAGCAGGAGGAGGAGGAGGGCTGCCAGGCAGGAGGGATCGCGCGGGGCGGTGGGACCGCGGGGCGAGGAGCATCCAGCGCTGGGTGCAGCTGCCGGGAAAGGGGCAGGTTTTTCTCTTCCCATGCGAGCCAAGAAAGCCCGGCAGCCTGAAGGAAGTAAAAAGGGCTCCTAAGAAGGAGCAGGGACTCACCTGCTTTGCTTTTCCCGTTGCCGCCAGGTGCCTTCCCCGGAGCTCACCTGCCCGGGCTGCGGGGCGCCGGCGGGGGCGGTGGGAGGCACGGGGGGAGCTCGCGGCCGAGCTTAAAGGCACAGGCTGGGCCACAGGAACGGCTCAGCCTGAAGAGCTGGTTTGCTGCTTCGGAATTAAGCAATTTCCACCCCCAGCCCCCCACCGCTTGCTCCCCAGCTGCCTGCGTTGGGAACTGGACAGTGATGCCCCAGCTCCTGCCTCTCCCCGATCACGAGACATTCCTGCAGTTCGCTGTACAGCTCCCATCCTCTCCAGCAGCAGGACCTAAAGGAAAGGAGACGCCTGAAGTGGGGTGGTTCATACCTGCATCGCTGAATTTCCCCCCATGGGCAGCCCCCACACTGGGGATGATCTCTTAACCAGCACTGGCCCGTGCACACAGAAACCATAAAGGGAGCAGTATTCCCAAAAAAACCTATAACTTCCTCAGTCAGACATCCATAGCCCTTCCAGTTCATACTGTATTTACCATCCTTGCCATCCTATTTATCATCATTTAGAACAGCCTAACTGCCGCACAGGAATGGGCAGGGATTATCCAACATCACACACACGCGTGCAGCAGAGGCCAAAACTGGACAGAGTTCCTTGTGCTGAAGTTTATTTAAGTCCACAAGGGACCCTTCTGCCATCTTGAAAAGACAAAAAAAAAAAAAAGATGAAAAGCTGAGAACTTGTTTTGCTTTAGTCTGAGTTTTGGCCTGCACAAGTCATCTCTCATCCAATTGCCACTTCTGTCCCTAAGTATCTTCAACGTTAACAGCAAACTCGAGCAGTTCATGTGTTTGGTGGCAAAGCAATGAAAGAACATAGCATCCTAAAATGATAAAATTATCATAGAGATTTCTCTGAAGTTGATTTTGGTTAGAGTGCATCCTTTCATTCCTGACATCTGCTGTCCCACGGATCTCTCCAGACTGAGCAACGACAACTGAAATCTGTTTTAGGTTTCCTGCTGAGCATCAATAATAAAGACTTGTCTGGTTACAGAATTACAGACTGGTCTGTGCTGAAAGGGACCCAGAAGGATCATCGAGTCCAACTCTTAAGTGAATGGCCCATATGAGGATCAAATCCAGAACACTGGTCTTATTAGCACCAGAAAAATGCTGCAATCTCTGAATCTGAACATGTTTGGCTATGAGCCTGTGAACACCGCAAGCAGTTCTTGTCCTTTCAGACAGACTGCACATCCCTGTGAAGGAGCTGAGTGAGGGATTGGCATCCTTCTAATGTTCATCAGATAAAGAGTATCCGCATGTATCTTTGTGGACACAAAAAACTGCACAATCAAAACCCAAAAGTAATAAGGGGAGGAGGACTGCAATAAAAGAAGAAACCAATAAAATCTATCACTGGTTAAATAAGTAAGAAATTAGGAGCAGCAGTTCCAGCACTTCTGCTGAAGGAGCTGGGAGCAAACACATCAAAGTTAAGTGAGAAGACAAATCACTGTGGATGTGATCTCTGGCAACCAAACTCAGCAGGGGCAGTTGGGATCACCCCTGTCTCTTATGTTTGTTGCACACACAGTCACAGTGTGCAGATAAAATGAACACTGCATTAAAGCAATATAATACTCAAAATTTAATAGAACAATCAGGAAAATGTGGTGCACTAGAAGGATTTAGATGTCTTTAATAGCATTTAGCTGGTTTGCTACATTTCATGTTGGAATGCCGGAAATGCTGTGCATGGAATATGGAATTGTTTCCATGGTCAAGAAAATTTCTAGATGCAAAAAACACAGTAAGGAGAAATTTACATGAAAGAATTTCAAAGACCATTCACTTCATTCTGCTTCCCAGGAAGAGCCTTTTACTGAGGGCATGGAAAAAATGAAAGTGAGGTTAAATGGGTGTGTTCTTTCCCTGTAGTACAACAAATAAGAAATAGAATGGGGACAGAAACCAGGTTATGAAAACAGTTTAGAAATGAAGAGCTTTTTATCATGAGAACCCCACCCTGACACATCAAGACATGTCACACAGCAGCACAACTAAAAGACATTTTAAGTGCAGATTTCCTTGTTTAATTTTCTTTTTCTGCACTGGGTAGAGATATTTCTCATTCTTGAAGGGGAAAAAGTATTGGTTGATTTAATTCAATTTAAAATCTTGATTTTAGAGTGATAAACCAATGAAGATGTAAGAGAACATAGGAATTGAAAAAAATTATACTCATACATAACTTTATGAGAGACATTTGACAAATTTTTTTTCATAAAATTAAATTCTGCACTACTCATTTTAATAAATAGACAAAATGGATGGTTATGTAGCTTTCTTCTGCTAGAGTTTCCCTCTCTCCTTTTTCCCCCTATGGAAATACCATAGAAATATTGAGTGACATACTAACTTATTAATGAAAGTTGTTTGAATTTTGATGGAAGAATTGTTTTGAGACCATTGAGCAACTCTGTAATGGCCACAGAATTGTGCATTTTCTCCATGCCCATCCAGGGGATACAAAGAAACGGAATAAATATACTCTTCATTTGGCCTTCTGAAGGTCATTTGGAATTAATTTTTCACTTGAAATACCTCACCTGGAGCACTACACCTACCTGTGGGGTCCTCAGCATCAGGAAGGACATGGATCTGTTGGAGCAAATCCAGAGGAGATGCTGCCAAGGCTGGAGCCCCTCTGCTCTGAGCCAGGCTGGCAGAGCTGGGGCTGCTCCCCTGGACAAGAGAAGGCTCCAGGCAGAGCTCAGAGCCCCTGGCAGGGCCTGAAGGGGCTCCAGGAGAGCTGCAGAGGGACTGGGGACAAGGCCTGCAGGGACAGGAGCCAGGGAATGGCTGCCAGTGCCACAGGGCAGGGCTGGATGGGAGATTGGGCAGGAATTGTTCCCTGGCAGGGTGGGCAGGCCCTGGCTTGGGGTGCCCAGAGCAGCTGTGGCTGCCCCTGGATCCCTGGCAGTGCCCAAGGTCAGGCTGGACGTGGGTTAGAACAGCCTGGGATAGTGAAATGTGTCCTCCCTGTGGCAGGGCTGGAACGTGGGCTTTAAGGTCCCTCCCCACCCAAACAATTATGGGATTCTGTGAATAGGACTATTGCCTCATCACTATACAGTAGGTGGTGTGGACATTTTTTATCTTTAGGAGCTTTAAAGAGTTCCTGACTGTGGCTGATGAGACTGTAATAATGTAACAGACTACAGCAGACAGGGCAAAAGAAACCTCCTCAAGTTCAACAAGACTGAAAGATTCTTCCTCTGGAATGCCCATGCCACGGAGTTCATGAAGCTCCTTAATGTTCTCTATTTTAGTGCAACCCGTGCTGCGCAGCAGACTGATCTAGCAAGGGGCAGCAGGCCAACTCTTGCTGTGTTTTCTTAGTCCTCCACATAAAAGAGAACTTTCCCTGCCCCACAGAGAGGAAAACATGAAAGATTTGAATGGTGGGCTAGATGGCTGTGCATTGCAGAGGGTGCAGACATACCTGACTATAACAGAACCTGCTCAGGAGCATCTGTTGGGAACGGGGTGACTCCTAGCAGCCACTGGAGACGTGTAGCACACTCTTCTGAAAGCTGCATCTCTTTCCAGGAACTCTTCTAACAGAGCGGTATGCAGAGGTGATCTAGAGAGTCAAATCTATCTTGGTGGTGAGACTGAGAAACCGTGAACATGGAAATTGTACTTAGAAAAAGAGATCACAATAGTGTATATGCCTCGTTAAAGTTCCCACAAGAAGAAAAGTGGGACAGATGCAGCCAAATCCCCAGGTGGTCCAAGAACTCCCCAGTTAACCACCTGCACAAGTGAGGCAATGAGCTGATTTGAAATTTGGTAATTGACTGAATACATTCTCAAAAATGTATTTCAGCAGTTGGCACAGGAGCTCTCCAGGTGGGAATTTCAGTGTGCCCTGAAACCAAGCTTCAGGCAGCCCCCTTGCATAGGGCAATCCCTGTACTTAACTGAGCCATCACCCTGGGTGGAGAATGTGGAGAATTCAGCCCCTCCTTCCTGAGATGCCTGAGGGGGTTTTGCTGCAAAACTCAGCAAGGTGTAGAGAGATAAAATGCCTGTGAATAGTCCACACAAACTGTCCCTGCAGACGCAGAAATGGTCACGTAGGACAGATCTTTGGCATATGCACAGTCAGGAGGGGCTCAGAACGTCCAGATCTTCAGTAGTGATGGATCTGCACTTGTGGCACTGCAGGGAGAACTGTGGGCTCCACCACAAGTGCTCAGCAGACCAGCAGTTCAGTCAACAGCTCCTGTTGGAATTAGAGCATTACTTTGTGTCAAGACCTATAATATGGGTTTTTGCAAAAAAAACCGGAACCAAATATCCCCCTGGGAAAAGGGGAAAAAAAAAGAAAAAAAAAAAAGAGGGAAAAACCCAAACAAACAAACAAAAACAAAACCAACAACCTGCTGCCCAAACCAACACAAACCAGCCCAAACCCACAAAATCCCAAACAACAAATGCTCTGTCCTTGTCCTTGTCTACTCAACAGATACAGGAATAACCAAGTACAAGAATATAAAGGTCACACCATTTTGCAGATGTACCTCTAAATCTAGAGCACCGGGCACTGTTTCAGATAATATGTTTACAATACTTTAGGATGAGCTTTGTGGCCAGATTGTATCTTAATATTTACTACCCTCTATTTAAAATGAACCCAGTCTTTCTGGTTTTGAATCTGCCTTTTCTGGATGGAAGCAGCTGTCTCTTTGTTCCCAGTGACAGTCCAGACAGAAAGGCTATCTTGCTGCAGCTGTTTTTTTAGTGGATTGGATTTTTGTGTGTGTGTGTTGTAGTTTTCTTTTTGTTTGATTGGTTGGTTTTGTTGTTGTATTTTATCATCAGATATCACAAGAAATTTCTCAATTTCCCTTTTCTCAGCTGTATTGTGTATTTAAAAGTGAAATGCAGGACATACTAAGCAGAAACACAGGGTGGAATTGTACCTGTTGTCAGTTTGTACCGTTCCTGGATATACCCATGACTTGCCTTGTAATTCAGTAGATATTCAGCATTTTTTTAGAAAAAGGGACTGTTAGTAAACACCTCCCTTCCTAAGCAATAGCACTTCACCATGCAACAGAATAGTCAGAACAAACCCAATTTATTGGTACAAGTGATTACACGACTTTTAATGGCTGGGCAGGCCCTGGCTTGGGGTGCCCAGAGCAGCTGTGGCTGCCCCTGGATCCCTGGCAGTGCCCAAGGCCAGGCTGGACAGGGCTGGGAGCAGCCTGGGACAGTGGGAGGTGTCCCTGCCTGGGGGGGATGATTGGGATGGGATGGGATGGGATGGGATGGGATGGGATGGGATGGGATGGGATGGATTTTAAGGTCCTTCCAACCCAAACTATTGTGGAATTCTGTCAGGGTTACAAAAGCCAGGGAAAGAGATTACTTGTGTGGACTGCATGGGGATCTCAAACACTGTTTCTGGTATTGAGCAAGTTTTAAGAATTTTGCATGGAATCCAGCTCATGGTGGGAGCTGTACACAGTGAACTTTAAGTTCCAACCCACATTTTATCACATCCTGCAACAAACAAACAAAAAAAGTGTTTAAAACTTAAGGGTGATATAAAATAGCAAAACTCAGTTCAAAAATTAGGTAACTTTATTTGATACTTTTAGAAATTTTTTACAGTTTTAAACTAAAACAGACTAAAGGAAATTCCAGTGTTTTTAAAAAGCAAAATAGAAGGAAAAAACTAAATGCCTGCAATTTGACTAGCTGGCCAGTCAATTTCAAGTTTGCTTTCTTTCATTTTATCTATATATGCCTGAAACAGGCTTCCTTATTCCAGAGAAAATTCACTCTGCAGAAACCCTTGAGATATTTCTCATCTGTTTGTCTTAAGATTCTGCCATCCTCATTAATTTTGAAATAGGTTTTTTCCCATGTTACACCACAGAAGGAAAGATAATCTACATCTGGTCACTGGAAATCCTATGTATTACAATGTATTTACATATTAAAAAAAAAAATATATATAGAATGATGTGCTGTGCAATTGGATAGAAGGCTGTAATTCAGCCAGAGGGAGGGCTGGTATCAAAACCATAAAGATCCATACAGACATAGGGTGGGAAAAGGCCACCCAGACCGAACTGAAAATCTGATGCATGTACTATGGGAAGACCTACAGTTTTGGAAAAACAGAAATGTTTGCCAAAATTTTTTTTACTACTTAGGAAGAAACTTGCTTTTTCCCTTGGTTTTCGCAATGGCTCTCTCTCAGTGTCAGCACAGGAAGGGATCCAAAAGGTGACACAGTCAGTACTTCCTACTACTTGCAAACAATAGCAGCAGAAAAAAAATCTTGTACCATAGGTAGAAGATACTTGTATCATAGACAAAAGTCACAGAATTACTGATTTATCTGTCCTTGCAGATGTCACACAATATGCACAATTTTATAAGTCATCAAGTAGTAGCCTGAGTGAGGGGAGAGGGACCCTCTTCCCATGGGGAATCAACAACTCCACAATCAGCTACAACTGTGGGACTGATCCACGTGGTGTGTGCCATTGACAGACTGACTGACAAGGTAAAGGAAACACAAGTCAGCATCACTGACTACGCCCTTACAGAGAACTAAATTCATCATTCTTTATGTCCCATCTGCTCTTCATTTTCATAGCTTGTTTGTTTGAAATTTTTTTTGCAGGAAAAATACTCCAAGTAAGTTTTCATACCAGTCTCCTACACTGGCTAACTTCCTCAGCTGTTCTTTTTAAGGAGGGAGGAGTTGTTTTTTAGTGTGGTTTTTTTTTGTTGTTGTTTTTTGTTGTTTTTTTTTTTTAATTTAAAAAAATATTAAGGGACCAAGCTGCATAGCAGATCTTACAACAGCAAAAACATGTAACACATTGGATCAAGAGAAAATCTTTCCTTCAGTACCTGAAATGAGATTAAAGTTTATTCTTCATGCGTACATATGTAGAGGTAAACAGATGCATTTGCAAGTGCTAAAATTAACAATCTTTTACGTTGCACTCTTCATATACCATCCTATGTACTACTATTTGAACACCATTACAAAGTCCTTCCACAAAGACACCAGACATTTAAGATTGATAACGTTATCTCCAAGAATCAACTTCCTTTCTAAAAGTAGCTACTGTCAAGTATCCAAATGGGTTTTAGCTTGTAAATCATCTTTATACTGCCTGAAATTTTTGCTCCCAGCCTCCCACCAATCCACACCCAAAGCATTTCTGATTCAGTTTTAGTATAGTAACTCTTGCAAGGGTCACAGGGGGCTCGTGGCTTGCTGGCAGGCTATCAGACCCCAGTTCCTCCAGCCTTGAAGGAACATGGTCAGTGATGAACAGAGCATCCATGGGCAGGGCTGTAAATTCAGATTTTTCTTAGGTTTTGCTTTCGTGTGTTGCTAGGCTGAAAGTACCAGAGCTCATAGTTCCTGTCAGTGGCTTTAGGATCGAGGTTCTGTGTGTTCAGCCCCGTGAGGAGCGCAGCACGTGGCCCGGGCCCCAGGCTGACAACAGTGGTCAATTCCATTTCATGCCTTTCCTACAGCACCAGGAGTGCTCTGTGACAGATTCCTTCTTGCTCTCCCACAACCAGTGCTGGCTGTGGGACTCTCTATGAGAGTGGACAGTCAAAAGGTTGCTGGAGGAGACAAGTGGCAAAATATGAGTTGAAGACAAACTGCTGACATGCTCACCCCAGCACAGGCAGAGTAGGGCACTAATTGTCCATCAGAGCAGACAGCCTGTTTGCCACACAGGCTTGCTGCCAACTTAGGGTCTGCTGCAACATCTCTGATAAACATTTTTTGCAGTCTCCACCACTGATTATGGAAAAAGTAGATTATGACACAACTAGGTTTAAACTATGCCACTGTGGGTTGCTTTTTACTTTGTCAAACTAAACCTGAACCCCTATTTTGAAGGTTTTGTTCAACATAAATCAGAACAACTTCAGTCAGAGCAGAAAAATAAAATTATCTTCTGGTTCCTTGCTGGTGAATGCAGGTGAAGGAGTGTGCTCCTCCTCAATCAGCACCAGCTTCCCACCATCCCAGCGTTCAAGGCTTGGATCTACAGTGGAGAAGTGGCAGGTTTATGGCAATTTCCTGACCACAAACATATGTTTCAGATTAAAAGAGCTATTATTTATATCCATTCCAAACCTCTGGTTCAAGGAAGAAGCTACTGTATTGGAAACATCAGAAAGGACTCTTGTGTGCAACCCCACCCCAGGGTCGGGCTCTGGGAGCCCTTGCTGCACCGACTGAACAGGGTGCTCATGCCAAGTGCCACATCCTCAGGGCTGCAGATCTTTCAGCAGCACTTGACTATGAGGTGTTGGCTGTCTGCTACTGCAGGGCTCCTACCAGCCCAAGCCACCAACATTTTTAGGAGTTATGATAGAATCTTAGAAGCACAAAACGGTTTGGGTTGGAAGGGACCTTTGAGATTATCTCATTCCAGCCCCTGCCACGGGCAGGGATGCCATCCACTAGATTCAGGTTGCTCAAGGGCTACATCCAGCCTAGCCATGAACTTCCAGGGATGGGACATAAGCTGGTGATGACCTGGTTTACTTTGAAACCATGTCTCTGCATATTTTCAGCTGACCAATATTTACATGAAACACTCAAAGTCAGTTCACGACATACAGTGCATGTCTGTCAGCAGGAAGCAGCTCTTAAGCAAAAACAATCTAGCTAGCAGATAATCTCAGAATTTTTCAGAGACAAACACTTGGATGAAGTCTGCCATCTGGAGCCAAACTTTCATGCTGACATGCAGAAAAATATTATGAGAAAACTGGATAAACTGTAACACCACCTTCACCTACGGAAGGTAGCTCCAAATAAATGTAGCAGCCTGTGCACCTGTAACCCCTGGTTGCTGGACTCACTAACAGCTTCTGGCAAACAGAACCAAGCCTGAGCCCCTGCAGCACATGAAATTAAGTCCTCTGCTAGTTCATGAAATTATGGATTATTGTGTACAGTACACTAGTTCCCAATTCAAGAAAATCCAATTTAAACTCATTATTCATCACCTATCACTAATCTACAGATGGTAAAATGCCATCTTTACTCCACATAATCTGAATATTTAACTGCAAAACTGGAACAGGTGTAACCCTCACAGAAAAGCACATAATTGATAAATAGAGATGATAGAGAGGATCAGTGAAAAGAAAGTTCTTTTATGCCACTGGCCAAAGGAAGCTTCTGGTAGCACACAAAGCTGTCTTATTCTGAAAATGTTCCAGGCTGCCAGAAGCAATTCAACAAATTAGACATAGACAAAAAAGACTAAAATTGATATGGTTACTTTCCAGAAGATTTATCACTTTTAAGTAGCAGAAAACAGTCTTTGTCTCACAAGAGCTGAACTGAACATCAGTGGTTACAGAACACCCTGACAGCATCACATATAAACTGAGTACTCTGGGATGAAGTGCATGCTATAACTTCATTAAAACCAGGAATCCTGACCCTCAGACTATATCTGAACAGGTAGGACTAGGTTTGTTGGCTGACCCCAAGTGTCAGTGGCATGAAATGACTCTGGTTGGTGTGGTTCAGTTCTCTCCTCACAGAACCAAAGGAGCTCATGCACTGGGCACTGCCCAGTCCCCCTGAGCCCTTCACCTGTCAGCCACTCCCAGATTTTTCCTACCACCAGCACCAAAATTTCCTTATTAAGTCTATTAATTCTAATGTCATCCCTACTTGAAAATGACAAACTGTTTTCCCAATTTGCAGCAGCATTTCAGATTTATGGCTATTTATCATGCCCTTAGATCTTCTCTTCCACTGCCTTTCTTGTTCAGTGTTTCCTCATGCATTTCTGAGTCATCTTCAGTTTTTTCTTATCTTCCCTCTCTCCACCCGAGCCAGCACCACTGGCAAAAACCTAAACTGAAAAGCTGTTAGTGCAGCTCTGTTCTTCATGTCCTGCTCCAGCTAGGAAAACATATGAAAACATATGCAAGATTAAAACACCTAAAGATTAATTGCTCCTTGTCGATGATGTTTTCTGGACCTCTGAAAATAGTTCCTGTCCTCATTTGCCTGAAGACACAGCCCTACATTCTTTTGAAAATATCAGAGATTATATTTGTCATGGAAAAAAGCACCATCTCTGCAGGCTTTGGATGAGTATTTGGATCTACTGGTATGTCTGTATTTCACATTTGTATCAATGTGCTAAGTGTCAAGCACTGATAATCATTAGTTGTATACACTGCTGCTTGGCCAGCATATTCAGCCTTCTGTACACTACAAATAACACACCAGATGATGAAAGCATGTACAAAATACTCTGGTTTGTTCATGGACAATCAATGAAGCTGCTGTTAAAAAGAAGTATCATGGGCTTTACATGCTAAACAGCCTGTGTAGTGCAACAAACCAGAAACACACACACAGCCACAGGGCTGAAGACAAGAACAAAAGCACTGGACCTTGCACTAAAACAGTGCACCTGAGCTTTAACTTCAAGGCAACACTGTTCTCAAGCATCCAATACTGGCTTTTTTAAAGAGCTGCAGGTAAATTCACAGCATCTCCCCGAGGCAGATTAACTTATTACAGACTGCAGCCACAGTCAGCACCAGTTTCCAGCATACTCAGAACTCAAGAGGCACTACCATGGTAGTCATCATCTGTTCCCAGCTGGAACAATGCAGTGGGAATGCAAAAATCAAAGCTGAAACACAGAAATGTGCAGGGCTGAAAAATACTGTAAAGACATTCTTAACAACAGCCATACTGAGGGGTACTGTAAGGAAAGAGCATCATCCTCTGAAGGAAAAGCTTGACCAATTATCCAAGACCATGGAAAATGTTCAAGAAATATGGAAACAGTTTTCTAAATGAAGATTTCTATGAAACATGTTAATAAACCTTTTGGAAAATAGGCTGTGCTGCAGATTTTCTGTTGTCTGGCATCTGTCCAATTTAAGAGAAAACGTTTAATATTTTCGCAAGTGTAATTCCTACACATGTGGATGCATTTTTATTAGTGCCACTGGTAAACACAGAATATATCTTTAAATCTGTTGTGTTTCTCTTTTATATATTTCATCTAAAATGTTCTTCATTTCTGACAAGAAAAATAAAATCCACAAAATTCAAAGAGGGTTTGGGATACTTTTCTCTTGTCATCCTCAGTAATGTCTTTCATATTCCATTCTATCTTCAGCTGCATTTGGGCAATCCTTCAGCAGGGAAGAGACCAAAGCACACACCTGAAGAAGGAATCTGACCCTCATTACTGGGATCCAAAGATTTTCTCAAATGAATTTTTGTTTTAGTGGTGTTGATTGTTGCTGGGGTTTTTGTGTTTGTTTGGGGTTTTTTTGACTAAAAGAAATGCTTCCCCTGAACACATACAAGTTCTCAGAACCCCTACTGAATTTCTACAGATAAGGCTTAGTATGTGAAAGACATAAACAACAAGCCTATCAACATTATTTTTAACATTAATATTACTTTAATTACTTTACATATTAAAGCTCAAGTTTGGTGTGGAATGTGTATTGAAAATAATCAAATAAAATCAGAGTCAGTCATGTTGAACTGATAGGCATATTTTCCTATACAACATTAAGTTTTAAATTAAGCTGATCAGGGAAGTTTTTTAAAGACAAAAAAAATACAGCCTTGTTGTTTGATGGAAGGGATTGATCTGCCCAGGATCAGGGTCCAAACAGTCACAGCCAAACTGGAGCACCAGGGTCACCTGATTTGTACAGTACTGAGATAGTCAAAGTCTGTAAATTGTTGCCACTTCACATGCTTTAACTGGATGTACTGCACTGAGAAGCAACTGTGATTTTTTCCCCTGCATTCTTTGTTGTTTGGGGGAGAAAAAAATTACACTGAAAAACAGATAAGAAATGCCCCAAAACCCGAGGTGAGGCAGAATGTCCAGAATGCAACTGTGAAATGCCTAGTTCAGTGGGACCAGTTCTTCTGTTTTAACTGAGCTATGAACAATCTGAAATAAACTGTTTCCTAACCACACAGGAGAACAAATACAAAAGTACACTTTCAAGTAGATGATAACACCTAATGCTTTGCCATCAGAAAGCTACTGGCTTTTAAGTATGTAGAAAGCTACTCCAAACAACATTCTGACTAAGAGATGACCAAGGCAAAAACCAATAGAACTTTGAGTCAGTCTTCAACTTACCTTGCTATTTGTCAAGTTAATTATTTAAACAAAAGACTGCTTTCATAATTTAATAACCATACTTACACAAATACTTAAATTAAGGCATAATCCAGCTAACTGAAGTTTTCAGTCAAGTGTTTCTGTTGCTTTTTATTATTAATAACTGGTTCAGGTTACTGCTGGCCAAAGTAATGGGCCATTAAAGAGAAGACTGAAAAGCAGATTGCTTCAGTACTATCTTCTTGTAAATTAAATGTTGTGTTGGCCATTGGACCCAGGGAGCTTTCAAAAAAAAACTTCATAAATCATCTTATCAGACAAGGTTCAAGGCTTCAAGCAGAAGCTGGTAAAACTCTGAAGCCAGAGCGTGGTTTTAGAGAAAGCTGCTCACATTCTAGAGAAAGAATGCTACCATTGCCCACAAAAGCTTTCATCCAAAAAACACAGGGCAAAATTTTGGAAGATGTAGCCAAAAAGACAATGGTTGATATTTAACCGACATTCTTGAAAAGAGAGCCCTTCAACTCCAATTCAACATGCCAACTGGAGACTCTCAATTTAACCATAATGCCTCTATTTGCATCACTGCAACAATACTTTCGTAAATGACATTCTGGGCTCCCAAATACTCCAGAGTATTTCTTCCATGCAATCTGGAATCATATCGAAGGATCCTATAACACTTCCATTTTCTATTTCAGTTTTTGTGTGAAGTGTTTGAGGCTTTCTAGAATTGCAACGTAAGTGCAGAACAGACTCCTCTGATAAAGCCAAATGTACTTAGATGGAACAAGTAATACAAAAAACCCATTATCTTTCTATGTACAAAAGCTGATGCATAAAAGACTCAATCATATTATACAGGAAAACAAACAATTTCAGGAATATGAAGTAAGACCAGCTGCACCCCAAAATTTTTAAATTCACAAATTCCTTCACAATGTAGCAAGAGACACAAAATAATAAGTGAGCTCTCAGGTTCACTCCAGAACCTGACAGACTATGCTTTGGCTATTCTTGGGACAAAGACAAAACATGACTTAGGCAGTTGGTAAGTTACTGAGCAGCAAGAATCTTTTAAATCATAACTGTCTCTAGCACCATATGTGCTCCGTTGGGAATGAAAAATTAGACTATTTTCTTCAGAATTAGAAATCACAATTATATTCCTTGAATGAAGAACAAATAGAAGCTCAAAGCCCCAAACATAAGAACATTTGCGCTTTAACATTTTCCCAATGAAAATACTGCCTGTTAAGCTTAGTATAGTGCTACTACCTAATTTTTTTCACCTATTTGGTTTATATTTTATTTCTAAACATTCCTAATATGCATTTGCTTCCAAGCATTATTCTGTGACCAACCCTCTTTATTATCAGAGCCCTCAGAGTTCACATGAATGCCTAGAAAGCTTCCCGAAGCTGTACTCACCCTGCCTTTTAAACTAGACTAGTAGCTCAGGTACATAGAAGTAAAAACAAAGACAAAAAAGTTAAGAGATGCATTTAATGCATCATGGTAGCATAAAGCCTTTTCGAGTAATGGTAATTTAACCATTCTCTGCATTTCCTGAATGTCAGTTTATAATAATGCATTCCCTTATACCAATGGCTTTGACAAGTCAGGAGAAGTAAAGTAAATGGTGACAACAGGGAAAGTGCAAAAAAAAAAATATCCAAAGAACCCCCCCACGTTTCTCTCAAGTAAGCATTGTAGCAGACTTGTTCAATGCTTTTCCTCCATGTTAACCTACATCATGGTAAAGCAGAGAAACAGCCACACAAGCACAGAATACTGAGTAAATAAAAGACTCTTGATGCTATCCTGCTATAATGCAAATGGAACAAACGGTCAAAGGCATTCACTAACAGTGATCATTGAAACCCACACATCAGAACTCCTGGAGAGCACCATATTTCAGAAAGATGTTTTAAGTATATAGCTGTACCAAAGCTGGAGGCAGAACATTCCTTGTTGGATTTGATGATCAGACTCCTAGTGAGGTTCCTCAATGAAAGCAAACCCTACTAAACCAGTCCTAAGTACATACTGGTTTTATGTATGTTTGTGAGGGAAAGTAAGGAGTTCTTATCACATCACTTATTCCAGCTGGTTTTGTTCTGCATTTAGGCATTTGCTTTCAAGGTCATCCTTATTCTGAGCAGTTGGTTCCTCACTGTGGGCCACAGAGATTTCTGACTGGTCCGTCTTTGTGCTGGTATCAGCCAGCTCCTCTTCAGCCGAGGCAGAGCCGTGCAGCTCCTTCACGTGCAGGGTGGGGTTGGTCATTTCCTCAGTGTCCTGTTGAGAGGCTGGCACACTGCTGTCTTTGGGAAGCTGGGGGCAGTTGACAGGAGCTATCACCACAGGAGGCTGAGGTAGGTCTTTCTGTAAATGGAAGATCACAGTCAAAATGATGGAAAACAAGAACTATTGTGTCCAGTTATCCAAGGAAACGGTCATAAAAGATGAAGACTAAAGGTCCATCAACTCTGTAATCATTCTCCAGCAGTGGACAGATGCATACAGTTACCCTTTCTTTGTGTTTTATAGGACACCAGAGGAATTTTTCCTTCCAGAAAAGTGTTTGCTTTCTGAGTGATTGTTCCTCACCCGTTTCAGATGTGCTCTGCTGATAAGGCAGCAACAGGCACTTGGTCCTTGGCCACTGTCCAGTTCTGCCCACCTTTCCTATCACTGTACAAGAACTGGCAACTTTTACATAACATTTCAGATGATCTCTAACAATTAAATTAATTTCTCTAGTGGAAGCTTGTGAAAGTTATCATAAATAGTTGAATAATAAAATAAGATTCACTGGGGGAACTTCCAGCTTCACAGATTTGGCCTTCTAGTAAGTATTCAAAAACTAAAATCATGCATGACAGAAATTATTCCTTTTTGAATCAAGCTAATTTCACTTGTAGCACTGTGAAACAAAGGGATAATAATACTGAACTACATTTCCACCTTCATAAACAATATGCTATGAAAAAATATTAAGAAAGTATTTTAAGGATATATTTTATATAGTACTAAACCCCACATTTCATATAATATTGTAACCTTTTACTATTAGTGATACTTTCAAGAGAGCTCAAACAAGTAACATTTTGGCAGAATGAAGGATGGACAAGGTCTACTTCACTACTCTGATTTAAGTGGCCATAAAAATTGCGAAAATCAGAAAATCTTACTGAGGCAAAAAAAGTACGTAAAAAAGCAAACAATCAAGCAAAACCAAAATCTTTGTGTTTGTGTAATAATACTGCAATATTTTACTCAACTTTAATTCTAGTTAGGTTTTTATAATATTAGTATTTCCTGAAGACACTCATATCAAACTGGTATTCACCGCAAAGCCGCTGCCCGTCCAGAACATGGCAAGCTCCCTTCTCCAAAGGGCCACCAGGAAGCTGGTGAGGAGAGTACAGGGCACCAGGTAGAGGAGAGCAGGCTGGCCCATCTGCATCAGTGCCAAGGCAACAAAGGTCACAAGAAGGCCTATGCCATATGCTGGAAGAAAAGAAACCCAGCAAACACAGTTATTCCGATACAGCTTTGCTCAATCACAACTAAATAACTGGCTAAAGGAGCGTTCTCACTGGAACTTTTTTCAAACAATATGCAAAACACCTCCAGAAGTTTTACAGGCCTCTTTAGTCTTATTTACACCATGTAAACATGGAATACTACAGTTTTTCTATTGATAACATGTGAAAGTAGTGTGATTGGCCTAGTCCATACTGTGCAATCAAATAACTACCTTAAGCAAAATAAATATATGAAATATTGTGCATCATATTATATTTGTGAACTCAGTGGATACAGACAAACATTTTGACCATTATAATGTGCTTCTCGTTTGGGTTGGCTTTAGCTGTTTCTTCCTATCCTGCCACACAGCTAAAAAAAAAAGCCAGCCTGCTCTAGGTTTTTATTACCTTCTATTTAATTTCTGCATAAATGTGGCAAAATTTATTTAGTAGAACAGAAGTAGCTTGGATCTCATAATGTAATTATTTTCAATTACGTTTTCAAGACAATGAAGTTAATCCAACTTTTTCTTCAGATCCAGATTCCAGATTTTTCTTCAGGAGGTCAAGAAAGACATTGAGGGGCTGTCCAGAGAAGGGAAAAGAGCTGGGGAAGGGTCTGAGAGAAGTAGCTGAGGGAGCTGGGAAAGGAGCTCAACCTGGAGAAAAGGAGACTCGGGGGGACCTCCTCACTCTCCACAACTCCCTGACAGGAGGGTACAGCCAGGTGGGCTGCCAGGGAACAAGGGACAGGACAAGAGGAAATGGCCTCAAGTTCTACCAGGGAGGTTTAGATTGGATGTTAGGCAGAGCTTCCTCCCCAAAAAGGTTTTCCAGTCCTGGCACAGCTGCCCAGAGCAGTGTTGGAGTACCTGTGTCTGCAGGGATTTAAAAGATTTATGGATTTGGCATCTGGGGATATGGTTAGAGGTGGGCTTGGCAATGCTGGGGGACTGACTGGACTTGATGATCTCAGAGGGCTGTGATTAGAATAATCAATAACTCTTGACAGCTCTTGGAAATGCTTTTTGAGCAGGGGCATATTCTGTTATTACTGAGAGTTCCTTGTATATAATTAAAATGTTTCTTATTGTTTCTAATTACGATTTAAGCCCATTGCCTCACATCTTATGTGCACACCTGTAAGAAAAGTGTCTCTGTCCTCTCTGCAGTCTCCCATTAGGTAGGTGTGGGCAGCAACAGAATCTCCTCTTTGACTTCTCTTCTTTTTACAACCCTGTGCTCCAGTCTTCATCCATCCTGATGGTCTCCACTGGATTTACTCCAGTATGTCAATGTCTTGTCTGGCACCAGGGATCTTGGTTAACTCAGTCTTAAGTGACAAATTGAGAGGAATAATCACTCCTCTCATAACTGCTGACTCCATCTTGCTAACTCAGCCCTGTATGTGGCTCATTCTCAGTGCTGCAATAGTACACTGCTGAGTCTTTATCAATACAACATTTTCTGATTTCTGCAAACACATTTTTAAAGTACCAGATAAGACAACAATTTTGTTTGACTATATATGAGAGACATTGATTTGGAACATCAATAAAAGCATCTTTCTACCCCTGCTAGAAGTGTCCATGAACCTAGGTATTTTTTCAAAAGAATTTCTAAAGAAATTGTTAATGACAATTTCTCATGAAATTCACTGCAAGCATTAGAAGTCTTTGCTAGCAGAAGTACACTGTAAGTATGTCCTAGAGTGAGAAGGAAGTGAGTTTTTTTGGAGGTTGTGGTCAAACAGGACATCAGGACAAGACAACAGGAATCTGTCAGATCCTATTCATCAGGAGTATTTACGTTCATGGCACATAACTCCATGGCTTTTACAAACCAAAGAAGAAAACTTATCTAGAGGTGTTACAGTCATCATAATAAAATTCCTTGCATCATAGGTTATGCATTTTTAGAATACACAACAAATTAAGAACAAAGCCAAAGGATGATATCCCTGAACCTGAATTCTCATGCACAATAAACTCAAAGATTCATGAATCAATAAACCACGATGAGTAGCTGAGCACATGTAAAAATAGTGTAATTACAAGGGGTAGACTGAGACCTTGGCAGCCATGGTAACAAGAGCTTCCCTCCCCTTACATAAGGAAGGCAAAACAGCTCAGAAAAGCAACATCAGCTAGTTTGGTGATGGAAGATCTAGCCTTGAAAGCACTTTGATAAATATTTCTGTTTAATAATAAAGAGGAACAGGATAAAACCCCCAAACTATGCCATGCTAGACTGATGGCATGCTTTTAGAGGGAGCCACTCCTGTAGGTCTTGTGTTCAGGTGGCACTGTGGTACATACCTATTGTGCAGGCTACAAAATAGACTCTGGATGACTGCACCTGAATATCAAATCTATGGCAATAGGCTACCAGTAAGCCTAGGAAAGGAAAAAACAGTTACAATATGCTTTCAATCTAGTCACGCACTTCATGATAAAAAAAAACAAAAACAAAAAACATCAAACCAACTAGGAACTTGCAAGAATTTTTTTTCCCAAAAAACTTCCTTGGCACCCTGTGTTTAAGCACCATGAGAGCACATCCAGGAGGCTGCACAATTTACAAACCAGTTATCTGATGGTACAAGCCCCATGTATTGGAAGCACTCCAAAAGTAAAATACACAGCTACAGACATGCAGATCATAGATAAAAATGTCATATCATCTCTACTAAACATTTGTAAAACTACAGTGTTCACAACAAGAGCAGGAGTAAGTTCAGTCCTTCGACCTGGTACTGAAGACAGTAGAATTTTATGGTTAATGACTATGCCTGTTTCAGGTTGAGGGGAGGAGGGGAGACTAATGGGCATGACAGAGTTCATATTTCCCAAAATACAAGAAAGTAAACAAATGATTTTGCAGAAGAAATCTTAAAGCCAGAAGGTGCATAATTTTTTCACCTGCAGTGATGCCAGGGTTAGTTCTACATAATATCTAAAATCAAATTTTAGAGATGTGGCAGAAATAGTGGGTGTAGTGTAACTAACAGTCAGGAAGTTTTGAGTGGTCAGGCATCTGTACTTAATCTGTGTGCAAACAGACAAATCACTTCCTCTATCACAATACTATCAAAGATGCTTTATAGTATAAAATCAGTTGCTAAATCTACTCCTGCAATTTCTCTACATTTCTTGACATCACTGCATGTGAAACTGAACCATAAGATTAATGTGCATTTTTCTTGTTGAAAAGGTGAATAGTGCACAAGAAAACCCTATACTTGAAAATTTATCAGATTTATACCAGTCAAATCAAATCCACCACTTGAAGCAAGAGTACAAGAGGAATAAACTAATATGACAATGCAACATGTAAAATTCTTAACGTGCTAAACAATACCTGGAACTAAAATGTCTCCAAATCCTAGGAGAGAAAAAGGCCTGTCACATAGAGCCAAGGGCGAGGAATTCAGTCGTGGAACCTTCAGGACCATTGGGAGCTTGGAATGAGAGAGAGACATGTCTGATGAAAAGCATAGTGACACTACCTACCAGAACTTGTTCCTGCTGTACTCAAAGTGCAAGTCAAATACATCAAATGTCTCTTTTTATACTTTCATTACATACAATACTACTGACAACTAACAAAATGCATTTAAGATGGGAATGATGAAATACTTTCTAAACACTAGGTTAACTTCAAAGTCTTCACATACAATAGGACATCAACTCTTCTTTAGCTGCAGGTATGTACAAAATTTAGGTAAGCTGCTACATGCGTAAGAAATAATAATTTATACAGTTCATTCATCTGGGTGCAATAAAAGTCTCAAAAGACCAAGACATGAATAATTTTAAAAAGTCATTTTTCAAATCACTTTAAAGACTCTTCCCTGCCCACTGTGTTCCTATTTACTACATAAATTGCAATGTGAGGCACAGTATGCCACGGTCCATTGCAAACCTGTATTTTATTTCTTACATTGCATTAAATAAATTTTATTCTCTTTTTTCTTTTCTTATATTAGTGCCAAAATAATTTTATATAATACTTATACTTTCATGACTACTTTATACAATTCATTCTGTGCATAAAGTTGAACCCAAAGGGGTACTAAAGGGGTACAGGAGAGAAGAACAAAAGAAGTCAAAGAAATAGTATGGACTTGTATGGATTGATCCACATCCTTCAAACAACTATTTTCTTTGCTATTTTCCCACATGACACTATTACATTCATTGCTGAAACAGATCAAATTAATCCTCAAATTAATATAACCAGGTTTTCCTACTGATTAGTTTTTTTGTTTTGTTCACTATATCTCACTATCTCCTACATCTCACATACTTTCATCCCTGAGTCAGCCACATCTTGTAAGGTGTTCATGCAATTGGCTGCTGTCCAACGGTGAAAACCCACTGAACACTGACTTCTGTTTTCTTCTGTCTCCAATTTGTGTTCCTCTCCTTTACCTATAGCCTCAGCTTTTCATAAAGCAAATGTCAAAAAAGGGAAGGAGGGGGAAGAGACAGACTGATTATATGTTTTATCTCTTTAGGAAAAGATGCTTACGCTTAATTAGCAACAAGTTAATATTTACAGATGTGGTCATGTTTTTGTGAAGCTGAGCTAGCCAGCTTTCTTATCTTGAAACCCTGTCAAAAAAAGATAAAGGAAAACCAAAGCTGGTGTGATGAACCACTACAAGTCTGCTTTGCCCCTCCAGAGTAAACATTCAGGAGCACTTACTCCCACATTAAGCTCTTTTCAGACTGGCATCTTCATTTCAGCTTTGTGGTCTTGAATTTTAGAGAAGTTAAAAGTGTAATAGTTGAAAGCTAGTGCCAGATTTTCAGACAACATGCAGTACCTTTTCATGAGTGGCAGAATCAGATGGGCCTGCAGCCACCTCCACCATTATACTCTCCCCAGTCTAAAGAAAAAAATGGGAAAATTGTAAATCAGCACTCAGCAACTCTGGGATCATTTAGGAACACACAGAGAAACAAGTCATTACATTTTGCTCTGTGGGCAGCAGGCAACAGAGAAGCACCTTACTTACCTTTGTCAGAAAAGGTGTGATAAATACAAAGAATACATCATACACAAAAAGAACCAGGAGAAGTAAGGTACAACCCTGAAGGAAGAGACAAGATATTTGATATTTACACACAATGCATTAGCAAATAGCAAAGAATTAATAATTAGAAGGCTATTCAAAGAAAAAGCTTGCAAAGGCTAAAACAAGTCATTAATGTATTTTGCTTAATTCCTAAATATTTTAGATAGAGGAATAGGGCCTTGTATGCACCATAAAGTAATTCTTAAACACAAAATTACATGTTATTGCCCAAAATTCTTTATCATGTAAAATCTGGAAATGGTGCCACGTCAGTTTAGTGGGAAATATGAAGAAGCTCTGCACTGGAAGATGCCAGGCATAACTTGAAACACTATACAGCCATTTACTGTCAGTCTGTACAAACTTATAGGTGAAGATAATTTGAAACAAGAGTTTGAAGAGCTGCTGAAGGGGCAACTAAATGACTAATACTGATTTTTGTCTTAGGATACTGACTAAGGTCAGAAAGATTGGAAAAAAAACCACTAGACTGATGCATTAGTTGTATGTCAATTTGAAAAATAAAATCAGAACAATCAAAACAAAACAAACACCCACCTCAAACAAAATACTCAAATACCAAATACATAAATAAAGGGGTGGTGTGTGATTTACTAGTCAACACTTTACAGAATCTACAGAAAAATCACATGCCACTTCTGGGTCTTTGTTATACTCATTGCATCCCCTTTCCCCCTTTTTTGAATGGAAGTGCATTTCCAAGGCAATATACTCCATTATAAGTGACTCCTCTGTTCAAAGGTACACATGCAAACTTCTTTAACTTTCTTCTGAAAGTCTGTAACTTCTGTTTAACTTTCATACCTTAAATGTAGGTAGGCGAATTGTTTTCAACATGTAAAGACAGAAAGCAATTCCTAAAGCATCTTGCAGAACCCAGGCCCACCTTAAAAAGAAGAAAGTAACATTTTTGCAGGAAGCAGCAGGAAAAAACAGACTAAGCCTTGTCCTCACTAAGGACCTGCTTGGGACAAATTAAAAACCCTTTTATTCAAAATACTTGCTTCAAATTGACATTGTTGTCAGCATGAGTTTGCAAATGGAAGTTGTTTTTCATCAACCTGATAACCTTCCACAAAGAAGTGCCTGGCAGATGAGGGAAGACCTGTGTGATAGTGTCTATCTAGACTTCAGTAAGGCTTTCCACTGCCAATCTTCCATAAAATCCTCACAGAGAAACTGATGAAGTATGAGCTGAATGAGTAGTGAGGCAGACTGAAATCTGGCTGAATAAGGTCAATGGATACCAAAATGGGAAGTGCTGGGGTCCTTTGTCCTTTGTACAGGTGTGCACCCTTGTGTGCTGAGGCAAACTTACAGTTGAGCCTGTTTTACAATTGTGTTTTGCAAGTCGTGTAGAGAAGTGCTCTTTGCCTTACTCTCAACTGCTAGGGTCAAAGAGAAGTAGGATCTGAGATAAACAACACTAAGGTTTCCCAAAAATTGCTATGGTCTAGGTACACTAAGGTTTCCCAAAAATTGCTATGGTCTAGGTACAATGAGAGATGGTGCTGCTGGGTCAATACACATGTACCTGCTGATGGAGCTCTTGCAGGAGACACTCAGGCCCACTTCAGCTCTGATGCAGAAAATGGATTTCCTTGTCCTAAATACTTTAGAACATTCCTACAGTACTGCTGTACTCCTCAGTCTGACACTTATCATTCTAAAGGGTCTTTCAGAGTTGATGATTCCTGGATTTGAGTTCTGCCATTGAATGGCCCACACAGAACAGATCCCACAAAAGCACTGACATGCATTCAAAGCACAAGTCAGACATCTTTGATATCATCATCAGAAACACAAGCCAGCATTTCAGTTCCAATACTGAATGCCCAATAGAGGACCCAAGAAGATGAACACAACCTGTATACATGGGAAAACTGGAATATCTGGAAGTGAGGTAAGAGGTAAAAAATCCCAAACAAAAACAAAACTACAACACTCTGTAAAAGATCCACCTCTAACAAAACTGGTAAGAACTTGCTACAGTTAGGTACTACAGCAACACTGGATGTAGAGAATTGTACACTGACTTGTACAAGAAAGTTGAGAGAAACTAAAGATCTGACAATCTTACCAGTTCTTATTCTCATGAAGAAATAAGTTAGACAACTTGTGTCCAACTTTCCATATCACTTCTGAAAAGCTGTCTTAAATCAAAGAGATCAGAATACTGACTGAGACTCAGAGAAATTCAAGCTTAACAAGAAACAGTTTTCTGTAATTTAAATGAACAAGAAAAAGATGAAGTACATAAGGAACAACTAAGAATTTCTGCATGCCTCTATTTCTTTTTTCCTGTCATTCCTAATTTCTGGATACATGTAGACTTCTGTGGATGTCAATTACTTATACTATAAAGCATATTACAATTTTTAGCACAGATCACTTACTGATCTTCATTTCGGAAGATTCCCCAGACTACGCTGACAGAGATACAAAATACTGCCAAGAGCAACATCCGGACCTGGGGACGCTTGTGAAAATATGGCAAGTTGTTGTCTGGGATTCTGAAAAAGAATCACACCAAAGCTACAGTTGTCTATGTACATAGCCTCTTCCTTTATCAACATTTTGAAGCATGAAGCCACCTTTTAAACCCCACGCCTACCCAACAGTATAAAAATCTAAGTTTCCCTATTAAAATTTTGAAATTTGCCACATACCTACACTTTCCCAAGGGGAATCTTCTTACAAAGGGAGACAGACAGCTATAAAGACCAATCGAGGCAGCCAGGCAGAATATTCCTATTATAACATAGACTGAGGGGAAAAAAGTATTAAGTCCCAAGTAAGATAAGGCAAGAAATGTTTTTTCATATCCTGGCTGAATAAAGAACAGACAGTCAATAAGACTAAATGAGAAATAAGGCTTGCATTTCAACAGTGAAAGGTAAATTCAGAGACTTCAAATGGTTGACTAGATTTGTGCTCTTTAAGTATCTAATTCTAGCTCCTTTTACTCAGGTGTACTTTATGCAATACCTACTTTAACAAATCAAAACCTATATCCTAATCTTCTTAAACTAAGTCATAAGCCTCAAAGGCAACATATGGTGACGCATTTATCTCTCTTTCTGAGTATACAGGAGCATTATAAAGGACTATTAAAGTCACTAAGTAGCAAAACTAATCAATACAGATGGGATGCATGTTTCACTACTTCCTCAAAAATATGAAGAAGCACTAGGCTCTCATGTTTTGTCAATCCATTAAGTGATCAGTAGAAAATTATAATCTTTATAAAGATAAAATATTATTCTTGATCTTGACTTCAAATTGAACAATAACAGAGAGAAAGAATAGGTCTGAGAACATGAAAATATTAAGTCTGTATCTACTTAACAGGCTTTAATGTCTGAAAGAAGCTTCATGATCAACCTCACAAAAAGGAGGATTAGAAATCTACTCAGTGAGTTTTCTTACAGTATTTTAAATCATATTGGGATGAAGGCACATGTCAGAACCGAGATATTTCATTATTATTTTCCCGATAAAGTGTTCTTTGAACGATGTCAGCCTTGTGATATTGAAGATGTATCAATACAAATACAACCTTAAGAGTACCTAAGTGGTCATAGAAGAAATAAAGGAGGACGAGCATTGAGCAGCACATCACTACAAACACACAGATCATTATGGGAGTCACATCCACTGTTTCATCATCATGCTTCTCCGCCCCATCATCACGCTTGTGCTTCATGTACCTCCTGAAAGAGTAACATGGGTACCATCAGTTCATTCCTTCTGCAACAAAATACAGAAGGACACTAAATCTTCAGCAAAAAACCACAAGGGATTGAAACAACACCAATGCCTGCTTTGGTTCCCACTCAAGTCAGTGGGATTCCATATTTTCCATGGAGGTATGAACATCAGCTGTAACGCAATGCATAAACCAGTAACTGCTGTGTTAACTTATCTAGAGGACTAGTTCATTTGCTAAAAACTCAACTGAATCCTGAAAACTACTACAGAACAATTTGTTAACTTCAGAAGAAATGCTTGAATCAGGTTGTGTATACAAAACAAATGTTAGAAATTAGTGTGGCACAATGACCTCCTTCTCCCAATCCCACCTGCTAGCAAAAAGTAACCATAAAATTTCATTTAAAAATTGGTAACAAACATAGCATGTGTTAGCCATCCAATCAATTTGGTTTGCCCTATACCAGTAAAAGCAAATTTTATTATTTTTTTACAAAGCATTTATGTGGTGAATTTTTGCAAAAGGGAAGCCTATTACTTAATAATTTTCTTTATGAGCTTTTCTAATGTTTGATCTTCTAACATGGCAAAATCCTGAAAAAATCTACACGCAATTTATACTCTAATGATTTTCTACAGTGACTAAACAATGCAAGGCTCAGGGCCTTTCTAGCATCACATGAGCATTTTCCCTGGAGTCTCCTAACCTCACCAGCAGAGCTGCCAGGTGATGCTTACATAAACACCATCTATTTTTTGTTCTGTGAAAAATACAGGAAAACTGGTATACTGCATTTAGTTACTCACTTTTTCACATCTCTGCTTCCTGCCCAGTAGCCTCCAATTGCAACTGTCCCCACGGCCATGACAAAGATAATCACCATATTGTAGTCCAGCACAGGTTCATTTGGTGCATACATTGCTCCTTTCACTGAACTGCCAAAACTCTGTGGAGGTAAATACAAGTTAGGAAGGACATCCAAAAAGCCACCTTAGCAAAGGTTCACTTAATTTTCAATAAGCTTTCACTAAGCAACCTCAGAATGAGGCTTTATTATAAACACATAAGAGCCATCTATTGGCTCTTCTATTAGTGATATTTATTTCCAGCACCAGGCTGTATTTTGATTTTATTCCAAAGATGAGAGATAATGTCCCAAGAGATTCTTTTTCCAAAACACAATAATGCAATCTTCATGAATACACTCTCTACATAGTCAAAGCTCTTAAGGTGGACTTAACACTGTTGAGCAGTGACTCATTTACACGAGATAATATAAATGAGAGCTTTTAGTATCGAGTTTACCTTGCCAATATCTAACATATCAGTATAGCTAAGCAGAGCCACAGGAATATCAATCTCTTCATACTGACTTCTGTTACCTCCAGGAGGAACCTGAAAGACAGTTCAGACTAGGTAAGAATATGTTTATTTCTGCAAATACTTCTACTCCTTCAAAAGGGTTAAAGTTGCAAATTCTGTTCCAGCTAATTTGAAAAATACTCTAGAAGAGAACTTAATGACAACAAACACTCAAAAGTCAAAATATAAGCCTGCTCCCAGTAAAACAGTAGTAATATAAGACTGTGACAGCAAAATGAAGCAACTAAATTTCAAGCACATCTTTTGCACATCAGGGTCACAGGTTTATGACTAATGTGTGCCTTTAGTACTGACCAGGACTCAAACTTACTAACTTTATTTTAAAAACTACTAATTTTACAAAATACATGTTGTGGCTGCTCTAGCTGAATCTAAAGCACGAGATTCAGTGTGGCAGTATGATGGAGTCACAAACCAACCTCGTCCTTTGACTCCAGTATTTCATTTGGAACAAGGGTAATCCTGAGCCCTTAACCTGAATTCCACATGAGCTCCGTGCCAACCCTTCCTACTGAAATGAGGGCCTCTTGTTTCATTCACTCTTCCATCAGATGTGTGATTTCCACACATAACTATGCAACATATGTACATGCAGGAACATACATGCATTATTTACTTTAAAGAGGAACATCAAATACCAGCAATATGCACTGAAGACAAGACATTATCTAGCATCAGAAGAATATCAGCACCATAGGAAGATAAAAAGCAACTTACCAGTCTCTCTCTACTAACAATCAGCAGCCCACGGGCCCCATTTATCTGAGCAAGCCTCACTTTCTCATAGAAGGTGCAATTTCCTCGCATCACCATGGGGATTTGATTATTAAATCCCCCATGAGGTACATCAGAAGGAGAACACAAAACAGATGCTGTCTGATCCTGCAGTTGCAGGAGTGACTGAAAAAAAGAAATTAGTTAAATACATATATAACATAAAATAATAAAAGAAGTCAAGAGCAGAAGCCAGAGTTTCTAAAGAGTAACTAAAAACCCTTCCAGTAACAGATTCGTAGACTATTCTCAAAGCAAAATGAGCAAAATACAAACTGAAACAGTGTTGCCTTCTCTGTTATGTAGGGACCTGCCTTGTTTCACCTTATTGTACAGAATTCTGCTGGTAGTAAAATTTGGGATATGACCTTCACTTGCATTTCTTTTCTTCAGCGCTGTTGCTGTTCTGATGCACATGGCCAGGATGTGGGAGGAGTACAGCAAGGTTTTATCTTTGCTGGGGTAGCAGAGTGGCAGGCTGAGATGATGGAGGGTATGAACAGCAAGAAACCAAAACACAGGCTGGGGAAAAGTACAGAAGCATATGGAATAAACTTCCATCTTGAAACCAACTGTATCCAAACCTGAGATTTTGCATCCCAAGTACTTGAATACTGGATTCTAAGCTACTTCTCTCACCACTTGTGATGCAGAGACATTGCAAGCCTGTTATTTTTGGCCTTCCTCACACCCAAAGGCATCTAATCTGGTGTGTTTCAACAAGAACATCCCAAAGACACTTTGAGGTTTTACAAATAACACTGGCATGAATTGTTCCTTGCAAAATCTAAACAACCACCGGTATCTTTGCCCAGTTCTATTTGCAAGTTACCTGAAAACTAAAATTATCTACCAAACAACTGAGCTGTGCTAAGAGAAGCAGGTCTCAGCCCTTGCTGAGGTGAGCTGTCAGATTTGAGAAGAGTCAAGGTAAAGTTTTAACCTGAACAAATGGAACAGTTTGTATTAGAAATCCACAGGTACACAACATACAATACCTGTGTAATGGACTCTACAGTCTTAGGAGGGAAATGGAAATGTCAGGTTGTCAGGAGCTTCCACCTTATTCAGAAAACTGCTGTCTCCAGCCTGACCTATGGAGACAGTGAAATGCTCCAACCCACACTTCCTGGTCGTCCAAGTTTCAGAGCACAACACAAATGCAGAGTGAGCTCAGAGTGGCCACTGCATCTCCCCAGTTAATAAACTGTACTGCTGGAGTACTGGAGCGGGAGGAGCAAGAATATGAAAGAAGGGAAAAGCAGCAAAGAACCAAGGAAGGAGACAGGGACAGGCAAGGGATACAGCATACATATCCTAGTGCCTGTGCAAGCTATTCTGGACTGTATTGGCTCCTGCAGAGCTACTGAAATATGACTCTAGTGAATTTTTATGAGACAGATTTAAACAAGGTGTTTACAGTACAGTCCCCAACTCTCCTAAGTACCACAGCCAGTCATGCATGTGCTGATTCACATTACACAGTCAGGGCAAGTACAGGAGTTTATCAGCTGAACCTATACAAGGCAAAGACAACTACTGATGTATCTAGGGACTAATCTACAGGTGCAGCAAACCCATCAGAATTAACTGAGACTTGCCTATACATTGGTAAGGAACTCTAATAATTCTGTGGGGCTCATTCAAAGTGCATTTGATGATTTCATCATTCAGTGCCAGTAACTTTGTCTCACAGAAAAGAGTGAAGAATTTACTCCATTTTTGGCTCATGCAGCTTTGGATAATGCAGAAAAAGCTTGACACAGTTTATGATTACCTAATCTTATATTTGACACTGAGAAAGCACTAAAGACCACAGTTCACTATATAAGAAAAGCCATGTGGTATCTTCTTGTACCATGCTGATGTACAAAAACTCCTTTGCAAGCCTGGGTATGTGCCATTTTAATTACATTGATCACATTGAAAAGGAGTATTTTTGTTTTGAACAGTGATAGTCATTATCTCTTCACAATGCCTGGAAATGAACATTGCATTCCTAGCACTGTCTAGTGATCTTAAGAGATAAAACACTTTCTAGGCAGAGTAAGCAAAGCAGTTGCTTCAAATTCTACTAATCCAACTAAGAAATCAAAAATTTCCTTGTAACAAAGGCATTTTTATAGATTTTGTCATCAGTTAACTAGGTACTTACAGCTTTACCCAGATCATGTGGCAAATGGGCCCACTGAGAGTTGAAGAGAATACAGTAGTCTTTTCCTTTGCTGCTCCCCTTCTCTGAAAGGACATGTACCATCCCATACTCACAGTACACCTGAAAATGTAACAAAAATTTCACAAGAATTTTAGGTTACATAAAATATCAGAAGTGAAGGGAGTAACTTGCTGTTGACTGGCCTGCTTTGTATTTGTAAAGAAAAATAAAAGAGTCTACAAAGTTTCTATATCTGTGCAGGGAGTTTGGAATTTGTTATAACTTCCATCATGCTTCAAAGAAAGACTTTAGATACATTAGGCAGATTCCCTCCTACACAGCAACTGGCCAAAAAAATCAAATGAAACAATACTGGATGTGTTTAAAGAAAAAACACCAAACCAAACAAACCAAAAAGCCAACATCAAACAACAGTGGTGCACATATGAATATAAGCACGGGAAAGAAGCTGGACGAATGCAGAACAGATATGAGACTTGGAGTACTCTGTTCAGCTCTGGGCTCCCAACACCAGGAGGACATGGAGCTGCTGCAGCCAGGCCAGAGGAGGCCACGGAGATGCTGCCAGGGCTGGAGCCCCTCTGCTCTGAGCCAGGCTGGCAGAGCTGGGGCTGCTCCCCTGGACAAGAGAAGGCTCCAGGCAGAGCTCAGAGCCCCTGGCAGGGCCTGAAGGGGCTCCAGGAGAGCTGCAGAGGGACTGGGGACAAGGCCTGCAGGGACAGGAGCCAGGGAATGGCTGCCAGTGCCACAGGGCAGGGCTGGGTGGGAGATTGGGCAGGAATTGTTCCCTGGCAGGGTGGGCAGGCCCTGGCTTGGGGTGCCCAGAGCAGTGGGTTGCCCCATCTCTGGAAGTGTTCAAGGCCAGGCTGGATGTGGCTTTGAACAGCCTGGCCTAACCCACCCCATGGCAGGGGCTGGAACTAAGATGATCTCTAAGGTCCCTTCCCAGTCAAACCATTTCATGATTTTATGACTAAGACACCGACTCCTGAAAGTATAGCCTGAAATAATGATCAGTTCTAGATTTGCATCACTCCAAAACTCAACCTTGGACACCTTTGCTGAAGATGTGGCAAGACCCCACAGCAGCAGCAGCAGCTTTTTTTCTTGTCCTAGGTAGCACACGTAGACTCTCAAGTTTACCTACTGCATTTACTTATCACTGCTTCAATGACCAGCTGTTGACTCCATCAACATCTGCAACAACGTAAGTAGTGAAGATTACACATCTAATATTTATAATTAAAGACCTGTCCTAGGTCTCGCTGGGGTGGAGTTAGTTTTAGTTTTGTGCCCAAAACAGTGCTGATAACAAACTAATGTTTTAGCTATTGCTGAACAGTGTGCAGCATGTCAAGGCCTTCTCTGTTTCTCACCCTGTTCAGCAGGTGAATAGATGCCCAAGATGTTTGGAAGGGGTCACAACCAGGCAGATTCAACAAAGAGATTTGACAAAGAGATATTTCATACCTGTAGCATACCACATTCATTTTTATAAGGAGGTTAGCTATCTTTTGCATCATGTACATGTTAGAATTCTCCTGAAGAACTCATGGAAACTGAGATAACAGAACTTAGACCCTAGTAACATGGAGAAAGAGAACAAGGACTACAGCAACAAATAAAAATAGTAACATGCAGCAAATCTACCAGTTTTAGACATCTCAGTTGTGATACACAGTATGTAACTTGCTTGTTCAGTGAACTGCTCACACTACATCTAACTGCAAGATGTGCTGATTTTAGCACAAATATTTCCAGCTTGCCATCCCTGCAAAAAAAATACACAACAAATGCAGTAATTTCCTTGTTATTTTGGTTATGTCAGATTGTACCAGACCATTTTCCAGTGAAACGGGAAGATCTGGGGGCTCACAAGTAGGTACTAGGAAACACTTCCTTAACACAGACATTTTCACAAATCTTATTCTTCATTATGAGGTCTGTTCTTTTAAACATCTACTCCTATCCTTCCCTTCCCTGCATATAGTGACACAATTTTGTGAGTCCTAGGTATATTCCTCATCTTCCACCCAAAAAGCTGAACCAAAATCACCTACAAGAGTATATATACACACATATACATATGTATGTGTATGTATATACATACATATACATGTATACCTGTATGTATATACATAACCTGCAAAATAAAGTACTTTTATAAGTCCTATAAAGTGAAGTTGATGCAGCTGTCTGTTTGTACCCCAAGTCCTAGCAGATGGTTACCCAGGGAATCAGAAAGTAGGAAGACAAACAAAACAACAGTGGAAAGTATGTACAACTCCCCTATCACTAGTGGTGGTTTCCTTTAATTAGTGGTGACTTCGTTCTTGTATTAACTGAGTCAAAATAATTGTAAATACCCCCTGATGTTGGAAATAGTTGAAGAAACACAAAGTTTATAATGAGGTCTGTTCGTACTGTTCTAAGGACGCTGAAATAATCCTCCTGGCCATTTCTAAGTGGCAAACAGGTCCCTTGCAATGCTTCTCTCTCTGACAAGAGGCTCTCGTCCTTACTTGAACAAGAAGGCATCAGAGCACCATCACTTTAACAATCAGCCATCAAGTTCTACAGGACACCTGCTCCTCAGAACAGCAACATAGGGACTTGCAGGCTTTGTCTTGGGAGGACTGTCAGGCACAATTTCCACTCATTGAAAAAGTGTAAGCTAAGAAGTCTTTCCTTTATACAAAATACTGAACATCAGCTCCTCAGTGTGAAGTTTGCTCATATACATTCTGTGGCCATCTGGTCAGGTTTGAACATCAACACATTAAGAATTCAATTTCAGATTAACATCTGACCAGCTGCTGCAAAATTTTAATGTTCCACATAAAAATACATTAAGACACAAATGTAGTGCTCAGAAAGCAGGACAAAACCTAACATTTAAAATGTAATTCAATTATTCAAAACCAGATCAATGCTTCTTTTTGAAGGAGAGTCTTGCTGATCTTCAGTTGCTGCTTTAGAGCCTCACAGTGCTCTTACAGAGCAATTTCAATGTTCAAGTAGTGCTGTCTGGTAATAGATTATAAAAGGATGATGCTGAGAGCAAATGCAAATCATATCTATATTTTAGCTTCAAACAAGCTATTAGATAGTCAGGAAAAAGTTGACTGCATATTAAAAGTAACAGCCTCAAAATACTATTTCAGCCCACTGATTGGGAAATCCAGTCCTTAGAGTACCAAACACTATCAATGTGACTGGATTCTTCATATTATCATTTTTGTGTTCCTGGAGCCCCTATTGTTTGTTTCCTATTGTAATGGGACGTTTCTTTATTTTATTGAGGAGATTCACTAATCCTTACTAGCACTTAGCACTTGGAAGTTGCTAAGTGCACTAAGCACTCAGAAGCTGCAAAAAAACCAAAACCCACCAACCAACCAAAATCCCCTCAAAACAAACCCACAAGCCCACTCCCCTCCCAACCATCTTATCTTTCTACCATCCCTCTTTGTGTCATACTCCTCTCTACCCATCCATCCAACTCCTTCCTTTCCGTTCTTCCTTCTTTCTCTTGTCCAGCACTCAAGCAAAACCAAAGTAATTGACTGAAGACATGCTGAAGATATGTTTAACTGCTCTATTGCTCTGCTTTAGCTTTCCCCAAGGAAATGAGTTTGTGCCTACCAGAACTGATGAAACTTTGTTCAGGAGAGAAATATAACATCATATCCCTGACCATCACTGTTACTAATTAGAATGTTGTGACAGACTAATTTGTCAACATCTAGTTTAACATTCATAACCTAAACACACCAATGATTTGATAATTATGCAGTTACACTCTTACAAATACACCTTACACATCTGTTTCTTCATGTAGCAGCCAAGGAACAAGATGCTAAAGATGACTGGAGTCACCAACAATGTCGTATCTTAACATGCTTGTTCAAAAATCTATTAAAAGAACCTGTCATAATTATTTCTCCATCTTTATTTCAAACCCTACTACACAGAAGTTACCATGCATCCCTAGGAGACGGTCAGGGTAAAAAGATGTTTTTTTGAAAATTTTTGAGAATCACAGAATGGTTTAGGTTGGAAGGAACCTTTAAAGGTCACCTTGTGCAAATCCCTGGCAATGAGCTGAGAAATCTTCAAGTAGACCAAACCCTGTTCAACCTGGCCTTGAACACTTTCAGGGATGGGGCACTCACCTCCTCTCTGGACACAGTGAGGAGTTCTGTGTTTTACCAGTGCTTTACACTGTGCCAGTGCTTCACCACCCGCATTGTAAAATCACTCTTTAACACACACACTGCCCAGAGGCAATGATGGCATTCTGCTGCAAGATGTTAGCAAAGCAGTAAAGAAATGTAATTGTAAAAATATACAGGAGGTAGAGATTTTTATATTTAGCTCTTCTGCATATAAATGGTCTTTGTTAACATATGGAGCAACTTTTTCCCTTTTTTATAACATTAGTGTTAACTAAGTCCTTTAGCGCCAATGATACTTGTCCTGAAGCATGCTGATATGGGAGGTCACACCGATCAGCGCAGTGCTGATTAAAGCCACTTGAGCACAGTGCAAATTTCCAAGATATTTGTGGAGAAAGAGAGACACTACTGTGCATATGCTGTGAGGTAACAAGAACTCCAACTCCCTGCTATAGTGGACTTGTTAACTCGTATCTCAGGTATCCAGCCATAGTACCTAAACTACCTTCAACAGAAACAAGTAATTTAGAAAAATAACCTGCACTTATTATCTTGAATTTGATTTTGAAGAGTAACCAGCAACAGAGATACAAAAACAGTCACACAAAAAGACAAGAACAAAAGAATGTTCCCTGCTTATTGTACATGGTGTAACTGGCCTTAGATAAACAAACAAAACATGGAGTATCTTAGTTTTGAATATTACATTACATTACAACTCTCTCCAAAATCTTCAGGCAGTTTTGTAGGAGCTAACTCCTGTAATTGAACAGCTTTATGGATATGGGAAACAATCAAGCTGTACAGCTAAAAGTTTGACATCTCTGAGACATACGGCACACATCTTTAAAATGAGAGTAAGCATAGGGTGTATTGCTACATTTCTGTGGAGATAACCATTACTGGAACTCAGGAATAATTCCTAAAAGGCACCCAGGAGACAGTTACACACAGTTTTGCTTTCTGAGCTATTTAATGGACATTCTTCAAAGAAATATTAAGGGAGTAAGAGGTTCCTAATGTGAAATGCTCAAAACATTTTAGAAACTATGTGGATTTGTGTGCCAAAAGCCAAATGAAAGTCAAGCATGAGAGGAATTAAAGGCAATATGAGCTGGGCTAAAAGCAGAAGAGGGAACAGAGAGTTTTAGAAACTCTGTGGCGAACATAATCTGTGGATAATGTGGATTAACAGACAGTTTTACAAAGCTATTATTACTTAGAAGCAAAGCATAGTTCTGAAGCTTGCTCTTATCCACTTTCATGCATCCAGTTTTGCTTTTATTCATGTCAGTAGGCATGAGACAATGAAAGTTCAAGCAGTGCTGCTAATGCATGGCATAGTGGCAACATTTATGACAACTCCTTATTCCTAGAGACCACTTCATATCCTAGATTAACCCAGGAGAAAATTTAATCTCCTATGCAGATCCTATACAATGTGCCTACAACCCCAAAGGCTCTTCTCCAAGTGTCTGGATATCAAGTCCAGCCTTTTTCAAACACAGAAAAACAACAGCTGCTGTGACAATAAAAGTATATTAAAATACTTGCATCTTATTGATCCTGTGGCTTAAAAAGCACACAATAGTGTATATTTAACACAAAAGGAAGTGTTTTCTATAAAGCTGCAAAACTGGAAAATATTTTCACACAAAATAAATGTAAAATCTGAGGGCAGAACTTAACAGACAAATAAGCTAATCTAATGTCTGTGTTAAAAGAAGGGCATACTTGTTACCTCTAAATCTCATCAGGGCCTTCCACAGATCAATGCATAAAAGAGAATGCTTCCCAGTTTATTTGCTGTGCAAGTTTTTTTAGGTGAATTAATGTAGCTCAGAGGTAAGCACTGGACTTGCAAGTTAAATGACAGAAGAAGGCAGAGAGGAAGAATTCAGCTCACCAGTCTTTCAAGAAACTTCAGTGTGAGTGACTGAGCCAACCCAATGTCTGTCTTGTTTGTTCCTCCATGACTCTGGCCCCACACTCACCTGGATATCCTATACACCTTTTCTGCTTTCAGTAGCTCTATTAACTGACCTAGCCACTCACATCTCAGAGATTTCACATGCACTGGGAGCTGTGTTCCTTGAAGAAGGAATGAATGAGCTATCCTACTCTTACAGTAGTACCATGTCTGAGTTCCCAGGAGCTGGAGTCATTCTTTCCCATGAACTGCACTGATCCATCTGGAGACCAGCAACAGCAGGCAGCAAAGCTGCACACAAATAAAACACTCCTTCAACAAACACTGTGCAGCGCAGAGAGCTATGTATTCATAATGCAATAATTCCAGGAGACTAATTGTCAGCCACCACCTCAATGAAGAATTTCAGACAGACTTTCCAATTCTTTGGACCCATACCATAGAGTGCCCTAATTTAAAATACAAACCCATCATCCCAATTCAACATATTCTGCTGAAAGCTGCTGTAGTGAAGACCACATCCAACACACTGGCTGCAGATCATGTTACTATGTTTGTCACTAGCCACAGGCTCACATATCTGCTGTTGTTACAGGAAACTGAGGAGTAACAATGCCTGGAAAGAATGTGAATTTAAATTAAATGTCAGAACTCAAATACCAAAGCAACATCTAAGTGCAGATTGCACTTGGATCTATAAGATCACACCACACTTAAAGTGTTCCCAGTTCAGGACCCAGATTTGGAAGAGCCATGCTTCAGTAGCCAAGCTGATCCTTCTCCCTAAATCAGAAGATAAAAGCAAATCTGGACACCACCTCCTCTTGCCCCAGGGAATACAAATAAACAAAACATTTCTATTATCCTGTTTCAAGGAGGGAGGCAAAGGTATATGCTCACTATGGCAGGAGTAAGGCACTGAGAATGAGTACAGCTGGCACACAGCAGCTCCTGACAACAGCTGTCAGCTCTGTCCCCTGGAATAACTCCAGCCATCAGTCACAGGGGTACCAAACCAGGACGAGTGCAGCAGAGCACTCTTCTCTGCCTCACACTAAGGAGAATGTACTACTCAAACCATCCCAACAAGTGCAAGCACAAGAGATGCAGAAGTTGCGCACAATATGAGGTATTCAAGCAAATTTTTAAAACACCAGCTTGGCTAACAGAAACAGATTGGCAGCATGCAGTACATCCACTTTTCACTGCAGCAGGACTGTTTCAGCACCCTGGCCAGTCTGCCCAAGCTTATTCAAGTACATTAACACTTCTACTGCACAAATACACCAAATGCTTACAGACAGGAATATGCTGCAATGCATGAAGCTGAACGAAAGACCTCCAAGTACCCACTGGTACACTATCTCACCCACTGTCCTTCTGCACTGCCATATGCTCACCTTCCCCAAACTGACGGATCAAACTGACTCCATGCCAGTCTTTGACTCGTTCTTGTTAATTCGTTAATTGAATTAATCTTGTTAATTAAATCTTATTAATTTGTCAGGCCTACACTGGAACTACCAGTCCCTGCAAAGCATCAGTGGAGATGACAAAATGCATGGGGCATGAAAGAGCATAATGAACACATAATGAAGATAAAGATAATGGATGAAAAAATGGGATGATACAGAAATAAAGAAGTTAGCTGACAACCAGACCACTCTGTAAAGATTAATGGCAAGGAAACAGTAAGGAGACAGAAAGAGAAGAAGGAAAAATTAGAGTTCCATATTACAATGTTACACCAATGATATTCAAGAAGCCATAGTACACTCCAAATTACCTAAAAAACAGTCAAGAAGTTTAAATGACACATTAAATGACATATCAAAATTTTCAGAACACAAAATATCGAACCTAAAAGGCAAAAGCTATGTACCATGCAATGCTAGAAATCTACTCTCTCCTGTATCAGGATTACAAGCCTAGCTCGTCACACCCTTAGAAATGTATCCCACAAAAGTAATTAATATTTCAGTAATGACAATACAAGACTCAAGACAGACTACAGAGTCAGGGTCAGCAGAAATCCCTTCTTCTCTGCTGAACGCTTTCTCACAGGGAGTCTGTCAGTGTCACTGCGGTGACCCGGCTGCACTCCCCTCCCTGGGGCTGCCTAGTGAAGATGCTGGGCTGGGCCCACGGGGGCCCCGAAGTTTTAGGAACTACGAGAAAAACCCTAGTTACTACGGAAAGAATAAAAAAAGTCTCAAACAGCCCCAGACCCACAGATATATCAATACTGCCAAACCGCGGAGGCCAGGGCCGGCAGCCCCATGCGCTCCGCTGCCTTCCTGCGAGCACGGCTCGGCCCCGGCCCGCTGCGGGGCGGCTACAGCACCTCCGAGCGCCCACGGCAGGCGGCTCCGGGCACAGTCCGCTCGGGCCCGGCTACACCCGGGGCCGCTCCCCGCCCTCAGCCGGGCTGCCCGCGCGTGGCACAGCCCGGCACAGCCACTGACCTGCGGCAGCACATGCAGGAGCAGCCAGAGGCAGAGCCGGGCCGGCCGCGCCGCCATGCCGGGCCTGCCGCGCCGCCGCCGCTTTGTTCCGACCTGCGCCGGGCCGGACCCTTCCGCACCGGGCACCCAGAGCCCGCCCCGGACGTCCCGCCCCAGCGCCCCGAGCCGCCAACGGGCTCCGCCGGGGCACGACGTCACTTCTGGCGGTGCCGAATGAAATGGCGAGTGGCGGCGGCGGTGGCGGTGCGGGGAAGATGGCGGTGAGTAGCGGCGTGGCTCGAGCTCTGCGGTGGCGGGGCCGCCGGTGTACCCGCGCCCCCGTCCCGACACCGCGGGATCCCGGAGCAGCGTTCCGGGTCTGTGTCTCCGCGGATGGCGCGCTTTAACCGGGCCGCCTGTGCTTTGCCGTAGGATAAGGAGAAGAAGAAGAAGGAGAGCATCTTGGACCTCTCCAAGTACATCGACAAGACCATCCGGGTGAAGTTCCAGGGCGGGCGGGAAGGTGAGCCCGGCGCGTGGCTGCAGCACGGAGCTCTTTCGGCGTTTTCCCTCAGCCGATGCCTGTCGGCTCTGCCCTCCTGCTCACGCTGTTTTCCCGTCAAGGGAAGCGGAGGAGTAGTGGGTGCTTTTACTGATTAGTGGTTGCAGTTACTGGCGTGAAGCTTCTCTTTTAACCATTCCATTGATCTCCTGGGTGCACTTTTATCTTTATGGCTCGTCTGTGCATCTCTTCTTTTATTAGTTGTTTTGAACAGCCTTATTTTGGCTGGGTTTTTTTTTTCTTTTTGCATTGCAAGGATGCATTTAAAGGAACAAAGAAACATTTATGGATGTAACAATTAATACAACTGTCGTGCCTTTCATCTCTTGACATGGTAAGCATGCCCGGAGTTCGTGGTTCAATATCTGCCACCGTGCCTTTGCATCCCCGTCCCTCCCCAGCTGGGCAGGTACATCCCAGTGCAGTTGGTGCCACCCGCAGACACTTGTTTGTCTGAGTTTACCATGTGCTGCATTTTAAAACTCCACTGCAACCTTATGCTTATAATGGTTTGGAAGTTACTGGAACTCCTCACTGAGAAATGTATTTGTCAAACTGGGAAGTCGCTCTGTGTAATTTTGTGATATATTTAGTGACTAGTCTTGTGGAATCACATTTTTCATTAGGACAAAGTGCTGGTCTGTCTGCGGTGCCTTCCCGTGAGGCAGTGCTTGTGCTAAAGACATGATGTGCCAGGAGGGCACGTGGAAGATGGTGTTTCTGAGGAAAGAACTTAAAATATGGCCTTGCTTCATTTTTAACTGTAACCTTTCATTAAGGATATTTATTTTGTTTTGGAGTTGCCTTTTTTTTCTTTGTGTGACTTGTACTGATTTGTTATACAGTATTTTTAAAGTGCCGTTGAAATTGGCTGAAAGCAAAAATGTTAGTTTCTTGAAGAACTTTTGGAAGAATTGATTGAAAAGTCTGTAAGTTTTAACTGGTGCAATGCAGACCAGCATTTGTGTACTTGCCATTGATAAAGAGAACACTGTTTAATATTTCTGGCCTCATTTGTTTGGCCTTGCCTGAAGGAGGGAACAGGGCTGGAGAACTGAATGTATTTTTAATGAAGTCTTGTGTTGCTGTATACCTTCTTTTGGTCCTAATCATTGTTTTCTGTCTTCAATAGCAAGTGGTGTCTTGAAAGGATTTGACCCTCTTCTGAACCTTGTGCTGGATGGTACCATTGAGTATATGCGAGGTAAGTAATATACAATCTTTTGAAAGCTTCCTCTCCCTGAGTGGTTTTCTTGACAGAAATCTTACAGCTCTGTAAGTGAATAAGCAGAAACTGCAGATTAACCTCACCCAAACTGCAGCATGCTTGGGATAACTGTCTTGTAAAGAAAGACATAAGGTGATGGGTCTGTGGGACCTGATAACATGTTCCTGAGGGAACTGTCTGTTACAGTTCCCAAGCTACTCTAAAACATTTAAAAAGTGATGGCAGTCAGGTAATGGGAAAGAGGGAAGCATTGAACCCATTTTTCAAATGGGTAGAAAGGAGCCTGGGAACTACTGTCAGCCTGACCTCTTCTTCCTGGGAAGATCATGGAACAGCTCCTCCTTGGAGCTCTGCTAAGATATTTGGAGGACAGGGAGGTGATTTTAGACATCTACCATGGTTTTACCAAGGTAAAATCCTTGGTTGTCTGAACAACCTAGTGGCCTTCTATGGTGGAGTGACTCATCAGTGGTCAAGGGAAGGGCTTACAGATGTCTTTTAGCTGTACATCTATAAAGCCTTTGACACAGTCCCCCACTGTCGCAGCAGCGGGCCACCAGCAGGGTAATAGTTAGCATTGACTCCATGATTCACAGAAGGCTGATCAGTATCTTTATTATATATATATATATATAATTATTAAGAAACCTATTGCTTTTCTAGACAGTTACAATACACCTGGACCTAATTGATCCTCCAATCCAAACACTATCACCATTGGCTAATTAAGAGACCACCCTTTGGTAAACAAATCTCCATAACATGTTCCACATGTTCACAATAACAGGTGCAGCAGGCCAAGATAAGAATTGTTTCTCATTCTTTTCTCTGATCTTCTCACAGCCTTTTCCCAGAAAGGCCTGGGAAAGTTGTTTGTTGCTCTCTGTGGCGTGAGAGCTGCTGCCACACCCCACAACATCCTTCTCCCTAAATTGAAGAGAAATGGCTTTGATGGGTGGACTGTGTGGTGAATGTGCAATTGGTTTGATGGTCATATGCAGAGGCTAGTAGTCAATGGCTTAATGTCCTCGTGAACATCAGTGACAGGGGATGTACCTCAGGGATCTCTGTGGGGACCAGTACTGTTTCGTGTCCATCAGCGACATAGGCAGTGGGATCAAGTTCACCTTCAGTCTGTAGGTGACACACCTGAAGGACAGGGCCAGCCAGGGGGACCTGGACAAGTTTTTGAAGAGGGCCCACAGGAACCTCATGAGGTTCAGCAAGACCCAGGCTGGGAGATGAATAAATTGAGAGCAGCCCTGCTGAGAGTGACTTGGGCATGCTGGTGGATAAGAGGCTGGACAATATGTGCTTGCAGCTCACAAAGCCAGCTGTATCCTAGGCTGTATCCCTACCAGGGATGGGGGATTCATCCCCAGGGAGGGGATTCTGCCCCTGTGCTCAGGTGAGACCCCACCTGCAGAGCTGCCCTAGCCCTGGGGAACGGAGGAGGACGTGGAGCTGCTGCAGCCAGGCCAGAGGAGGCCACAGAGATGCTGCCAGGGCTGGAGCCCCTCTGCTCTGGAGCCAGGCTGGCAGAGCTGGGGTGCTCACTGAAGAAGAGAGATCTTTGAGGAGATAGTATTGTGGCCTTTCAATTTTAAAGCTACATAAAAGGAGATGCCAGGGGGTGAATGCTTCAGCAGGCCCTGTTGTGGCAGGGCAAGAGATAACGGGCTTAAACTAAAGGAGGGTCAATGTAGATAGAAGATATAGCTATAAGGAAGAGGTTTTTATAATGAGTGTGATAAAAACACTGGGACCTGTGTTTTTGTCTGAACCTGAAGTTGCTCAGAGAGGTGGTAGGTGCCCCATCCTTTGGAGCATTCAAAGATGGGACTCTGAGCAATTGGGTCTAGTTAAAGATGTCCCTGCTTGTTGCAGGGGGTCTGTACTAGATGACCTTTAAAGGTGATTCTGCAGCAGAAGTTAGGTTGAGCACATTCCCTGTGATGGAACATCCCTGGTAGTCCTTGCTTGAGCTCCTCTATAGTTACCTCATTGGCCGCCCTTGTCCTCTAAAGCTTGAGTAAAGTAGTGTCTCTTTCTCCTCACTGATACAAAACCTGTCATTTGATAAGACAGTTTTTTTGGAGAGTATTCTCCTACCTGTTTAAAAGGGAACACCTGAAGTTTTAAAATGTGTTGTTCATTTCTATTGAATATAGAGATATCTCTATATGGAAGATAGAACTGGCTGGTTTGTAAGTGTTTTGTCTGTCCTAATACTGCCCTGTTTGGCCTGGTATGAGAATGGACTAGTGCTCTCTTCCCTAGTGCATTGAGAAGTCAGGGTCTTTTTCTGATTTGCTTTAATCCCCAAGTGTTTGTCTATAATGACATTTGAAATGGGATTAAGAGCTTTTTTTTCATCACTTGCATGTATATTATTAGAGGGATGAAAAAAGCCTTTGAATTTTTAAATAAATGTGTTCTGCTTTTTGTTGCGTACAGAGCAAATTTTGTTATTGCTCACTGTAGGTAAGGTCTTGAAAACATCAGATGTCACTGCTGCATCACCTATATGGTCCATGTGCTCAATGAAACAAAGCAGTTATGCCAGGAAAGAACATGCATGTCTGTGCCTTTTGAATTTGATGGAATTTGGTTTCTTTTTCTTATTTTCCTGTTCTAACCATGGATCTCTGCTTTTTAGATCCGGATGATCAATTTAAATTAACAGAAGACACACGTCAGCTGGGACTTGTGGTTTGCAGAGGGACTTCTGTGGTTCTGATTTGTCCACAGGATGGAATGGAAGCTATTCCAAACCCTTTCATTCAGCAGCAAGATGGCTAATGATTTCTTTGGATTGTCTCTGAAAATTTCAGGAGTGCAACTCATTGGAGAAAAGTATGAGTGTGTGAGAAGCTTCCTGTTTTGGGGGGGAAGTTTGAATGTGTATTTGTTAGTGTGAAAAAAGTCAACTTTTATTTTTGTGGCTTTCATAAATGATGAGAGGATGGGGAATGTAAGAAGCATGTTCTTGTTTTCCTCCCACCCCAAATAAGTGTGTAATTATGTTGTTTAGAGCTGACAGAAAAGAATATATTGTCATAAATTGTCTGAGACCTTCTTGATCTTGTGAGTTTTGAAACAACCCCATAAAATTAGTTATGAATGCCCTGAATATTGGTTATATTCTTTCCATTTTTAAGTACATTAAAATGCCTTTAATCCAAATTAAAAGCCTAAATACAATAGAACATGTTTTTCTTCCTCTTAGATATCAGTACTCAGCTGGGGAAGCATTATGTTGTAGTCTTCTGCTGTTGAGTTCAGTCTCTTGTGTAGTGTCCTCACCTTTACAAGGGATGTAGCCAAGAAGGTCTTTTTCAGCACTTGTTCCAGAACTGGTGGGCTGTGGTCTGTGTATCAGCAGGCTCACACATTTCTACAGAGGACTGGTCTAAGTTGTGGGATAATTCTTGGTTGAGTGACCTAAAGGTAGCTATTTGTTACTTGAAATTTTAGGGGAAGAATATTTAATATCCTAACATTTGTTCAATTGTAGGCAGTGTCTGGAAGTACTGCATATTTTTATATTGTAGTTATCCACTTGTGGTTTTGCTTGTTATAACTTGATTTGTAAGTAAACATTTTTATTTCTTTTATACTGCAGAAAATGCAAAATTTGAGGAATTCTGAGTGAATAAAGACAAATTAATCTATTTCTAAATGTCTGGTTTTTAGTCTGTAAAAGTGCACTACAGCTGACATTGCAGTTCTCTAGCCATAAATCTAAATTAATTTAGTTCAGGAGGTGCCTAAACACTGCAGGATCAGGAGGGACCAGAGCAGAAGCCGTGCTTCAAACAGGGAATTGATGGGAAATGCTGAGAGCATCTTGTCCCTCTTCTGAAGCATTTTGGACTACCTGGTTGAGGTATGTGCCTGGAGCCTGTAACCTGCTTCTGCCACCTGCTCTTGCCTTTATAGAGGACACTTTATGAGGAGGCTGTGGCAGTGTGAATTGTTTTGCTGGCAGCAGCAGTTTTGTTCCTGAAGGTTGTCAAGAACACATGGCAAGTTGTATTGGTTATTTTGGCCACAGCATTGTTCTCCCACACATAGCCTTTCCTGGGTCAGCTCCAAAATGGCTGGGAACTTAGAGTAAATTTCATTTTAGTGAATCTGGCTTCCAGGAGCTCTGAAAATAGGGACCAGGTGTTGTGTGTAATGTAGTGCCTGTGTGAACTTGGGTGCATCTGGATTTTAATCCGGGCCTCACAGAGCTGTCTATAAAGTTGTGCTCCTCACAACCTAATTTCTTTCTAATGCTATAAAACTTGCTTGTAAAACTGCACAATTCAAAAACAAATCCTTATTTAGACTGTGAGGAGTAGAATTTGCTTGCCATCAGCCTCAGCAGAGTCTTGAACTGTCCTTTTAGGTGGGAGAAAGGTTGCTGGCGTTGATGCCAATAGTGTGCTGCACTATTTTTGCACTCTAAGTATAGCATCAGAAACAGACCTGCTGGGGCTCTCTGGGGTGGATTCTGGGCTCTCAGTGCTGGGAGATCTGCCTGAAGCCGTGGGTCAAGTGTGTAAACTCTGGAAAGGGGCATGTTCCCAACATTTCCTGCTCAGGTCGTTGGTTGTGAGCTGTGTGGCTCTCCTTTTCTGCAGTACAGACTTTGAGGTTATATTTGGGAGTCAAGTACCTGAAAAGAAGAATATGAAAATTACAAGGGACAGACATTTTAGCAGGGCCTTATGTGACAGGACAAGGGGTAATGGTTTAAGCTAAAAGAAAGGCGATCCAGACTAGAAATAAGGAAGGAAGTTTTTATGATGGCACGGTGAGACACTGGCACAGCTTCTGTTTTCTGAGCTCTGCCAAGAACTGGGAGTGAGTCTTGCTGGTATGGGCTTTTTGGGTAAGGGACTCTACTTCAAGGTCCCTATGCAAGTCTCTTCACTTAATAGCTTTGGAAAAATTCACTGTGGCATTAGCTGTTGCTTGTCCCACATCTGTGTTTATTTAGTGCTTTCAGATTGAGGATGACTGAACATGTGAAGCCATCTGGGTTTGAATAGGGGCTCACTCCTTCCTCTTCTCTCTTACTAAAGTATGAAGTTAGATATGTAATAAAAACTGTAATCACTTTGGTATTTGGTTAAGCTTGAACTAATGAAAGATGGGGTAATGATTGCTTATTTCCAAATGGGTTCAATGTTTTCTACAACTTCTTTATTTACTCAGTGCTTAGGAATCTTTTGGTTGTTTCTCCTGTTTTTTCTTTTTAGCCCAGGCTTTTTGCTTGGCTAATGGCTCCCCTTATTTGTTGTGGCCTTACCTGGTAAAAGTAGATGCCAGTCAAATCTCTGTTTTTTAGGTTATACAGCTGTTCTGCTAATGCTGTTCATAAAGTAGCAGAAAAGACAGAAGAGCAAAGCAGGAGAGTAGAAAACATTCTATTTTTAGGACAAGATTGGCTTATCTCATATTTATCCTAGCTAGGGGGGTAGTGTTTCCAGAGATGGGAAGGGCTGCATAAGACTGAGTTAAAATTAACTGCCTGGCAGTCTACAAGCATGGAGCCTGCACAAGAGCCACAGGAGCTGGGACCTCAGACAGAAATGATTGCAGACACAATTCTTGAGGTTGGAGAGAGACTCTTCCAGGTCAGCCGTAGGGTGCTTTCAGTACACAGTCGATATTTTGAAGCCATGTTTTTTGGAGGAGCAAGAGAGAGCTCTGAACAGCACATAGTGATCAAAGGGATCGATGCAGTGCCATTTCAGGCACTACTTGAGTTCACTCGCACAGCCCAAGTGCTCATAGGTCAAGAAAATGTGACCAGCTTACTGGAAACAGCTGATTTTTTTCAGTTTGACAGGGTGAAACTGTTGTGTGAGAAATTTCTGGAGCGAGAACTGCATGTTTCAAACTGTCTGGGCCTGATGACCTACTCACAGCAATTTGCCTTTACAGAGTTGTATGTGTCTGCTATGAATGTGGCTCTCACTCACTGGGGGGATGTGATATGCCAGGAAGAATTTAAGGCATTACCCAAGGAAATGCTGGTGCAACTCCTGAAGAGTGATGACCTCTTCATTTCAAGAGAGGATGTGGTTTTTGACAGTATTATGATATGGATAATGGAGGACCCAGCAACAAGAGAGGAAGAATTTCTGGATTTGGTGGGCGAAGTCAGGGTCACTTTTCTGAGTTTGTCCTTCCTGGATATCTTGGTGAAACGCAGCAAGCGTGCTGGAGAGACAGATATCTTTTCCAGGCTAATAAAGAAGTTAGACAGCTGTCCCCCACCCAGCTGGCAAAATCCAAAACTGTGTCCTTATGCTGGACGGAGCTATGACACCTTATATGTCCTGGGAGGAAAGCATGACAAGGAACAGCAAGAATTATTTCTCTTTCAACCTAAAACAGGGACCTGGCAGGCTTGTTCTCCACTGCAGCGCAGGAACCTCACCCAGTATGCAGTGGCAGCAGTAGGTAACTTACAGAAAAGGGAGACTGAGCAGATGCAAACAGAACTTGAGGCTAAGTCCCAAATGCCGGGAGTCAAACTGTTGTTGTAAAACGGTTGTGCTCAGCATTGCTAAAACCTCATTCATATTGGTGTTCATATTTGTTCAAAGAATGGTTTTGTCTTCCTTAGTCCTGGGAGAATGCTAGACAACAGTATTCTCCTATAGCAGAAACTATGTAGTCTACCAAGCTCTACCTTGGCTTTATCAGGAATTAGTCTAAGGACTTGGCTTTAAGCAGTGTATTTTTTGGCCTTCTTTTTTGTAGTGATCTAGACATATGACAGGCAACTTCTGATTTATAGTTGCCATTACATTAAAGTTATCCATAGATGTTGGGAAACCTTCATGCTTGGAGACTTTCAAGCCAGCTCAATACTATGGCTTCCTGTATTACTGTTGGTAATAATCCCATTTCTGGTAGGAGTTTGGAAGTGAGATCCCTGAGGTTCTTTCCAAGCAGTGTTTCCATGATTCTGTTCAAAAATGGGAACAGGCTTGGAAAGACTGGCTGCATACTGTAGGCCTAATGTATCTGTGTGGATGAGAAATTAAATACTGCAAACTGATTGATAGAGCAGTGATTTTCTCTCCTCATCTTGCACCTTATCAGTACAGCCCGGGGTGAAATGAGAGCCCCAGGTATTTGGAGCAATTTTTAGCCTTCATGTGACTAGTATTTTCTTTGCTGTGTTTCCAGGGAGCTTCCTTTTTGTGACAGGAGGATATTTCCGGGATGAATTTGTGTGGTACAGTGTGGACTGGGTACTCATCTACAACTGCTTGGACAATTGCTGGCTGGAAGGGCCAGCCATGAAGAAGTCCCGTAATAGCCACTGCGCAGTAGGAGTAGGGCTCTACTTGTATGTTCTCGGAGGGAGCACAGATGAAGGGATAATCCCAGCAGTGGAGCGCATGGCTTTGATGGAGTCAGAGTGGGAAAGCATGAGTCCTATGGCTCAGCCTGTGGAGAGAGGTGACGCGGTCAGTGTGGGAACCAGGATCTATGTGGTCTGTGGCCTGGATGAGAATGGACACGTGTATGATGGAGTGCAAAGGCTGAACACAGAGACAGACAGCTGGGATGTCATCTCGTTCTCCCCTCTTCCAAGGTAAGGAATAATCTGGGACCTGGCAGAACATGAAGGATTCTAGTGTTGGTCCTGCTCCAAGAAGAGGTTATAGTGTAGAAATCCATAAGTCCTGTCCCTGCAACACTTCTGTGATTCTCTGTTTAAACAGGACTTCTGATTTGAGGACTAAGGTCACCCTGAATATTTCAGGGGCCAGATCTTTTTGTTGATTCTGATCAAGGGTTTCTTCTCTCTCAGGTATGACCTCTGCATCACATCCCTGAATGGGGCTCTGTACACTGTAGGAGGGGAAGCTTTTCGATTTGATGTAGAGACAGATGAATGGACCCAGGTGAATGAGGAATGCTTGACCAAGAAGTTCTTCATGGGATGCAGCACCGTGAATGGACAAATTTATCTCCTTGGACAGAGGAAGGGAAACGGTGCTCTCCCCATTGTAGTCCTCTTTGATCCCTACACTGATGTGTGCCAAGTCATAGATAACAAACTCCCTTGCCCCCTTCCTGTTCATGGCTGTGTCTCTGTGCGAAGATTTGATACATGGGCATAAGAGTGGAAGATCATGTGCTTTACAGCTGAAGGGAGTTAGATTGCATCAACTTTGGCCTGTGACATTTTAAAAATTTTGCTTCTTTGTAATTTTACCTTTTTTTTCTACTTGACAAATGAACTTGAAGCAAAAGCCAGTGCAAACTTTGTCTGCACAAAGGCTGCAGGTCATTATTGAAAATAGTGGTTGGTATTGTTATGGTATATAAACTCCTTAGGGTTGATGCTCAGTAAAGGGCTGTTCTGACCTTTAACCTCTGTGTCTCTCTGTCCTTTGAACAGCTGGAAAATCACTGCCTCATTGTTAGACAATATCATAGGATTTAAATAATCAAATGGGTGTCAAGGGAATCTTCAGCAGGATTATAAACCCATAGTACTGTAGACAGAGCAAAACCCAAACAGCAATTGCTGTCAAGCCATCCTTAATATCAGCAGCATTTTAGCCTGAAATAAGCAAGTTTCACAGGTTAATTATGGCTAAAATTATCTTTATTCAAGGCTGAAGAGCACCACAGAAAGAGGGAGACTGTTCTGGATTTATGGATTCAGGTATGTGATGATAAACATTTGCACAATTAGTCTTAAGAATCTGGCTTCAGTTTCCTTAGTCGTCTTTGCGTTCACAGCTGCAGAGACTCAGAATAAAAATGCCCATCCCAAAGCACTAAAATGAGGGTGCAAGGAGCAGGGTCCTGCACATGGCTGTAATTAAAGACTGTTTATGAGGAAGAGCATTTCCTGGGCAGAACTATGGCCTTACAGTGGTACGGATTGATATCCAAGGGCACTCAGGCCTCCCAAGTGTGGAGAGGGAGGGAGTGACTGCCCTGCTGGTGCAAAGGAAGCGAGCTGGGAGGCTGCACTGCAAGCACTGGTGTCATCTGTGCTGTCAGTCTGTTCTCTGCTGTGACATAGCAAGAGAGCTCCTGAGCTGAATGATTAACATCTCCACAGAAGGGGAGAGGCCTTAAAAATGGAGAGGTGTTGGTGAAAAGCAACCCTGCCACTATGACAGCTCTGTCAGGACAGCAGGCCTGCAGACCTGGAGCCCTCTAGGTTTGGTTTGGCTTCCTCTCCTTGCCAGCTCCCCCCCAGAGCAGGGGGTCCCATGATGGGGCTGCAGCAGCCAAGCCTGGGCCTGTTCTCTGGGTCCAGAGACCAGCCAGTTGTGCCCTGGAGACTGTATAAGTCGTTTGAATTATGAAATTCTCATGTATCTTTTGGGGCTTTAACAGAAAGCATCGTACTTGAAGGGACAAGGTACATTAATTCATGGGCGAATCCTTACACAGGGATCCCAGTGAAGGGTCTTTCACCTCACCAAAGGGCAGCTAGTGGGGCTGAGGTGACATCCTGCTCAAGGCTGATGTTCCATAGAGAGAGGGTGGCTGCCTGCCTTCCAGCATTGCAGCCTGGAGACCCAAATTCCAGAGACTTTCAAGGGAAAGTTGGTTCAACGTTTGAGTTACATGATGTCAGGCTGCCAGAAAGGTTCAAAGATTTTCCTACTGACATATGATCTGCTAGAGTAAAAAGATTTCATGCAAAATGTACATAAAACAGACCTTTTTTTGGTGTAATTAATTTTTTACATTTACTTAAAATTTTTTGTTATACTATAAATTCTGAAAATTAGAACTTATGCAAGAAATTACAAGGTGAAGCATCATCCAACTCCTAAACTATCCTGGTAAAATGATAGAATTGTAATGCTCCTATTTTTCCAATTTTAAAAATGAAATCTCAACAAAATTAATACATCCATATAGACAGCTTCCATTTAGTATGTATAATTTTTGGTGGAAAAGTGTGCATTTGGAAGAATTTTGTTCCTTTCAATTTTAGGAGACTTTTCCCTGAGTGGACATTCAGTAAGCAAAATCTTTTAGACATTAGAGCTATTTTGAATAATTCATACAGCAAATACAGGTTGTATCATTTGGCCAGGCCTTAGCTGCAGAAATGGTTTATCCCAGAGCCTGACCATTTTATGCTTCCCAAGTGAAAACTTATTTGCTATTTAAACCAGTGCCTGTCACATGCAACTCCTTTCATGGGATGGCTGGCAATGAATGCCACTGTCTTTTGAAAGTGCAAATTGGTTAAATCTTCCCCAGTTTTAGTTTATTATCTCATGAACCTTTTGGGAAGGCTTTGAGATAATCACAGACAGAAGTCATAACTGCAGCAGCTTATTCCATCCCTCTTCTCTTTATACAGTGGGTCTTTGTCTGGTATACCCTTTTCTTCCTGGATGAATGATTATAGAGTTGTAGTAAAAGAATAATGCTAACAAAATAATTCTAGGAAACAACTCCTGAAGTGACTTAACTGCCTATAGATGTGATGAAATCACCACCTAGGCCTCAGGCACACTGCAGTGAAGCCCTGTCCAGCCTCTCCCCCAACTCCTGTTCAGCCTTCCTGCATTCCAAAGACTGACTGGATCCTGGTGTTTTGCAGCAAGCCCTGTGTTATTCTTTGTTTTTTGCCAGATCCTCTCCTTGCTCTTGTCACTCTCTTTGGTGTCACTTCTGGCATCTTGTCTATTCTGAAGAAAAGAAAGTTTAAATTGTATTTGAAAAGACTAGTCCTCTATTCATTCACAGTTCTCGGGGCTTAACCTGGCAGCTAAAATAAAAATAAGAGGGTGATCATGTTGTTAAATCCAGTGCCTCAATTGTCCCTGCATTGGGAGATTGACTCAAGCTGACAGATGTTAACGCTAACCCAATTTTTCTCACCCTGGTAATGTGTCTTGTAATATGATTTCCTGAAAATAAGTTACTCTACATATAGTTGTTCAGCATATTTTTCTATGCAATTTATTACTGTTGAAGCTGTGAAAGCCAGCACAGATTTGTCCAGCAAGCATATGCACTGCACTCCTTATTTTGCTATTGTCTACAATCTCAATGAGCGTGTCTGTCTTAGGTTGCAATGTAAGATGTAACCAAAAGTACTTGTTCTATCACCATCTTCATAAACTGTTAAAAACAGGCAGGGTGGTGTTCTTGACCTCTCCCATGACTCAGCCCTGATAACACCCTCCTGGGGATATCCTCTGCCAATGAGTCATCAAGTCTCACTGCATGACTCATAAATAACATCATCTCACTGTGAAATGCTCCACCCATGGGGAGGAACCAAGCATTCCTACCCGGCTATAATCTGAGTTTGGAACACAATGAGGAGCCTCACCTACTGGATTCTAAGAGGAGAAGAGCTACATAACCTCCCTGGACCTTCAAAGGAAGACCAGACCTTTCTACAGGATCACTTCAACAGAATCACATCTATCACTAAAAGAGGACTGCAGCCACTGTTTAATTGGACTGCTACCACCACCCTGACCAACAGTGTGTCAGCTTGTATCCTGACTGTCAGTTTAAGCAAGTGTTTTCTACATTTATTTAAATTTTCCCATTAAATTGTAGTTCTGACTTGGAGGCTCCCACAGGCTTGTTTTCAAACTAGTAGAGTATCCTCCGTAATTTCCTCAGAAAAACTGCTTTTTCTTGTAATTTAGCTTTGTTGAAGGGATAACTCAAGAAAGTTGAAGGTATAGTGCCAACATGGTGGAGAGGGTTTTTCTGACCACAGGTCCTCAAAGCTTTCACAAATCTTCTCAGATGCTCCCACAATGTCATCTCCCTCTGTTAGCAAGGCAGGCTAAGGAACTGCCCTCTCTGATGACATTTGTCCCAGTGATCCCTGTACAAACTCTGGCATGCACCAAAAGCCTGTGGAAGGCACACAAAACTCAGAGATGCAAATACACAGTGTGCTATCTACCAGGCTTACCTAGTTGCTCCTTCCTTTACTGCTCTTTGGACATACCAACAGGTTCCAGTTCTCTGAAACGACATATTGAGAAGCCATTAGGCAGTGAGGAGTAAGGTTTGTGGATGGTTCCCATGTCACTAGAACACAGCTGCAAGCTAGAAGTGAGCTCCTGCTCTGGTCTTTGTGAGATACAGAAAATGTGTAACAACTGCAGGATCACCAGGAAAGCATTTATGAGACAGCTTATGGGGAATAATGAAACTTCTGTAATGAAGTAATAATATACACTGTGGGAAAGAGAGGGAGAGGCAAATCAGAAGAGACAAGACTAAAGCAAGTTAAGTATCTTCAGACTTACAAGGATCAGGTGTCTTTCTGCAGAATGACTTGGCTGATGTGCTCCTAGGGCAGAGCTGAGCTGAGCCAGTGTAGCCATGATATTCTATGAAAAATCCTTTCCTAGGATTTTTCCTGTCCTGAGGAGCTGAGAGCCTCAGGAAAGAAATGTAAACAATAACTATCTGCTGCTGTGGAATGCAACAGGTGCATCTTCCATTGGTCCATGTCGACTGTTTTCAATTAGTGACCAATCACAGCCACCTGTGCCAAGGCTGTGAGCAGTCACAGGATTTTGTTATTCATTCCTATTCTATTCTTGTCTTGGTAGCCTTCTGATTTTTCTTTCTCTGTTCTTTTAGTATAGTTTTAATGTAGTATCTTACTATAATATATAACATAATAAATCAGCCTTCTGATCAAAATGGAGTCAAGCCTCGTGTCCTCACACAAGGGGTCTCAGCCGAGACAAGAAGCCAGGATGGCAACACCAGGTGCCGCTGTGCCCAGCTCTCACAAAGCAAGTCCCAGAGGATCTGCAGAAGCTCTGTATTAAAATTACCAACAATGCAATAGGCTTTGCAGACAGGTCAGTTATCAGAATCCTGCAATGCTCCTTTAGAAGAGACAGGAGCTGGCAACATTTCTCCTAAAATAAGTCTTAAGAGGAACAATGGACAAAAGTGAAACCATAAGGGGACCTCACTTATATACAAATATAATGGCTTTTTAAAATGAAGTTAGGGAAGAGTTAATTTGTTGTTATTTTAACAAAAGTCACAGAAAGTCTGTATCCTCAGTGATGAGAACAGAAAGGACAGCACTAGTTTGGAAATGGAAAGCAGACAGGACAGAGAGCAGTTCAGCACAGGAGAGAAATGATGAGTTGCTAGTATGTGTCTTCCTCCCCAAATTACCTATGACATGAATATATTGTATGCTGGGAAACCTTGTTGGACAGAGCATGTATTTGCTCTGCATTTGTTTTCCTCAACCTCTGCTGCTTGCTGTTGGTGCTGAGATGTGCTGATCTCAGTGGACCCTTAGCTGATCCAGGACACCTGTTACCTTCTTTGTCCTTACATTATGGCAGGTTGGGATTCTGGGACTTCGCACATAGTAGTGGAGACAACTGAAGTAGTGCTTTCCTGTTCTCAGGAAAGTTGTCTGTGGCAATGTGGTTTTTTCTGTTTTATTGGTATGCTTGCTGTTCGATTTGTGATTTTGTAATTTTCTTATGTTGTCCTTTCCCTGCCTTTAGAGTGGCACAGGTTTCCCATTTTGTAGCTTATGTTTTTAAAATTAGACTTGCTTTTTTATTGTTATTTAGTTTATTTAAGTGTTGGTTTTTCTGTTTGTTACCTTATCGTAGGTTAAGAAGGAAGTGAGTCTTTTGGGAGGTTGTGGTCAAACCAATCAGTGCTTGGATTTGAATATTGGCACCTGGTTTGGCCACTGAAGGTGTGGACCACCTCTGAGACCACAGGGGGTTAAAAGCAAGAACTCCCAGGAGAACTCTCTCTTGGTCCCTGTCAGTGAAGGAGCTCAGAGCTCCCCTGCCCAGCCGGGGCTGGCTGGGGGAGGGAAGCCATGCGCCCGGGTGAGGTAGGCTGGAGCCTCGGGCAGAGCAGGGGGGTGAAGGCCTGGCAAGATGGAAGGGTGGAGGAGCCCTGAGAAACATCGGGGCCCCCTCCTACCCCCTGGGAGATAGAAAGAGAGAGAGCCAGTGCCTGTGCTGCCTTGGAATTCGATATCATAGACTGGCAGCACGGCCGGCCTGAAGGAGAAGTGGGGGATGTGGCAAGAGAAGGTGCCCGGCAGCTGTGGGAGTTCTGGGCAGACAGAGGCGAAGATTTTAACCCCTTTGTAGAATAATGGAAACCTCACAAATACTGATCCTCCTGAATCTGTATGAGGAGAGAGAGATGAAGCAGGAGGAAATGAGCAAGTGTGATGAAAGTTGATGCACATGAGAAATGTCAGAAGAGCTGAGAACAATCCTAGGTGGGAGGAGATGATGGAGTGGCCTTGGGCTGGACTCTTTCTTGTATGGCCATGGACAGACCCATGTTCTTCCTGTGACCCAGACACTGCTTTTATGGGGAGGCAATGCCTTGGAGCCAAGAGAGTGTGGTGAAGCAGTGGTGTGAACAGAGACGGCTGAGGAGGGTGTGGGATGCCCTGTGTCTTCTGTGGAGGGAAAGATCTCTGTTCACGAGGCCCCTCGGCCCCAGGGGGTAAATTTGGGGGGGACTGGTGTCCTGAAGTTGAGAGACTGCTGCTTTTGGAACTGGGTGGAGCATCCTTAAACAGGGAACCCTAAAAGCAATCCAGGCCAATGTGCAGTGGTGAAAGCACTGGACATGGGGGGAAGAAGTCACGAGGGCAAATGTTCTCCAGGCAGTGCCACGAGTGACACGGAAGCACAGAAGGTTTCAATTGTGTTTCCGGGGGAAGCCTATGGTGCAAGGGGAGACTCCTCTCTCCCTGATGGACTTGAGGGTTGATTATTTGAGGGGTGATGATGGACTGAAAGTTGATTATGTGAGAGATAGTGACGGGGTGGAAATCCATGGTCTTATTTCATTCTGTGGAGAAAATTGAGGGGGGGGGGAGGAATGTATTTGGAGGGTTTTCATTCTTAGCTTTGTGTGTGTTCCTTTTTAGACATTGTCATTAATAAAGTGTTGTGTTTTTCCCTCCATCCCCAAGTGGGAGCCTGCTTTGTTCTGTTTTCAGGTCACATCTCACAGTAACCATTTTGGACCTTTCATGGGGGCCCTGGCATTGTGCCAGGTTCAAACCATGACAGATAACAATGAGGTGGTGAAAACCCTAGATAGCATAAAGATGATAAAGTACTGTGCAGAAGTCTGGCCAAAGGAAAGTATAGTGGAAGGACCTGTCTACTGGCCCTGGTATGGCAAGAGGGAAAAGTGGTTATTTGTAGCTTTGACTAGACATGTTAACACCTGAGGGGAACCTTGTAATGAGGAAATCCAATACGCTAAATGTTGGCTAGAGAAAGAGGAACAAGATGAAGAAGCAAGAGTGTATAAGATGACACGGGAAACAGATAAAAAGGAGGGTAAATTACCAGAGAGGAGGTGGGATTGTTTAGATTTCCTTCCTCCACCTGTCCCTCTGATCCCTTACCCTACCTCCTCCTACTCCATCTATTGACCACCTCCCTCCTCCTCCTCCTCCTGTACTGTCTTCTCAGTACAACATCCTGAATGGATTCCAGTTTCGACTCTATAAGTGTTTCACAGTCACCTCAACCCTTTACTTCAAGTTGTCCAGCACCTGCTACCCCTTCATCATCTGTATCATCAAATAACACCAAGCTTCTAGTGTCATAACTCCAACTGCTGTAAGTATTCCTACCCCTATCCTGGCTCCTAAAGCAGCGGTCCGGGTCAGGGTTGCTGGCTGTATTCTCTCTCTCCCAGCAGCAGCAGGTCGGGTCAGGGTTGCTGGCTGTATTCTCTCTCCCAGCAACGGGCCGGGGCTGCTGGCTTTGGCGCTGCACCGGGCGGGATGCAGGACTGGCCGGGGACCCGAGGGGAAACGCCGGCAAAAGAACCGGGGAGCAGCGAAAAGTAGCGGCTTTTAAGCCAAAGAGAGCGGGAAATGGAGGGGCGGGGGGAAGGGTCATGAGCTAAAAGCGGGAAAGACAAACCAATAGTAAAGAAGAATAACCTTGACTGACAGGGAACTTTCCAGACTCAGGGCATAAATTATTCTGCCATGGCTAGACAACCCAAAACCTAGATCAAACATCTTCCAGCTGCCACTCCAACCAGTCAAGGGACCAAACATACTCAAAACTCATTGCAACAGGAGCTTCAAAACTCCTACTAACACTCACTGCCACAGGCTCCTGCTGCAGACAGTGGTCAGGTACCCTGGACACAGAGTCAATGGACACTCAGACACTTGCAGACTGGTTTTGTGGCATCCTATGGACTGCTCAGAGGCACAGGAAGGAGGGCCAGCATACACTCTAACACAGAGGAATGCTCTGTGTCCTGTTGCCTCAGCAAAATTAATTATTGCTTATTTAGCCATTGTTACTGTTGTCTCCACCTCACCTTTGCTTTGGTGCCATTGTGTTTGTGAAGAAAGAGCATTGACTTGGCAGAGGCAGCAAGCCTTGAGTGTGTGCTGGAGCAGCTCTGGGAGCCTTGTGCTGTGCCCTGGGCCAGGTGTGGGACCATTCTGCCAGTGCTGGGGCTCTACATCCAGCACAGAATATGGCACTGGCAGCATCTTCCTGCTGGCTGACCCTGGCTGCTGGTGGGGACACACAGGCCCTCTTCTGCCAGAGCTCCTTCCCCTCACAGAGCCCTGACTCTCTCCTTGGGCAGGGCACTGGGAGTGAGCGACAAGTGAAGGCCCAAAGTTCAGACTGGTGCCACACTGGAAAGCTTCTACACTCTGCTGGGCAGAACCCCAAAGAAGGTGTCTCCTGTGTCCCATTGTCCCAAAAGCCCAGGCAAGCAACACCTTCTCTTTATCCCCAGGCCAGGCCAACCAGCCTCACAAGCAAGGCAGTTACTCTTAGCCACCCTTCTAGGGAAGAGATGCATAAGTAGATATTGCAGCAGCTTCCAACATGTTCAGCAGCTGCAATCCCAGCACCTCCTGACCTGCTGCATGTCAAACACAGCAGCTGCTGTGAGAGCTGCTGGCTCTGGCAGGAAGGCAGCCACCATTCCTTTGGGTAGAGTCTATTAAGGTTGCTTATTTTTGGCAGAACTCCAAGTCCTTCAGAATCACAGAATCATTTAAGTTGGAAAAGCTCTCTGAGATCATGAAGTCCAACCATTCTCCCAGCACTGCCAAGGCCACCAGCATGTCCCCATGTACCACATCTACTCATGTTTTAAATCTTTTCAAGAATGGGGACTCCACCACTGTCCTGGGCAGCCTGTGCCAAGGCTTGAAATTTTTCCAATCTAAAACTCCCCTGGCACAACTAGGGGCCATTTCATCTTGTTCTGCCAGAGTTGTGGTGAGCAAAAGGTTCCCCCTGAGCCTCTTTCTCTCCAGGCTGAGCTCCCCCAGCCCCCTCAGCTGCTCCTTATCAGCCTTGTGCTCCAGACCCTTCCCCAGCTCTGTTCCTTTCTCTGGACATGCTCCAGCCCTTCAGTGACTTTCTTGTCATGGGGGGCCAAAAACTGACCCCAGGATTTGAGGTGGGGCCTCACAGGTGCCTGACACAGAGGGGAGGTCACTGCCCTGGTCCTGCGGGCCACACTGTGGCTGGTACAGGCCAGGTGCCATTGGCCTTCTTGGCCACCTGGGCACACCTGGACTCAGGTTCAGCTGCTATTGACAGCACCCCCAGGCCCTTCACCACTGGCAGCTTTCCAGCCACTCTGCCCCAAACCTGGATTGTCCCCTGGGGTTCTTGTGACCCAAGGGCAAGGCCTGGCCCTTTGCCTGGTTGGCCTTGGCCCATTGATCCAGCCTGTCAAATTGCCTCTGCAGAGCATTCCTGCCCTCCAGCAAATCAGCATCCCACCCACCCAGCTTGGTGTCATCTGTGAAATGACTGAGGATGTCCTTGATCCCCTTGTCCAGATCATTGATGAAAATATTAAATGTGACTGGCCCCAAAACTGAGCCCTGGGGGAAACCATTGGTCACCAGTCTCCAGTTGGATTTAGCTTAATCCACCACCAGTCTCTGGGCCTGGATCATGACTCACACTGATGCATGGATTTTAAAAATAATTTACTATAATCACTACGAAGTTTTGTCAGATTAATTATAAAATGCTCATGAGCTCATTTTTGCATTAATTTTAATCACAGTTTATAAACCTTAAGTCTTGTAATGTTATTTGGAATTTATGCAGAAAATGAGAATGAGGGAATTGATGCCTTCAAGTTTGTGACTGCCACTTCAACAGCTGAATGGTTTACTGACATTATGGAGTGAACCATGTGTCTGTTTCTTTATCTTTACAAGTTGAAACATCTTTTATCTTCAGGTTTTCCATCGGTAGCTGAGCCAAAATAGTATCAGAGATGAAAAATATGTATTTAACTTTTATAGCCAGATATTACATCCCATTGTGTACAGCTGGCAAAATTTAACCAGGGAGAGGCTGTGCTTATTTCTGAACCTGCATTTAGATATGTCTGAATTGGAGTTTTAAAATGGTCAAAACAATCTGGGAGTTCACAAATGCAAACAGAATTGATACAATTCTTTTTCAAAGAAAGGTGTACTTTGGGCAAAGGCAGACAGGCAGAAGCAGGCCCTGGGAGCAGAGCTCCTCTTCCCTCACAGGGAATGACAGCTTCCAAAGGGCTCAGTCCTTCCTCCCTGCTCTGTTTTCCAGGAGGAGCTGGTTGCACTAGCCAAGCAAAGTGACCTGCCCGTCAGAAAGGAGGAGACCTGGGTCAGGCACTGGTGGGCCCAGGACCACCCCAGGCTGATGAAGAAGTTCTGTGACGCCAGGTAGCTGGGTTAGCTTTTGGTGATGGAGACCTCCGACAGGTTTGCACATCATCAGTACCCTCTGTCCTGTCCTTACCCCAAACACACTCCCAGGGAGCTGCTGTGGCTGCGAGCAGAGCCTCTGTCCCATGAGGTTAGGTCCCCTTACTGCACACAGAGCCACGCTGCAGCACAGCTAGCTCCCACCCTCCCTTCCCACTTTTACCTTTGAAAAGTTAAATTTGCCTCAACAGACTCTACTGGCCTTGATGGAGAACAGGTTTAAATCTCAGATACTCAGAGGGATTTTGAACACCAAAGGCGCTTGTAAAATGTGTTAAACTTATTTTCAAAGATGATCTTGATACAAAAGTAAAATTTTAAGATATTGTCAGCATGGATGGTTGCGCAGAAAATGAATCCATGAAGTGCAGTTAGGAGGCAGTGCAAGCCATGAAAGAGGGAGGTTAAAACTGAACAACACAAGAAAGCAACAAAATCTTCACAGCTTTCCTTTTCCCTAAGTTGTTTTACTCTCTTATATTAAATCTTGCTGCATATCTTAGTAATACACTGAGTCAGGGTGAAGAGAATAGTCACCAAGTGTCTTGATCAAGAGAATCAAGTTATCTCTGGTTCTCACATTGAAGTTTAATGCTATATGTACATAAAGACCCGCCTCTCTTAGTAGTAAGAGATCTACACCTCTTCCCCCTCTGGAAAAAAAAAAAAATTATTCAGTGCTCGAATCATGTTATTATGTTCTAAAAAATATATTCTCACCTGAAAGCTTGTGCAGTATTTCCTACTGCAGCATTTCTGAAGAAAGTAATAAATCCCCCAGTATTCCTGTGCCATCACTGAAAAAATTTGGTGTGACAGGGGTTTTAGTAGGAGTTTTGAAGCTCCTGCTGTAATGAGTTTGGGCATGTTTGGTCCCTTGACTGTTTAGTTGGGGTGGCAGTTGGAAGATGTTTGATCTAGGTTTTGGGCTGTCTAGCCATGGCAGTTAGAATAATTTATGCCCTGAGTCTGGAAAGTTCCCTGTCAGTCAAGGTTATTCTTCTTTACTATTGGTTTGTCTTTCCCGCTTTTAGCTCATGACCCTTCCCCCCGCCCCTCCATTTCCCGCTCTCTTTGGCTTAAAAGCCGCTACTTTTCGCTGCTCACGGCGTCACCTGTCTCGCCTCGGCGCTGCTCCGCGGCGGGAAACAACAACTGATCTTACGCCGTGCCGCCCCGGCTCCGCAGATTGCGCGGGAGATTAATAAAGGCAACTCGGAAAATGACACGCAAAAGACCCTTTCTTCCCCTTCACTTCTATCTTTAGACGCCAGATCCACGTTTGGTGGGATCGGCGCCAGTGGCTGAGCCGCGTTTGCTCCCTGCCCGCGGCGGAGCCGGACCGCGGACAGCCAAAGGATTTGGGTCGCGCCGGGCACCGGCCTCCCTGCTCCGAGCGGGGCGCAGCGTCAGCCTGGCGCCCAGCCGTGGGGGCACAGACCCCACGGGAAGAACTGTCTCCAGGCTGCGTGGAGCCCCTGTGAAGTGAAGCTCGTGGACCGGCAAGCGCCGCCGGCGAATTCGCACACTTTCTGCTTGTTGCGGCTCCCGGTGGGCGGGAAAACCAACCCCTTCCGTTCCAGACGTGAGAGGAGCTTTCCGCTAGATCGAGGACCACCTCCGAGATTTTCGGTCCGAAGAATTTTCGGTTTCGTGAGCACACCAGTGGCCGGGACGGACCCGACTGGGGTACCCTGAAGTTGGGTGGGGGCGACTCCCGGGGATTAGGGGAGGGAGTGCGCAACGTTCAAACACACCCCCCACCCCTGCCGGTATTCTTGGGTGTTTTTCCCTTTAGTTTTCATTTTACCTTGGAGGTGGGTGGGGAAAACCTAGCAAATAGTCACAATGGGTGCGGGACTGTCTGCTAGGGAGAAGGAAGCTTATAACCAAGTTGTGGATTCCTTACTGGAGGGAGGGTTTTGTTTATCTAAGGGAAAAGTTAAGAGATTTGTTAAATGGATTTTCTTTAATTTTCCAACTACTACCCTTGATGAAGTAAAAACATTAAGATTTTGGGATAAGATCAGAATTAAACTTGGAGAAGATGCAATGAAAGATGGTGAATCAAAAATTGATTTTGATCATCTCTTTATAAAATTGAAAGCTGTCACGTTACAAATTGAAAAGAAAGTGAAAGATAATCCAAATAAATCTTCCCCAGTTCCTTCTAAAACCCCTACTGCCTGCGACCGTGGCACAGCATCAGGAGCCAAGGACAGAATATGTGGAAATATGCTGGTTCCTGCAGGAAACCCCAGCAAAGCTCTAGTGGGAGGCATTGCATCCTAAATCATGTTGTTTCAAGGAAGCCAGGCAGGTGCAACTTGCCTTCCCTTCTTTGAGGGACACTGGAATTAACTCTGGCTTTTCCTACAGTCCTCATCTGCCACATCTTTTTACGTGGCTGTCCACTGCAGGCAGGAGCCAGCACTCAGGGCAGATGGGTCAGTGCTGCCTGGTTCCTCCAGGAGAGACCCTCTGTCCCAGCTTAGGGCAGGTTGGCTGACCACAGGTTTGATACTTCATGTCCTCCCCTTTTCCCCCCTGGAGTCCTGCTTTGCCTGGTGGGAAACATGCTGGCAATTCTGCCCACAGGGGCACACAGCCGTGCTTTACCTGACTGGCTTCCAATTTTCCAAGCATTAGGGCTGATTAGCACCTCCCCATGTGTCAGTCCTTGTTCCTGGAAAGGGGGCTCAAAGCCCTGTCTGAACCTATCTCATGGGATGAGCAATGTGGATCTGCCTCATTTCCACACACAAGTTCTGGGAAGATGCTAGCCAGTCCTCAGGCTCCCTGGGGGTGACATGCCTGCAGCTGGGACACTGGAGTGTATCATCACCCCTGACAGAACTGGGGTTCTCTGGTGTCAAGAGGAGAAAGTGAGGCAGAGCTGGGCAAAGAGTGGTGTGAGCAAAGAGGTCCCACAGCAGCTCTAAGAGCTCTGGGGTAGGGAGCTCACATAGCACCTTCAGGAGCATCCTCAGGCTGAACCCTGGCTCAGCTAGGGGCTTCCAGCACTAACATACCCAGTAAATCCCTTATCTGTGCTGCAAGCTGCCTTATCTGTCTTGGACTGTCTCCAGAGAGACCCACCCACAGCTAAGGTGTGACTGAGAGATGGACTTGTCTTTTCACACCTACAGGTACAGGAGAGAGGCAGGGCAGGGTAAAGAGCTGCCATACCGTACAAATACCATATGGTATGAAAAGCAGAGAGATTCATTATTCTTGGGGACAATCCCATGTACACTTCGTAGTGGTCAGGAGGCAGGTAAGGATTATTCTGCAGCAGCCCTGCAAAACACTGGTGGCAACCAGCACAGGAGAAACCAGGGGTGCTGCACTCACCTTTCAAAGATGCCTTGGACAAAGATCAGTAACAGGGTACCAGGAATGTAAAGCAGGAGGTGCCAAGGCTGTGGGTACTGTATGTCTGCAGACTCCTTCAAGTCTTCCCATATAGCTGCTGGTGGCAGCCAGTATTCATGGTGCCAGAACCCCTCTGACACTCCCATTCTGAGATGGTGGGCACAGAAACCAGAGGCTGCCTGCAGCAAGCAGGTTTTAGTCAGGCATAAAGCTCACTGCCAAATCAGGATTCCCAGCTCAACAACTCATCACTCACTGTCCCCCCGCTCTTGCTCAATCCCATGAGTATGTCACACTAGTTGAAATACCATCACTTGTTTTGACCTGCCTGTGAGCTTGGAGGTCGGGTGAGATGTGCGAGTACACAAAGTAGTTTAGAGGGTGTCAAAGGAGGTGGCTGATTTCAGTTTCACTCTGTTTCACATATAACACCTACCTAGTGACACTATGAGCAGGGTCATCTCTCTTGCCCCCTCTTTGTATCAGGCTTTTCCTTCTCAGGCTGCATAGCCCTCATCTCTTAATCAGCTCTGACACCCAGCAGAGGGTGTGGATGGAGGTCCCAGGGGAGACTGTCTACATCCATTAAAATCTTCTGGCATCTTCAAGGCCCCAGCAGTCCCAGTTTTGGTTCCTTCATTTTGGCCAGCAACATCCCATATCCTGTTTGCATTTTGAATCATTGTGTACTGAGCACAAAACTGAGGCACTGCTCCCCAGAGCAGTTCTGGAGTGCTCACACACAGACCAGCACTTCAGGGTGCCCTCTCTCCTGCACCACCTTCCTCTGTTCCACTCAGCTTCACCCGTGTTCTGTCAGTCTCTCAGTGCTGTGAACTGCAGCAGACAACCTGCAACACCATCGTTGAAATAAATGGGCAGGAGATTTTTCTCCTTTTTTAATGCCTTTATTAAGAAGAATCAGCTCAGGTGGGGAGAAATCGACGGGTTGCGCCCACGCCGCCGTTGCTCCCAGGCGTGGCACGGAGAAGGAGGGTGATGCAGCTGTGTCCGCTGGTCTGCAGGCAGAGCTGGGGATTCTGTCCTCACGGGAGAGTCGCAGATTCCTCACTTGTTTGTCTAACACCCCGGGGTGTCTCTTTAATCAGTATCTTTTTAGGTTAGGGTGAGAAACAAAAAGGGTCTAAGCAGGTACGGGACTATGCTCCCATCCTTAGACGTCACTTAAGTCACTTGTTGGCTCATGATTTTAAGGGTTTTTCTTGTAAAAACTGTAAAAATTCTGGGCGCAATGCATTTCTCATCTGCATACTGGCTCTGATGTCACTGCCCATTCTCTTTACCTTGGAGGGTCTGTCCTGGTGTCTTCTTGGCAAGTGGCCAGCATCAGGGGGACAATGGTTAATCACCAGCCATTAACAGGTAATTGAAGAGCTTTTCTTCGGCAGCGAAACCAAAGAGGTCTGACTTGTTTTTTAACTCTGAAACTCAAAAAAAATTACAACTTTCTATTCATAACAATCATGAAAAAACCTTCATTATCAGCTGATTTTGCTCTCTGCCTTTCCCTCCCCCTTTTTGGGGGCACCCATAACAATACACAGCTGCAAACAATCAGTGTTGGTCTCTCATAGTCAGCTCAGGTGGGTTCCTTTAGGCTGGATGAGGGACCTTTCTGAATGCCTTTGTAAAGCTGAGCAGGGTGCAGGTTCTCTCCACTATACGTGCTCACCAGTTTTTTGAGGTAACTCCAGCACAGTGAGACAACTTCCCCACAAACCCCTCTCCTATGGGGACTCTTTCCTGTTATGTTCATATTTGTTTCCAAAAATTCTGTCACATATAATACTTTCTACTGCTCTGACCAGTCTGCATGTCAGAATACAGAAGGCTGTAGTTTCTTACATTCCTACCTGGAACCTTCTTAAATTTTTCTGATAATAAGATGATTTGAAACAAAGAACAGCATTCCACAGTTGGTAGTTGAACTCCTCTAAGAACAAATTTCCTCCTGCCAGTGGGTTTGAAGGTTTGCTGTTACTCAGTTAATCTGTGTGCTAGGTTATTGGTTTTTACCAATATTACTGAACGGGACTGCCTTGGCTGGTCTGGTCCCAGCTGCTGAGCCAAATAGTGGCAGCTATGGTGTCTACACCTCAGAGACTCTCTGGCGTGCTATGAGTTGCTGCTGAGCACGTGGGCACAAGTCTGGGCATGTACTGGGCAGTGCTCACAGCTGGGGCTTGTTGTTAGAAGAGGGCCACTCCTCAGACCTCCCAGTGCTGGAGAAACCTTTTAAGGTGGGGGTGAAGGAAGGAGTTGGTCCTGATGGAGGGCTTAATCCACAGTTTTTATTCTAGGCCACATAGCCTCTGAATGCAATAACAATTCCATCAGGACCACCTCAGCACGTGGTGTCCAGTCCTATTTCCCAGGGGAGAAGGGGAGGGCACCCAGGGACCACCAATCCATGTATGGGGGGAGGGGGCCTCAGGTGAGAGGGACACCTGGGTGGGCCAATGGCTCCCAGGGGGTGGAGAGCATCCTTTGAACCTGCCAGTCATTCGATGCTCCCCTGGCATTTCTGGGTTGATAGACAGTGCCCAGCAGGGGTCAAGGGTGGGGAAAGGAGAGGTGATTGACACAACACCTGGGGAAGGAAACTTCAGGGGAGGGACCGGGGAAACTGAGGCACACCATGACAACACACCGCAACACTAGGTAACATTTTCTTACCTATTGGTTTGAAGTGGATCCTGTTGGAATATGTTCTCAGTGAGATGTCTGGTATTGGACCCTCTCTCCCTCAGCTGGGGAGCCACACAGGGCAGCTCACTGCATTTCTTGGCTTTAGTCTGACCTATCCCAATGTTTCTGCTGTCTGCCACCATCATTTCTGAATCCAGCCATCTTGTCAGGGTTTCAGAGACTGGTATTGCCTTTCAAGTTGTTTCTCAGGATATTTCTTGGCCTAGTATATCACATGCTTATATTCATCTGACAAAGTTATCGGTCCCTTCCCTTGTTTAGACATGACTTCAGCTTTTTGAACAAGGCCTTGCCTTTATTTGCAGGCACTGTGTCTGTGGTACCTGTGAGAATGAGAGAAGCAATGTTGTGCCAAGTGCAGCCATTCAAGAAAAGGTTCCCTTGGGCATACATTTCTGAATGAAATAGTGTGATAATGGACATCTTTGAAATTTACTGTGTGCAGGAAGAAGGAACAACTGTGCCAAATTATTCTTAAGACAAGATCCAAAATGACAACAGATGTCCATGTCTACTGGAGTCAGCAGATTCATGTCAGCCATAATTTTGGGCTAGGGCAGCCTGGGGGCCACACTGTGCCAGGCTTGACTCACCTACCTCACAGCAGCCTGGAAGCATCTATATATGCTCTTTTTCTCATGGCTTACCTGGAGCTGGATGCCTCATTCTCACAGTTGCTCACTAACATGATGTGGGCACACACTGTGTGATGCACATCTCGTCTGTGCATATGGGGGATAAAAGTAGGGGGAAAAGAGAGTCAGGCCCTGCTGTGGTGCCCAGTGCTCCATCTGGAGATAGAACACTCCATTAGGGAGTGAGACCTATGAGGAGAAGCTGAGGGAGCTGGAGGGACTCAGCCTGGAAAAAAGGAGGCTCAGGGTGATCTTCTCATTCTCTACAACTCCCTAACAGGAGGGTGCAGCCAGGTGGGAACTGGGCTCTGCTCCCTGGTAACAAGTGACAGGAACAGAGGAAATGGACTCAAGCCATGCCAGGGGAGGTATGGGTTGGACATCAAGAAGAATTTTTTCATGGAAGGAGTCGTTAAACATTGGAATGGGTTGCCCAGGGAGGTGGTGGAAACACTGTCCCTGGAGGTAATTAAGAAGTGACTGGACTCTGCTCTGATTGACAAAGTGGTGACTGGTCACAGGCTGTACTTGATGATCTCAGAGCCCTTCCCCAGTCTAACGGATTTGGTGGTTCCATGATATGCTCTTCTGGGTTTCTCAGCAGACAAGTGACAGACTTGCTGCAAGTTTTCTACAACAGCTGTTCTGTGCGGGGAGCTGTGATGCCTCATGTGTGAAGAGAGGAGGGGATGGATACACTAAATTCTTAAACACTATCACACTACTGAGAAACTTCCCAGCCCTGGAGCAAACATAAAGAGAGAAGGTCGAGCAGTGCAGGCAGGAAGCTGAATGCTTTCTTCAAGCCTTAGCAAGTTGATGTGAGAAAACAAATTCATCAGCTCATCTGCCTCAATGACTCATCACTGTTATGCTCAGCTAAAGGCAGCACTCAGTAATTCTTGCTCAAATCCAATAACTCTTCTGTATCCTTTATGTATCTTTCACAAGAACCAGATCTGCCTCCTAACAAGCTTATCTCCAATCTTCAGGGACACAACAAAGCCCTGGGGATCAAATCCAGCAGGCATTAACACACACTGGCTCCATTAGGCATTATGCAGACTCTGGGAAGTATTCTGCTCCTCAGAGGAGAGGTGATGTGATTTTACAACAGGGATCTTCCCTAGCCTGCTAAAACCTTACAAAAAAATGAAGACTAGATACTAATTTCTTTCCTCCTACCCTTGCAAGGCCAAAGCACCTCCCCAGTGTTGCCATCTTGGACTTGCCATTGTCCTGGCAGTACCAAGCAACCTAGGTCTAGTGTAGGGGTGTCCCACATTGTCCCTTATTCCAAGGCCAAACACAGTCTCACTGAGCAGGAGACAAACCTGGCAGCTGCAGGTCTTTACTGGCATGGCTCAGTGTGGCTGTGTGTCCTGTGCAGGCAACATCTTCCCCCTGGCAATGGCACCCACATGGGTCTCCCTCATCACACATCCACCTGTAAGGTGCAGCCAGCCAGGTTTACCTCCTGGTGGTTAAAGAAGTAGAAAAGAGACCAGATGATCAAACCTTTAAAAGTAATTTATAAAGAACATTTACATTCAGTAGTACAAAATGATGTGTCATTTCAATATTCCTCCTGAGCACAGCACCTGCAGAGAGGTGAGACCATACACTCAGATCGCAGCGTACAGAACATGTGCTTCCAACTTCCAGTTATCACAGAATATTACAAGGATCATCGAGTCCAACTCCTAAGTGTTGAAAAACAGCTGTCTGGATCTCCCAGCCCTTCCAATGTGATTTGTGTGGGGACTCCTCCAGCCTGGGCTTTGGAGTTCCCTCCTTAGGGGCAATAAGTAGGGACTGAGATCCATACCATTACAAAACTGGTCACTGGCACAAAGAGTACTTCCTTTGAGAATAACATGTTTTATCTTATGCCTTTCCAAAAGCTTTCATTTCACTATGCTCAGTTTTCATTTTTTAACTGTATACAGGGCACCTGTTTTCTCAGAAGAGGTATCCCAGTGGTAAGATTTGTCACTTGTCAGCCATAATAATTACTGGCAATAGGCCAGGGCCTCCAGAGGCTGATCCAGGCTAAACAGATTCCTATCAAACATTAGGTGGGTAAAACTTGACACTGCCAGAGTTAATCCACCTTCTTATTTTTAAAGTATTTTTCAAGATTAACACACTTGACAACAATTATTATACAGTCTTAATACAAGTCAAACCACTTTGATCCCTTGCTATCTGTTTTGAGGCTACAACCTATAGTAAGCTTTTACTGAAGGAAGACAAAAACCTTCCTTCAAATATCCGTTGACTATAAACACTTTGGTTTATGGGAAGCAGGAATTCAGCTACAATACTGCAATTGCACTCCAGTTTATCTACACAGTGAGCAAAACTTTCTACATATGGTGGCCTGGGGTCGCTGGAGGCCAGGCCAGCAGCACAGGACGACAGCTATCTTTCCTTGGCATGGCCATTGGCACGGTGGGCTCTGTTGTCCAGGGGCTCAGATCCATTCCTCTGGATGTAACCATTGCTTGTGACGTTGCTGAAACACGTGATCCCATTTTTCTCCTTTTCTCTCATTTTATCTCTTTCTTCATCCTTGTCACTTTCTTCTGTGTCACTTCTCATGTCCTTTTCCATCTACAAAGGCAGGTGAGTGAGAAGCCAGATAAACACAGCACTTGCACAAGCAGCAGTGATGGCTGAGCCACAGGCTGACCACGCACCTGCTGCCTCAACCACTCAGCACAGTCCTGCTCTGTCCCTTCAGCTTTTACATTACCCTTGGGAACATGTTCTTCTTGCCTCTTTGTTTTCAATCTCATGAAATCTCATCTGTGATCCTGATACATATTCCTGATATACATAATTCCTGAAATTAGGAATTACAGGCTGCAAAGCAGAACAAAACCACAAATGCCCAGGACTGAAGACAACTGTGTAAGCCTGAGGAGATCTACATTGCTGCCCTGGTCCATTTATAGCATGAGGGAGAAGGATGGGGGAGGCAGTTAATCAAGCTCTTTTACACTTTCCAAAAGGGACAAGGAGCTAACTTCTGCCTACATGGCCTGGGTGGCTGCAGGCTGACAACACTTGGAACAGGCTGGAAACATGCTTCTCAAAGGCTTAACACAAAGCCACTCCACTCTGACTGCATTCAGTTTTATGGTCAGGCTTTCCCTCTTGCTGTTTATTGACTTGGAGACCTGTAATCCACTTCTGTAAGTATTTAATTAACTGCCTTAAAAGGAAGGCAAAAAAGAAATAATGGGATGAAATGACAGCCTAGAAAAAAGCAGCTCAGCACTTCCTGGCTTCTCAGGCTGTCTCTACTCTGCCATATAAGATGCCAATATTAGGGACAAATTCAGTGTCACACTCCTTGTTGGGCAGAGGGAAAGCTGCAAACCCCTTCTGTGACCTCAGCTTTAGAAACTGCTCAGGGGAAAACAGGTGCTGCCCAGAAATTTAGTCTCCATTTATGGCTATCCATTCTTCTTGAGATCTCCCGTATCATATTGAGAACTCTAATTCAGCTCATGCTCTTTCCAAAGATCACGACAACCAGATGCAGACAATGCTTGTAAAAATCTAAATTTGCACGGAATTCAATCTGTCTCCAAGGACAGTATGGCTGGGAGATAGTATCTGCTGTGAATAACCTGCACCTTGGATCGCTCTGGAACTGACAGATCAGGAAATATACAGGAGTCTGGACCTGCAGCATAAGGACAAATTGTAGTCAATATTTCTAAATATATCCATTTATAGCCAGAGAATGTGACTGAGGCCTTAAATCTGGCAAGATTCCCAAAGGAACTATAAAGCTGCTCCCTCTATGAGGGAATGAAACTTGTACTTCAGGATCTAGGCTGAGTTCTAATTACTTGGGATTAGTAAACATCATGTGAGAAGGTGGTAAAGATTACCCTGTAGCCAGAGGAAAACCGTGGAGACCAGAAAGAAGCAAGAAGAACATGAACTGATTGCAGCAAAAGTTTCGTGGCTCTCAAAGAGAGAATGTCCTGTATTCCTGATGATATTGCTTTGGGCTACTAAGTACTGTAATTGAAACATATCTGTTTAGGACAATTCTTTTTTGCTTTTTACTGAGCAGTAAAGTTTTCAAATATATTTTTATATCAAATCTGGCATATCCATTTTAGATAAAATAGGAAAAAATCTGAATATGCTTCAGGATTTTCCTCCCTGATGGTTCTTTACTTTCTAATAAGAGTATTACCTTGTCGTTTTACACTACAGTAACTGCACTGGTAATTCAGCCCACACAAAAACTAGGAAAACAATTAAGTTGTGTCTTCATTTCCAGCCCTGTTTCCTGATCTGCAAGTAATTTGCTCTGTGCTGCCTTAAGAGAAGGCAGATAAAGAAAATGGGAACAATCAGGATAACAGGAGCCTTTAATGATTCCTCTCAGTTCCTGTAAGACAGAATTCCTCAGCTGGATACTAATAAAACAAATCATCCTGGGCTCTGAGGTCACTTCCCACAAGGCACTGACTGGTCACCTTTGGACTGCATCCTTGGCATGTGGCTAGTCATGGTTTTGATTCTGGGAAGAATTTTGTGCTGAGCAGCACTTTGGTCTCACAGCAAATACTGCAGGCCAGAAAGAATGGGATGTGGGATGCATTCCATTTCAGTTTATACAGCTGGAGCTCAGATACTCATCTCTGGTTGCTCTGTGCCTGTTGAGCAGCACTGCCAGGTGACGTATGGAATGGATCATAATTTGGGCATGCCTCTTGCCCTCCACTGCTGGAAGAAGAGCTCAAGCGGCTGGTTTAGACAGAAATACTTACTGTGTGAAATCTGCAGCACAGTAACACAATTGTAATAAAAAATCCTGTACAATAAGGGAAACACTTCTGCACTGACCTCACCAGTTACGGCAATTCCCTCTTCACTGATTTCTCAGTCTTGTTACAAATGCAAATCACACTGCACAAAGTGTTGGGATTTTTACTCAGATGTCACTGGCATTGTTCACAGACATCTCTCCTGGAGTCCAATCCATATTTTTGTTGAATATAAGCATCAGAAGTGGACCCAACATTGTAATGATTCATAAAAATTTTTTGGTCAATTTTCCCTAATATAACTGAGCTTCCTTCCACCTCACTGTTGGAAACACACATGTATAATTTCAATAGAACAATAAGGAATCCATGCCAGATGGACCCCTGTATTCTCAAGCAGTCTAGGTGGACCCTCCCTCCCCATGTGATGTAAAGGATAGTACAAACTGATGCATACCGTGCCCTGGATGATGAACTTGTAGACCATGTGAATAATTAGGCAGGACCAGAAGACATGGAGCAGCTGCAGAACTAGCAGGAGAACATTCACAAAGTAGTATCCAAAGAAGGGTTGGAATATCTCCATGGAGTAATAGTAGGTGTTATAAAGCACTCTGCAAAACAAAGGGGATTGCAGTGGAGAGAAGGCAATTGTTAACAGGGCCACAATTAAGTTCCAGAAATTTGTAGTCACAGAGGAAGTTTCAGATCAGCCACTTCCATCTTTACCTATCCCAGTTATCAGTTCCCCACCCGAAGTACATGGGATGGAGCCACTGGCCCAGGGCTCCAGGACTGCTCTGTGAACCCAAAGAGCAGCCTTGTTTACCCCAAGGCAGGTGCAACAGCCATGTGGCACCCATGTGCAAAGGGGAGGAACACATGCTCCAGGACAAAAAAACAAAGGCTGCAGCACCCAGATAATCGTCCTGTCTCTTGGAAGGCAGCTTCTCCATGTCCCCTCACTGCAGCAGACTCACGTGTAGGGGTAAATGACCAGGCGGCTGATCAGGAAAACAGCTGAGAAGATCATAAAGAGGCTGTCACAAGTTTTTTTCCACTTCATGTAATTGAATATCTTAGTTGGCTGGAAGGAGAAAGAACAATTAAACAGCAGCCAAGACAGCATCTGCACACACTCCAGGGGGTTAATGAGACAGGTATGACACAGCCTGCATGCAGAAACCAAGCTCTCCCCAGCTCTCAGCTGGGCACCCTTGGCTGGGTCAGCAGAGCAGCAGAGGGATCTGGGGAATACCCCAGTGCTTGGCTGATGTTAGATAGAAGGACATTCTGTGACTGAATAGCACCTTTGCTGATTAGGCTCTGCCTGGCTCACCTCTAGGAAGCAATCAGAAGCATCATGAATCACCATCACCAGTGTCCCAATGCGGATGTAATTGGCACAGTATGAAAAACTGATCAGGAAGATGGTTGCAGCATGATGGACTATCTGCTCCTTGAAATCCTGATGAGAAGGGGAACAGCAGAGAACAGAGTACATAATGCACCTCCTGCCCCAGTGCAAGCGTGGTTCCTGAAGGCAGCAATGATATCTCTCTACCTAGTGACTAAGAAACCTCCCCGTACAAAGTCTTACCCATGTAATTATTTTACCAAATGCATTCTAGAAATGTAGGCAACCAAGAGACCCAGGAATGAAGAGCTCATGGTGTAAACTGAGGATTTCACAACAAAGAACATTCTCTCCACCAGCCTGATGCTGCACCCTGTCTGTTGGGACACTGGCACCAGGAACATAAGCAGTTTTACTGGCAGAGAACCATCTCTTTTCCTGTCTCTATGATTAGTGCAGCCTAGAAGAGCTACAGAAGAACAATTTTTATATTTGGATTTTAAATTGGGATTGAGAACTCTGCAGTACTTTGCACCTTTCTGTATCAAGGTTGGTGTTCTCCATTTCCCAGAGTAGAGAAAGCTAATGAGTGGAAATGAAAATTCCTGTGAATGAGCAAGGAGAGAGTGCCACAAAACCTTGACTGGCACTATACACATACTTTTAGAGGACACTCTCTTAAGTGTTCAGCTTGTGTCCTGTTTGTACTTGATTCTCCCCTGAGACTGCCACTCACCTTCCTCTTCACATCAAAGGGCAAGGTGAAGACCAGTGACCAGTAGAAGGAGAGCTCCAGCATGTAGTACCAGAACAGGGAGGGCTGGAGAGGCTGTGAGAGAGGGAGAGACAGGGAAACACCCATCAGATACATTAGTGCAAGGGCTGCAAGTGAAAACTCCTTCCAAGGCAAAAGAGAACTGTAGTGGGTTGATGCTGACTGGATGCCAGGCAGTCACCAGTCACTGTCACTTCCCTGCACAGCTGGACAGAGGAGAGAAAATATAACAAAGGGTTCATGAGTTGAGATAAGGACCAGGACAGATTGCTCATCAAACATAGTCATGGGCAAAACACACTTTAATTAGAGATATGAATTAAGTTAATTGCTAAAAAAATCAGAGCACGATCATGAGAAGTGAAATAAACCCTTAGAAACACCTTTCCCCTTTGTCCCTCCCTCCTTCCCAGCTACCCAGGTCCCTCCTGTGGAAAACAGTTCTTCATGAACTTCTCCAGGGTGAGTCCATCCCACAGGCAACAGCTCTCTGTGAACTGGCACAACATGAGTTCATCCCATGGAAAACAGTCCTTCCCAAACTGCTGCGGCGTGGGTCACTCTTCCGTGGGGTGCAGTCCCTCAAGGACAGGCTGCTCCAGCATGGGAGCAGGGCTCCTCTCTCCATGGGTCTCCCACAGGGCCACAGCCTCCTCTCAGGCATCCCCTACTCTGGTGCGGGCTCCTCTTCCACGGGCTGTGGGTGGATCTTTGCATTCCCATGGATCTCCAGAGACTGTGGGTGGATGTCTGCATCCCCTCAGGATCCCATGGGCTGTGGGTGGGTCTCTGCCTCCACTGAGGATCCCATGGGCAGTGGGTGGATCTTTGCATTCCCATGGATCTCCAGAGACTGTGGGTGGATCTCTGCATCCCCCGTGGATCCCCAGGGGCTGCAGGGGCACAGCTGCTTCACCTTGGTCCTCAGCACAGCCTGCAGAGGAACCTCAGCTCCCACACCTGGAGCACCTCCTGCCCCTCTTTCTCCACTGACCTTGGTGTCTGCAGAGTTGTTCCTCTCCCATGTTCTCAGCCTGCTCCTCTCTGTCTGCAAACACAACTGTGCAATAACTTTTTCTTTTTTATTTTTAAATCTGTTACCACAGAGGTGTTACCACTATTTCTAATTGGCTCAGCCTTGGCCAGTGGCAGGTTCAACTTGGAGCCACCAGGGATTGGCTCTGCTGGACATGGAGGAGGATTCTGGCAACTTCTTACAGAAGCCATCTCTGTAGCCCCCTGCTACCAAAAACAGGCAGCGAAAACCCAATACAACAAATCAACAAAGCTGGCTCCTGCAGCTACAGGGGGAAATAGTTCAACTGAACAACACACTCACTAAATGTCATCTGTGCCAAGATGAAGTCAAACAGCAGGAGTAATTCAACTTTTCCACACCATGTCAAACATTTAGGGAACCACCATGAAGATCATGAATATTTTTAGGATTTCTTCAGCATTATTTTGATTTCTGAGCAGACAGTACAGAGTTTTAGAAACTACATATACCAATTCATTATGGTGGAAAAGGAGTAGCTGAATAAATCATTCCCTTTTTAGGCATGAAGATGCTTCATATACCCTGCACTCTGTCACAAATTTTCCAGTTTAATCAAAGTAATGGGGGTGAAATCCAACCCCAGCAGGAAATGTAATTCACATTCTTTTGGAAAAATTATCTGGGCTTTTACAGATGGGAAATGGAACGCTTAGACCACTCAGCAATATCTCATTACTTAACAAGCAATTTTTGCTGTTGTTGCATTATATGACCTCCTTAAACCTGAATCTATTTGATAAATAATTACTATGACTAAAGGGGCTTTGCAACCATTTTCAAAGGAACATGAAGTATTGTACTCCCTAATACCAGCTGGTTATTTACAGCCTTCATAAATTTTAGTTTGTTTACCTTTGTAGCACCAGCAATTGGCCATAAGAGGAAGCACAGCTGGATGCCCTGGGGCTTCCAGGGAGGATGTGAACATCTCCCTAGCTGGTATGTGCTGGTCACACTCCAGGTTATCCAAACAGGAGCTCTGGATCAGAAGCTATTTTTTCTCCCCCCGAAGATCAGACTATTTGGGAGAACTGGTGTTTCTTTTGTCATTGTCTGTAGCACACAGCATGGTCTGTTTAGTAGGAATTGTAATTAATACATCTGTTGTTCCTGCTAATACACAGGTTTGTCCTTGACTTGCTTTTTGCCAGTGGGATATGACCAGCCCTGGTTTTGGTATTTTCTGGCTGTTACAAATGTTGGAAAATGGGTGTGTGTTGGATTTACATGGGAAGGTTTTGGTAGGGGGGTGGGGGCAGAGGTGGCTTCTGTGAGATGCCAGAAGCTGCTCCCTGTCCGACAGAGCCAGCTCCAGACACCTCCAGGATGGAATCTGCCACTGGCTCCATGAGTGATAGTGGCAGTGGCTCAAGGACAATGTATTTAAGAATGGGAAAAAACTGCTGGGCAAGAGTGGTGTGGAGAGAGGAGTGAGAAAATGAGATACAGCTCTGTAGACCCTCAGGTCAATGCAGGAGGAGGAGAAGGAGCTCCTGGTGCTGGAGCAGTTTCCCCATCAGGCCATGGTGATACAGGCCATGCCCCTGCAGCCCACAGAGGTCCACGGGGAGCAGCAATCCACCTGCAGTCCCTGGAGGTCTAGTCCCTGACTAGAGCAGGGGGATGTGGCCCAAGGAAGCTCTGAGCCTGTGGACACTGTGCTGGGGCAGGCTCCTGGCAGCACCTGTGAACCTGTGGTGGAGCAACGATGGAGCAGTCCATTCCTCATGGGCTGCATCCTGTGGAAAGGACCCGCAATGGAGAGGTTCATGGAGAGCTGGCTCCCACTGGAGAACCCTGCTACCAGAGCAGGAGGAAGGAGCAGCAGAGACAAGGTGCGATGGACTGACCACAACCCCCACTCCCCATCTCACTGCACCGCTGCAGGGGAGGAGGTAGAGAATGTGGGGGTGAAGTTAAGCCCAGGAAGAAGGGAAGGGTGCAGGAAGGTGCTTTTTAAGATTTGGGTTAAACTACTCTTATTTGACTAACAGTAAATGAAAATAATTTTTCCCCAAGTCAAGCCTGTGTTACCTGTGATGGTAACCAGGGATGCTCTCTCCCTGTCCTTATCTCAACCCATGAACCTTTTGCTATATTTTCTCCTCCCTTTCCATTTGAGGAGGGGAGAGAAAAATGGGCTTGGTGGGCACACTGTGGCCAGCCAGGGTCAGTCCATCACAGTGTGCCATTATGGAGGTTCCCCTTGTTTTTGACAAGACATGTACCACAAGTGCACAGAGCAGGAGACAGAGGGAGCCAAGTGATCCTTGCAGTCTTATGTTCCTATTCAAGCCCCACTTGTTTGTGTGGCTTAATTTTTACACAGAACTACAGATTTGCCCCTAAAATTTTTGCTTTTGAGCAATACTCGAATTGTTCAGACTCATCCTCTAAGGCATTGCCTCACTCTTCAGTCATTAGTCCCGTTACATTTCCTGTGCCTTACGCTGTTAGAATTGGGCATTACTTTTCCCTTTATGGGTTTGCAACCTCCACATATAGTCAAGGGGTCTTGTTCTATCTTTGAGTGTCAGACAAAACCCCTGGAACATAAGTGTTCATTTTCTCTTGGTAGTGACAAAGTGCTTTGCCAATTCATCTTGTCTTGCATTAGATGATAGCAGGTACAAAGCTGTTGTCTCCAGATGAGGGTCTGACTTTGAATTCTTAGGTCTTCCGAGTCTGAATTTAATTCAATGTCCTCTTTTTGTCACTATTATAATCTGATTTTCAAAAAATACAGAAACACAATACAAGACTTATAACAGCAGTTTTCCTTCTTGTGTGACTCACCTGTTGTGGATATCCTGTCCAGCACTCTCTATGGTCCCAAAGCCAAGGCTTCTGCAAAAATGAAACATGTATGTGAGAATATCAGAGGAGCTCATTTCTTATCTAATGTTGTCTAATTCCTTTAGTTTGTTACAACTATAGACTTTGTTGTGTTTTATTACAGGCAGAGCTGGTCTTGCTGTCTGGAATCCAATTGCCAAGAGATTGCCACTACAAGGACTTGCATCTGCTTGTGACATTTCTAAATTGTGGTTATTTGCCTGAAATCTCACACACTATTTAGCCATTCCAAATAAAATAGCTTAGAGAAGACCTCTCCCAACTTTTTGCCAACTTCTACACGCTTGATGTGGTGGTGATGTTTTGAGCATTTAAAAATAATCTTACAAGTGTTTAATTAGGAATATCTGTGATTTAGACAATAACACTTATATGTGGATAGAAGGTTGAAAACTGGTGTGTCAGGTAAGTTGTTTTTCCTTTAACAGTGAAGGTTTGCTGCAGTTTGTTAAGTAATGAACCTCTGAAAAGATCCTACTCTGTTCAATAGAAAATTGAACTTGGCAGTTTTGAAAATTTAGAACTTGGCAGTTTTGAAACCTTCATAGAAACATGGCAACTAAAGTCCCCAAGAGTCCTCCCTGCATGGAGCATGCTCTGTCTGGAGCTGTGCCCAGAGTGGGTCAGAGCTCACAGAATACAGCAATGCCTCACACCTATGAGGGTAATTTTCTTTAAGTTCTAGAGGGCTCCAGGTGTCAGAGCTGAGGCAAGAAGGCAGCATTTCTTCTTCCCACTGAGCACTGCTGGTGTGTGGGCGATACAGAGGCAAAGCAGGAGGCAGTGGGTTTAGGTGCAGTGATAATTTTGAACAGACAGAGTCCCTGCTGACTGAGAGTGAGGTTGGGAATAGAATTTACAGGAAATACATGTGCAGAACCAGGAGAGATGTGTGATATTGAACCAGAAAGCACAAAGCAAAAACCATGAAACAACTATGGCATACTGTTTACCTAAGCTAGAAAGAACTCCACATCCCTGAATTTCATCATTCCTCTATTCTCAGCAAATATAGCTGATTTCTGGTGGCCTACTGGAAGATAACTTTCTTTTGTTACAGGCTGTTTCACTGACTTACAGACAGAGGTTTTTGCTATCAGTCCAAAACTACTAATGCAGAATTTAAACATTTGCTTTTTTCCTAAAGAAAGAAGGGAGTTTCACAACAACAAACACATGTTTAAAAGCTACTCAGTTAATAAAGTAAACATGTGAAAGTCAGAAAAATCTCACAGGTATATATGCATGTTAGTTAGAACGTGTTGGTTCTTTGTCCTTCTTTTCAAAGTAGTCATTTCAGTACAATTTAGGTAATGGAATAACATTTGCTACAGGATCTAGAGGTGCTGTCTGTAGGATGGATGTCTCCCTTTTTTTGTGAAAATTGTAAGATGTGTGTTGAATAAAGACATGGGTTACAAAAAGTGAAAATGCTATTTCATCCATATAATGGACAGGCAACATGCTGAAGAATATGATTTTGTCCCTTGTTGCCATAGGGCTCTTGTACAATGCTAAGCAGATCATCCAGACCAAATTTCAATAGCTGGTCTCAAAGAACAGTCTTCTGTTTTGATGTAGAGATTCACAGAACAGTGCAGCTGGGGTTCAGATACCTTCACTCCTCAGCTAGCTCATCCTCTCCTCATACTTAAAAACTGACTTGAAAGTCTGTGTAAATTAAAAGTCCTTCACGTGTTACAATGAGAGGTCACAAGGAGAGTTTGTGCCTGCTGCCTTGGGATGTGGACATTTTTACATCATTTAGCTCATCAGACCAGACCAGAAGACTTTTGCAAAGCTCACCCAGGGAGCCAGACACAGCAAAAGAGTCAGGGGAACCTCGAAAACAGAGGCAGCAGATGGCCAGTGCCCTAGTCCCAGCTCAGTGAACACAGCTCAGGGACAAGAGCACACCCATGGCTCCTCTTACCACTTCTGCCTGATGAGCCAGTACAAATTGCATCAAGAGAACTCACTATTTATCAAATTAGAGAAAAGGCTGAGGCATGAGCTTGAACCAATCACATCCTGGGTAAGGAAAACAAAATTAGCAGATAAAATTATTAAATTGCAGTCCATGCTCCAAAGGAAGCCAAATTTATTTACCTTAAAGAGGTATTGGATACAATACACAAACAGGCCCTGCAGCTTCCAGCTTAGGTAAGTGTTCTATCTCCTACCCTGCAGAAATTTACTTTTATACAATCCCAGCTGCCTTCTGCTTTGCCAGAAGAAGAGGAAACATCTTGGTTCTGGAGTCCTTAAAATAAACACAGCCCAGTATGTCTGTGGTCTCCTAAGTGTGCTGTGCAGGAGATCTACACCAACCTGTAGGCAGAATAAACCCCTCGAAGAAGATCTGCAAAGGCATGTTTGACAACAAACTCTGCCATTCTTGCAGGCATAGGCTGGGTAGAACAGAAAGTGACTGCATGTGTACTCACATCGTACAGGACAGCGAGTCCAGTGAAGAAAGAAGTGATGTAAAATGTAAATCTCCAGCTACAAACAAACAAAACAAAGGGCATTAGAATCCCATTAATTAACCCCTGACCCGCAAGTTTGTGTATCCTCACACTAATTAAAATAATTACACGATTAAGGCAAAGACACGTTAGTATGTTCAAGGTTTGAGCAGAACAGGAGCAACTCTTTGCATTTTACCAGCACATTTCACAGACTTCACAAAGAGCAATTCCTTTTCTGTAGAGATGGCAGAGGACACAAGAATCTTGCTGACTGAAATCCTGAGGAGAATAATCCCAAAGCTTCCCAGCAGTAGCAGATGCATTTGTAAAAGTGAAACAATGCCAATCTCTCTCCTAGGCCTTAAGAGATCCAGCCTACTAGATATGTTATCATGTATAGTAACTAATTACTGTCATGTTTGGCTCACTGAGGAGCCAGAAATTATTTTCCAACATTAAACCCACGCAGAAGTACATACAGTTTGTCCAGATCAGTGGACAGAGGCATGTCACCTGAATATTCACACATATAGTAAGGAATAGGGGGAATTTCAACCTAACCAAATAAACAAGTTATTAATAAATGAACCACAGGAAATATTAAAAGGAGTAAAACTGTCTAAATGAGTCCTTTAATTTCAAAAAAATCTCCATAACAATTCAGACATAACTGCATTTTGAGAGACTCCACCTGTCAATGAAAGCCCCAGGAATTCCAAGACAAAAATAAACTCTGTAAAGCTGCTCTGTCACATCAGAGAGATGTTCTGTCTACAGATTGCACATGGTGACAGGGGATGGGGGAAGGACTCTGTCCTCAGTGGGCTGAGGCAGAAAAGGATTTACTATTTCCTACTTTACTATTCACTACAAGTCATCAGAGTGCAGGGAGAGCTGATATTTCATCCAGATGGAGGCAGAATAAACATTGTTCCTTTACAACTCCTTATTCACTGTTTCTGTAAATATTTGTAACTATATGGAATATTATAAATAATTAATACACATCCTTTTCTTCTTTTTCAATTAGGGTTTTTAGGCAGGGGTTTCAAAGTACAGGTGGAGTGTTCAGTGGAGCACATACTGATGAGCCCGAAGTTCATGCCTAGCCTATGGATAAGATACACACTTTTAGATAGATGAATAGTACTCCAGGTATTTAATGATTTCTTTTGCTTATGTGGCTTTCCTGGGGAACCCAACTCCTTACACAAACAGCAGAGCAGCCCCTTGTAAATGAGGCATTCCAACCAACCTGTGGAGAATCCTCCTTTTCTGTGGAAAGCTGAGCCAGGACTGACATTCAAATGTATCTGTCCTGGGATTTATTTTGTGCCTCCACATAAAAAGGACGATTTCCACACAGCTGTTTGCAAGGCAGTTTTTGCTCTTTGCTCACAAACTTCCACTCCTGTGGAAGGGTGCTGGTTTGTGACTTTCAAGATGCTGAAAGCAAATGACAGCAGAATCCAATCCAGCCTGTAGCTTTTGAAAGCAACAGCGTGCAAAATAGTTGCAGAAAAGGTGCAGCAGAAGGAATCTATGCAGAAAGGGAAACTATGGGGAGGGAAACAGAAAGGATGCCTTTTTAGTAGGTACTGAAGCAGCAGCAAAGCACTAAGATGTAAACAGCAGAGAGTTTTTCAGGTTCAAATATGTGTCAAAGCAGGATGCCAGTGTGACAAAGTCAGGAAAAGTCAGAAACAAGGGACCAGTAAGGAATAAAGATACAGCAATAAAAGGAGACTTGGGATTGCAAATAAGGGGGAAAAGCAGGAAATGTTTCCAAAACAGAGAGGCAGCAGAGAGTAATAGCAGAGCCAAGTGGGTCAGGGAAGACCCAAGATGCTCTCTGCATAGGAATAGAGAGCAGACAGGGATCTGGGATCTCTCTTAGGGATGGAGAGCAGACAGGGAGCTGGGATCTCTCTGAGTAGGGATGGAGGGCAGACAGGGAGCTGGGATCTCTCTGCATAGGGATGGAGAGCAGACAGGGAGCTGGGATCTCTCTGAGTAGGGATGGAGGGCAGACAGGGAGCTGGGATCTCTCTGCATAGGGACAGAGAGCAGACAGGGAGCTGGGATCTCTGAGGAGGGATGGAGGGCAGGGGGAGGCAGCGAGCTGTCTGTGGAGCTCAGCTCCGGTGAAAACTGAGTTCATGGCTTGTGCTCCTGCTCACCAGGCCTCGCTGAACTTCTTGGACAGGCTGGGCCGGTCCATGTTCCTCCGGTGCCGGAACCACTTCTCCACCTTCCTCACTGGCAGGTCACATTGCTTGGCTAAACTGAGCAGCTCACCCTGGAAAACAGGTGAGGCAGCAGGCTCAGATTCAGATTCAAAGTTCAGAGAGGGCAATATCTCATCTGACCCACCACAGAGCCCAGCTGGAGCCCCTGGCCAGCCTAAGTCTGTTCAGGCTAAGGCATCTTTACTGAAAGCTGTCCATTCCTAGTGTAAAGATCTTGGATAGCAGAAAATCTTTTCATTCCCCTCTAATCAATTGGTTGTAAATACTAATGTTGAAACTTCTCATTTTTTATGTTAACTTCCCCAGTTTCAAACTGGTCTTGTCTCCTCACAAGAGTTTGTTGCCTAATCACTTCCTCACCCTGTCTTCAGGGACCAAATCCTTAAAATCTGTCACTCCAATAAAGATCACTGCAGCGTAAATCATATTTTATGGTTCTGCACTGAATCTTGTCACGCCTGCCAGCAATTCTGATGCAGTATCATGGTGGATGTAATGAGCAGGAGCAACATCATTTTCCTACTGGATATTCTCCTCTTGTGGTAAACCTGTTAGGGGTAATTCTTCAATATATAACTCACAGAAATCCTGCAATTACCTTCCTTCTTGTCCTTAGGCTGTTAAGAGTTTGTCATGTTTTATATTCCTACTTGGAAGTGTCATCATGGATAACCTTATTTTTTAAGTAAAGCAATAGTTTTTCATGGAATGTATTTACATGAATTGGTATCATGTGAGAGTGGCCTACATACTTTGAGCATGCTGTACAAAAATAAGTTGATTACCAGTTGATTACCAGTTTTCAGATGTGCTGCTTTCAGATGTGCTGTTTTATGAGCCCTGTTCTGGAGGTGGAGACAAATGGAGATATTGATTTACATTTTCCAACTGCTCCATCATGTGGAATTCCTCCCAAGAAATGGCTGCCAAGAACTGCAAAATCTCATATTGCACTGGACAAGTAAAAGCTGCCTCTAAGCAGTGGTTTGAGAGCTCATGAGAGGGGAGGGGAGCCAGTACACTGGCTGAGGTGTCCCCAGTGAGTGGAGAGAGCCAGCAGCAGTTCCTGCTCCACCTCATAGTGCTGTCTCTGGGTGAGGATCTGTGCCAGTATCCCAGATCTGCTGGGAGAAAAACACCACTTCAGTGCAACAGGGGTGCAAGAAGAGCTGCGGGAAAAACCTGCTGGCAAAGCCAGGTCTTGAGTTAGATCTCTGCCATAGAAGCAGTTATACTGAGAAGTGTTTGGATTCTGGGGACAGAAAGGCAAGAGGAAAGTCAACCACATTGTCAAGTGTCCCTCAGAACACTCCTTCCTGTTGTGTTTTTGTTTTACTGGTATGTTTACTGTTTGATTTGCAATTTTGTAGTTTCCTTATGCTGTTCCTTTTGTCCCTGCCCTTTTCCCAGAATCTTTTTACTTTTCCTTTCATTAAATGCCAGTCTCTTCCCCAGCCTGCATTCTTTTGAGAAATTTTCCTGTCAGTTTTGTATTTCTCCAAACTTTATTAGCTCACTGAAAATGTTCTCCTCCCTTGAAATTCTTTATTGGTTTATACATTGTATTCCCAGCCTTGTTTTTCACTCCCAATTCTCCTGATTTCTAAAGATTGTATCCTCCCCTGAGACCTGCCCCCATATATAAGTCACTGTCTGCCCCCAGTTCAGGGTCCTGGGACGCTGAAGAGGGGAAGTTTTACCATCGAATAAAGTTACCCCAGGACCCGTGGTGCTGCTCTTTGTTTCCATGCTGCTGGTAGCTGGGATTCAGCGGGGCTCAAAGCAGGAGTCTGTCGCCCTCCCTGTCACCATCCAGCCGGCATGAGCAGCACCTTCCCACTGCTGCAGAGATGGGCTGGCTGCACTACCCAGATCAATGCCTGCATTTTAATTTTAGCCTCTTTTCCTTTATTTCTGATCTGGTACTGCACGTCCTGATGCTTCTCATGCCCCACTGCAGCAAAACCATGCTGCAACGGCCTTGGTGAAGCAATGTGTTTGGAGCAGGATTGTTCCTTGGGACTGGAACCCATGGTGAGCATCCTACTCACCCATCCTCTATAAGAGTTCACAGCAGTTGCTTTAAGGCCGAGAGAAAGTCGACAAAACCAAGCTGAAATAAAATCAAATTGCTTTCCCTACCACAGAGTTCACACTCAGGGACTTCCCTGACCAGGTTAAATTCTAATATTGCCTGACAATTCATAATCCTGCTAGTGGTTTTTACCATCAGCAGCAGCCATTATAACTCTGGGTCATCTTTCCAATTTCTTGAAAAACACTTTTCTTATTCCTCAGGGGAAAACTACCCACCAGTTGTGTTTGCAGGTTTCTGAAGCCCCTCACAATCTCTGTGATGGTGGCCAAGACTCTGGCTTCTTGCAAGGCCAATCTCAAACTCATGGACTGCATGGCAACAGAATGACCCAGTCCAGGACTACGAGATCAAGCAAGACACATTGGCTGAGCTGCAGAGATAGCAATGTGGGAGCTCAAGGTAGCTGATTTTTTTTCAGGATTTGCCAGTATATGAAAAGAAGCCATCACAGAATGGCTGGGGTTGGAAGGGACCACGGAGATGACCTTGTCCAATGGGCCGTGCTCAAACAGAGGAGCCTAGAGCCAGGTGTCAAGGACCACGTCCAGAGAGCTTTGAGTTTTCCCAAGGATATAAATTCCCAACCTCCCTGGGCACCCTCACAGTAAGAAGGTGTCACTGATGTTCAGGCAGAGCCTGAACACGGGTGCTGCAGCTTGTGCTGAATGTGGGGTAAGCAGGGACAGGAGCTGTCACTGCTCCTTTCGGGAGCAGCTTCCTCCCGCTGCTCAGAAGCAGAACTCAGAGCTGATGGCATGGCAGGAGGACCCTCCTGGCAGGCTGCTCTCAGGTAACCATGCTACAGTCTTTCCTTTCTGGAGCTTCCAGACATGAATGGCATTGCTAAACTTCAGGATTCCAAATGGGATTTTCTACAGGAAATCTACAGGACAGCAAAGAAAGAAGGGACTCACCTCTTTAGGGTTCTTGCGGCGGGTACTATAAAATGTTTCCAGCACAGGGTTGGGCTGAGCTTTTGGTCTCTGCTTGTCTCTCACACCCAGCTTTTTACTGAGGGGCAGGGCTATGGCTCTGCAAAAGAAAACATAAAGGGTCAGCCAAAAAGAGATCAGTGATTTCTGATTTTGCAGCACTGTTAAAATATGATGCAGTACATAACAGCTGCTTCCTACATGTGAATCTAAACATGAGTATCATGATGAGCAGATAAAATCACAAACTTACAGTAGAAACTGCTGGACTTGCACCCTACTGCTCTGAGCTCTGTGCTAAGATATTCAAAATTACACGAGATTGGCAAATGTGATATCCTCCTTTGTCAGCTTCTGAATCACCAGTCACGAGTCTCTGGTGTCCTTGGAGCTGATGGGGAGAACCACAGTGGTGATAAGGCCTACAGGATGTTCCCTGCTTGATCTAGAACATGGAACATACACGACATCCACCTGAACTCAGGCCTTGGCTCAGGGTCAAGAGGGAGGCTCTGCCAGAGGTGTATTATTAATGCAGAAGAAATGCCCTGCTGAAACAGGAAGCCATTTGGTCTTTCCCGGAGTAACTTACCCCCATGTTTCCCAATATAAATCAAATACCGTTGCAAAATAAGGACATGGCAACTAGAAACCTTGTCACAAGCAACTGATGTTTGCATCTTCAGTCTTTCACAGTGAAATAAAGCAAAAAACCCCCAAACCAACAAAAACAAACAAACAAACAAAAAAAAAAAACACAACCAAAAAAACCTGCATAAATAGAAAAAAATTACCCAAGGAAAACTGTTCAGAGAATTCCTGTGCTCAACTACTCAACTCCTCTACTACCAACACTCTTCTCTACCTCTGCAGCAGGAAACATCCTCATTGAAGGTGTGAAGTGAGATCCTGCATAAATACAGCACAAAGACGAAACTTGTCAAACTTTTTTTTTTTTAATATCCAAATAATCTGATTTTTTCTTTAATTTCTCAATAATTAGCTGTTCCTATTAACTGCTCCCTTTTACACACTGCACTGGGTAAGTGTCTCTGTGTTACTGCAAACTGGTGCTGAAGCTGGTTTGAGCTGACAGCACCAAGCAGAGGCAGTGAGTGCTGAGCCCCACACCTGCTCTGCCTGGTCACTCCTGATGTCCAGCCAAGTCCTCTGATCCATTCTCCCTAATGATTTGGACACAGAAGAAGAATTCTTTTCTTTCACTTTGCTTAAAAAAGCTGCAAAAACTGTTTCACTGTGTAGGTGTGTAAAGGTGTTCTACTTCAAAATAGTATGGTGTATATTTATGGCTGTGATTACTTGGTGTGGTTACTTGTGCTTTCTGACAGGCACAGAGCTTATACTCCATGTGCATGTCTTTAGGGACTATTTCAGGTCCAGAATCACCCAGATGGGTCTTTTAGAAGTTTTCTTTTCAAGAATTCATTTCTTAATTTAATTAACAAGTATTAAAAAAAATAATTATAAAAAGACCCCCTGCCTAAGGAATGCTGTAACTTCTGTTAAACCACAGAATGTGTACACATTTTGCTCACTCATATAACAGCTCTCACTTTTCTTTTGCACAGCCAACCCACCTGCCTGTGTATCAACTGTTCTTTGTCATTATCTCTGGGAAATTCCTTTGGCATCACTGGCTATAGGAACATTCAAAAATTTACCAAGACCAACGAAAATTACATGTTTCTACCATAAAAGAAGGGCCAGAGCTACGTGTGCTTGCTGGCAACAAGAGGCATAGTGATCACAAAACCACTGACTAGTTTCAGTGAAATTTAGCACCACCCTGGCACTGCTGCTGGGTGGCAAAGGAATATAGCCATCAGTGGGAATTCTGGGTTGGCTCTGACTGCTCTCAAGAAATGTTTTAAGTGCATCTAATGACTTTTTTCTATATGAAGTGATTTGTTTAATGAGTGATACTGGACCAGCAAGTCCTGTGCTAAGAACAATAAGACAGTATTTCAGTAGTATCTGTAACTCCACTGAAGTTGGGAAAAAAATCTACCTTAAGCTCTGCACTAGATATCTTGGTTCTTATATTAAACAGTGGGCCTGATCTTTCTCTTTTCAAAGAACAGGCATGAATACAAGCACCTCTGAAGAGGAAGATGTAATCAATTCTATTGTTGAAAACAACCTTATTGCCACTTCTTATCAGGCCATATTGGGAACTGAAATGTATGACATTTTCCAGATACATTAAACAAAGAGAATATCAGGTGTCAATGCAGCTTGCCAATAAATTTATTTTACTGAAAAGTGTCCAGAAAAATGTCTTAATTTTGTTTAATCCCTGACTTTTCTATATTTCCTGATTTCTTATGGTCATGGCATAAAATCTCACTGTAACAGAAACAAGCCACTTGCAGTGGATGAAATCAGGGTGTAACCAGTTACAATTACTTTGTTGTTGAAGTTTTGAGTATACCCATGATTTATGGAACCAATCCTACTTTTATTGGAACATCATTGGGAAACCAAGGCCTGAAATTCTTCCTAAGGGACATTTGCATGTGTTGGCTGTATGCTCTGACTCAGTTCTCAGTTAAGTCCTGTTCCAAGCACAGCCCTAAAAGGATGATGCTTGTTCTGATTTCAACATCACAGATATATCATCTCAGTGGCAGGGACAGCCTTATCATGGCACTTTATCAGCTCTCAGGGTAAATCTGAGGACTAAACTGTGCCCCTCTCAGAGTCAGACATAGTCAGGGAGATGATTCTTATCACCAGCCTACAACTCCACCAGTGAGCACCTCTCACTCCATGTTTTACTTGGCAGAGGTCTCACCAAGGCACTTCATTCAGTAACCACAGAACAAGCTGTTTTGTGCAAAATCTCCTTGAGCTGAAACTAAGTGGATTTACCATGAATGGGCTTAAACTGCTACTCTCCCACCTTTCAAAAGTGGGCTACACTCCTTCTGCAGAGGCTTTTAGAGTTAGTGTGAATAAATAATTTAACTTTGGGGGTGGATTTTTTAAAATATTATTTATAAGGGTGCCACTTGCAAATACCTTCAAGTACAAAGAAATGCAGAACCAGTGACAGCAGCAGTCCAAACTTCTGTTCTTTAAACTGCACAGTCTCTTTTGGCCTCCAGCTTTCCTTTGGCAGAAGGCTATTGCTCTGCTCCTGGCATAGTCTCTGCCTTCTCCTGCTTGCAGGAGAATGTTTCACACCAGTTAAGCTAACTGTTCTGTTTGACACAAGGCCTGGATTCACTACAGTGCTGCTGTCCAAACTGAGTCAGGTCCATTTTCAGTTAAATGCTGCAATGTGTCCCTCATCCTTGCACCAAGCCCCACCTGTAACACCTTAACAGGAAACTCTTTCCAGATCCCTCCTGATTACTGATCAACAACAAAAGTCTCTGTGGAAAATAAACTTTAGAAAGATACATTTCAAAATAAAATATTCAGAATTGGTGTCCTTTCCTTCTTCTGGTTTTGAGTTCAAGTATCTGTTCCTGGCTGATCAAGAGCGTCCATTTATTTAAATGTACAACATATGGCTCACATCCTGGCACCATCCTCCCACAAAGAGATCTAGTATTTTGGACTAAAATCCTCTTCTAGTGAAATCTGGGAGCTGTGTGGGTTCAAATTCACTGACAATTTCTTTCAATTGCCCAATACCCAAAAATCCCGGGACAAGTCCAAAATCAGACTAACCAAAAATTGTATGTAAAGTCTGGTTTTCAATGGCTTTACTGTTTCTCAAAGGACTTTAGCTGCCACATTTTACTAACCATGCAGGCAAGAAACACTTTGCAATATTCCTTCAGAATCATAGCTTTCCAAGAACTTGATTTTTACAGAAATGGTCTTAAAAATTACATAACTAGAAGAGAAGCCAACATCCTTTCAGGACTATGTCCATGGACAAGTTCTGCTAAGTAAAATCAAGCTCCAAGTTTTGGTGGCAGGACGTATCTCCTACTCACAAGTGCAATCTGGAAACAGTAAAGGAACAGGGGAGGTTCCCAAGTTCTAGGTCCTCTCTTTTCTTAGGACATCATTAACTGCTTCCCCCAGTTCCTGCCCCAGTACTGTGGCATAGCTCAGCACTGCAGCAGAAATGGGCTTTCTACTCTGCAGCACTGAATCCACCTTACCCCACCTCCTCAGCACAAACCAGCTCACAGGGGAGTTGCTTCACAACGTGTGAGCTGTTTCTTCTCCCCCAGGGCTGCACCCACAACCTCCTCATCTCTCCCAGGGCACACCCAGACACCGCAGATCCTCTTCCCACAGCCACCACCTCATCCCCAGCATCGCTGGCTCTTAGAAGGATGTTGCTGTCTCATTCTGCCCCAGTTCAGCCAGCCGGTGCAAAGGAGAGGAAAATCCATCCTTTCACAAGTTTAATGCCTAAAAAACGGATGAAACAATTGGTCCCAGCACAGTGGCTGATGCAGACGTTGCAGAAAATGCTCCAGACTTCCTCTGCCTCTTATTATTTACCTGGAGTTCTGACAGTTAAATCACATGAATCACATTATAACATGTCTGAAATCCCAAAGCAGACACCACCAGGAACTATCTAGAGAGAAAAAAATTTTCACCCAATGCAGAGCTGCAGGTAATAGCTGGTGATGGCTGAGGGTAGAATAAACTGCCAGAGGGCAAGTACATCCACCAAACCCAAACCTGTCTACTAGTTACAGCCACTCATTTCAATCTGCAGACCAGGTGTCCAAAGATATACAGTCAGGGTTATCTACACAGAAAATGAGAAATAAACACACATTTCCTTCTGCAATTCTCGAACTTGGTGTAAATGATTTTAAACAGGGCCAGTGCCACTGTTTAAAGATACAGACAAGGCAATGGAGAAACTGAAGGCTGGATTCACACTTCCCAGGGGAAGCTTTCTTCTTCAGGATGAACTGGATGTGAAACAGTAATGATTCAGAATGAGAAAAAGTCATGCTGAAATAAATTACTGCAGAGTTAGGACAAACAAGAATACAGCTCAGAACACCGGCTTGTAATTTGCATAGGTAAAATAGTGCTATGATTATAGGTTTCCTGGACCTGTAAAATGGGCTTGTGATGTTATCTTTTTCAAGGGTGTGACATGCAGCTTTTATTTAATGAAGTTTGTGAATCAAAACAGCTTTAAAATTAATGAGTAGGACTAGGCCTGTGGAAACACTCCCAGCTGAGGCAGCACTTGGATGGGAAAGAAAAAAATCTTTTTACTTGGCCATCGGCATCTAAAAGCAGATGAAAAAGATATTTAGATTGACTGGGAGTGGTGTGGCAGGAGGTAGGCAAAGAGAGTCACAGAAGCACAGAATCAGAGATGCCAAAAGGGGCCTCTGGAGATCACCCAGCCCAACTCTGCTGCTCCAGCAGGCTGCCTGGGCTGTGTCCAGCTGGGTGTTGTGTATCCCTGCCCACGCAGACTCCTTCCCCCTCTGGGGAAACTGTTCCAATGTTTGACCGCCGTCACAGTAAGAAGAGAGTTTTTGCATGTGCAAGTGGAGCATTGTACATTTCTGTTTGTGCCCATTGCTTCATGTCCTGTCATGAGCCACCACAGGGAAGAGTTTGGCTCCTCCTTCTTCCTGGCCATGTCTTGCACTGGGGAGCCATAAATTGGCCAAGGGGCAGTCAGTGGCACATGGGCCAACTTCCAGCTCCACATCAGAAGCACATCTGTGTCACTGACCAGCAGGGCCCACCTGAAGGAGTACAGAATCCAGCCAGGTCCCTGCACCAGCAGGGAAGAAATGTGAGTCACTTGTGTTTTAATGGCTACCTACAGCACCTGGGTTTCCACGTGAATAGATTTAACCAAGATGCCCATTTCCCCAGGAAAGTGCACAACAAAACCCATGGAATTTATGGAATGCACACTGAACATATTTTTTGCAAAGAGGAGATTGTAATTCCAATCTTGTATCATCCTAAAATTATTATTTCACTAATTATTAACACAGTTTTAATAAAATACCCCAACTTACAGCCAGTATTTTTAGATAAAAACATTCTTATAGGAGAGCTCTGAATTTCAACTTCTATACATTTTTCCAAGCTACCCTTGTGTCACAGAGAATGTGCAGAAGAAACATCTTTTTAGTCTACAGAAAAGTCCATTTCCATTTTGTTGTGCAGCCACTTTTCAAAAAAGAATGATAAAATGTTTTTTTAAATTGTCATTTTCCCCTCTTTCTAAACTTAAAATCACGGAAGATTTCAAATTATTACCTTTTCAGAGAGCTACTAAGAGTACTGGGTTTTGAATATACTGAAAAAACACTTTAAAGTGTATTCAAAATCATGAAGGGGACTTGCGCTGCAGTATTAACAACAGTTAATGCTGTAGTAAATCTCAGTTTTCTACCAGCAAATCATGTGTCACCAACCACATTAATACTGACCAAACTCATAAAGCAATGCCACCAGTTCAGGACTTTAATGATTAAACTCGAGTTAATGACACCTGCAGGATTTCTTGCTATACTTTTGTCATAAGGCCCAAATTTTCTATCCTCAAGTGTAATGTGTAAAACAGGCAAATGGTTCTGGCCAGAAAGATCCTTGAGTCAGAGTAACTTCTTGTGCCAGCACTGGCGGATGATATCACAGACTTTGCAAAAAGCAGTCCCAAAAGCAGAATGAGAGGAGCAGAAATCCTGGCAGCCCAGCACTGAGGGGTCTGTAGCAACTTCAAGTCAGAGGAAGCAGCTACAAATGTGTGTCCCTGGCAGAGGAGAGCGGTGGCACTGCCAGCCCTGTGTGGGGGTCAGCACCACACACAGCCCTGAGCCAGGCAGGGCTGATGCTGAGGCACAGGGCTCAGCCCAATCTGATGCATCTTGTTCAGGTTTGTCTATCAGGTGCAACACTCAGATCCCCATCACCCAAGATAAAGAGACTTAACTGTGTGATGGAGTCTTAACATGATTTCTGCCACACTCAAGCCAGAAACAGCAAGTAACATACAACACACACAAACCAGCAAAACACACACATAAACCTCATCTACACCAATCTGTTTAATGTGTACGAAGTCACAATGCTTGCAAATAGACCCTAAGGACAGGGTTTGTGGTCTGCATTCAACACACTTCTTTAGTCAGTATACAGGGCTGAAAAGAAGAAGCTGAAAAATGTATCTATGTCAGCAGACTTTGTGACATGGAGTTTCTATGGACCTCTTCAGTCATGCATTGACACAGACAATAAAACCAGCTTTTGGACCCAAACTGCTCTTACTGCACCTAAGAAACCACAAACAGTATTAAATAACTTACCTTTCAAAGGCACATCGAATGACTACCAAGATTAAAGCAAAAGGGATACTGAGCAGGAGATGACGAGGCTGAGGGTAATGAGTGTCTTCAGATTCTTGCATGTCCTCCCAGGTGATTCCTGGGGGCAGCCAGAACTCGTGCTGCCACAGCCACTCATACAGAGAGCGAGCCATCCTGGAAGGAGGAGAGAGCAGAATGAAGTGAGCCCTGCACACAAGAAAACCTGTCAGCACAAGCCGGTGCAGCCAAGGAAGGATTACACCCCTGCTGAGGTGGCATCTGGCTGTGGAAGCAGAGCAGCTGTGGGACGCAGCACTGCCCAAGGAGCTGATAACCTGTTCACAGATCCTTATCATGCGCTTGGGAAATGTTGACTCCTGGCACCAAACCAAAACAGGGGTAAAATGGAGAAAAGTGCCTCAGAATTCAAGAGAGTATTAGTGCCAAACTTCTCTGGTTCAGAGATTCCTCTCTACAGCTTGGTATTGTGGGAATGTGACAAGTCTGCTCTACTTTTTATGTATATATCCTTATTTTTCAGTTTTTGATCTTTTGTATTTATTTGTTTCTATTTACAGATTGTAATTCCATTATCTCTGTGTGTGTATGCATTATACTTATTATTCTGAGACTTAGACTTTGCCTTACAAAAGAAAAAAAATAATCTTTCTGCTTTGAATTATTAAGGAAGGTACTTCAGGTAAGAATTTTTGTGCTAGGTGGATTTTGTGCTGGGTTCTTAATGTAATTTTAAAGACTATGCTTGAATGTGGAATCTACATATATGATCAGTGAATTTAGCAGCAAAATGGAGAACAGAATGTTGATATGACAATTCAACACACAAATACTGTTTCTAGATAATTCTACCTCATACAGAAATATGAACTGCACCACCCTCCAATACACGTTGCTCATTCTTAGCTGGTAACAACCAACATCCCAAACACAAGCTCTGAAGTCAGACTGTGCAGGCACAAAGAAGGAAATGGGAATGAAATGCCCATTGAGATAATCAGAACAGTGCACAGGAAATGCCACCTTAGGAAACTAGGGAAAAAGCATACAATTTTAAGTGTCTGGCCCAAGTATTATAAAGCTTCTCTTCAAGCACAGTCCCAAGGCCTGGCCTGTTTTCTGCAAGAACTGCCTATCAAATAAAAAATTAATCAGTCATTTTATTTTGAAGATATCTTTAATTCTGATGTAATTTCTCTATTAAACTCATTCTACAATTTTCGTGTCTGAGGGGTATTTTCTGAATCACAACTATGGAGTCATAGAATGGGTTAGGTTAGACAGGACCTTGAATCTCATTCCACCCCTGCCATGGCAGGGGCACCTCCCACTGTCCCAGGCTGCTCCCAGCCCTGTCCAGCCTGGCCTTGGGCACTGCCAGGGATCCAGGGGCAGCCACAGCTGCTCTGGGCACCCCAAGCCAGGGCCTCATCACACCCATGGGGAAGAATTTCTTCTTAATATCTAATCTAAATCTACTGTCTCTCAGTTTGAAGGCATTCCTCCATGCCCTGTCCCTCCAAGCCCTTGTAAAAAGTATCTCTCCATCTTTCTTGCAGGCTCCCTTCAGGCACTGGAAGGAAATGTAACATCTTTTCTTGATTTGGACTTCACTATTCCCCTCAATGTGTCTTTTGATCTGACTACAACAGGGAAGAACAAGATGCTATTTCTTTAAATTTGACAAATTTCTCCTAGCACATGCACATCCAATTCAGTTTGAGGACAAAGCTGACTAAAAATATATGCGTAATTGATAGTAAGCGGATACAAACTTTCTAATCACTTATAGAAAAATATATATCATATATAGAAAGTAGGAAAAATTTCCCTTTTTCCCCAAAGAAAAAGGAAAACTATCTTATGAAAAATGCAGTCTTCACCTCCACCATGCACTGCCTGATTTCAGCTTTTCATAGTAAAACCCACAGCATAAAAATCCTCCTAAAAATCAATATATACTGAAGAACTACAAGCAAAAGAAGTGGAAGTATGGCTTCACTAGCACTGAAAAAAACATTCAAGTCTTTTACTAGAGTTTAGTTTGACAATAATCAACAATATTTTCTTTCTGGTGTAGCATCTGGGCCTCTGGAAACTGCAGTTATGATACCACTTCCAGGCTGCTCTCCATTCCTTCTTCTAGTTCTTCTTCCAGATAATGCCTGGACAAAAACCATTGGCACACGAAATGGAGATAAACAGGGTTTATAGATTCTTCAAATCCTGTTTTAAAAGCCTGACAAGCAGGATGCAACAGTTTTTGAATTGCCTGCCAAGTCGAGTCTCTACAGCTCTCAGGGGCCCAGAGTATAACCTGCCTGTCCCCACCAAGGCTGTTTGGAGGTGGGAACATTTACTACTGTTCCTCTGGCAGGGCTGTAGGATCCTTTAGGACAGTTCCCTTCCTTTGCCTTTAGTGCTCCAGCAAAAACACCTGAAGCCAGGACCATGGAGGCTGGTGACGGCTCGCTGGTGACAGAGCTAGCTGAAGCACACATACACACCTGCCAGAAAAAATCTTTTCAGAAGATTTCTACTCAGTAAACATGCTACTCACCAGTACAGCTCCACTTGGGTGACACAGCCCTGTGCCCATGGGACAGCGTGGCTGTGCTGAACCCCCAAGCCTTGGTGAACTATTTTTTCAGAATGTCCCCAAACTTCCTACAGACTGTGTAAACCCAGGTTTCTCCATAAAAAGTCTACATTTTTAGAGAAGAATGTGTTTGTGTAGAAGCAAACTGTATGGGGGCTTAGCCTACGATGAATTCAACATCTTGTCACCATGAAGCATGGTGACACTACACAAAAACAACTTGTGCACTTCAGACAGTAATGGATACCAGCCTGAAGAGCCAGATAACCAAGGTGAGGTGCCTGAATTGCAACAACTTTACAGGCATTGAACATACCAACCTCAAAATGTTGGTAAACTTTCTCAGCTGTTAAAAATCTCAGCTCTAGTTGGGAAAAGCATTAGGAATACCTAGGACAACTCCAGGGAGAAATTACACTTCCTCCTTGGCTCAGCTCTTCAAAAAACATTTCTTCAGTAGGTTTTCCCACTGTGCAGACTTCTTTTCCTCAGACGGCCTGCTGAGGAAAGCTGCCATCACAGCCAGCTTTGCAGCTACACAATCCCACATTTTCCCTCCAGAACTGTATATATCTGGCAACAACACAAAACCACACTTGACAGAGAACAGCAGCTGAACTCCACGGAGGACTCTCCGTCCTCAGAGAATACAAAATGGATGTCCAGTCTGCTTAGGGGGGATATATAGATTCAGTGGCCTAAGGAAGCAAATAGCCAGTACCTAATTGACTCTCATGTGCCAAACACAGATAGCCAGGATCACCCTCATGGAATATTTCTTCATCTTTGCAGCAGTCTTTACACATTGCATAAAATACAGAACAAAAAATACAAAAAACCCCAAAAATACAGAAAAGGATACTATATTAAGCAACACATATATCTTTTGCAATTTATACAGGTCAAGTTCTCAAGGCTACTGGAAAGCTGAAGACAATGGTGTGTCTAAAAGGCCGTTTGAGCACCCACAGAGAAGTGTAAGCGGGCCCATTTCTTTCTCAGAAGTTTTTTACACTTCACATAGCATCTGTGCTGTGCTGTAGCTTTGTAACGTGCAGAACCAAGCCCTTCAGCTCTGAACACAGGACTAACAGAGAAACCCCCTCACAAAGAGCTCAGCAAGAACAGGGACAACAAATGACAGTGGGAAACACCTGACAGAGCAACAGAAGGACTTCACAAACAGCCAACAAAATAGTAAATGCTGAAAGAACAGCTTTAGGTTGGTTGTAGAAAGGTACATGTAAGGATGAAATCAAAACCAGAGAAGTATCACAGCTACACCGTGGGGTAAGGGAGGACAAGGCTTTGGCACTTCCCGAGCCCATAGTGCACCAAGAGGAGATTGGCAAAGTGGATTTCACTGAGCTCCTCTGAGTGACACAGCCAGAAGGTCTTGAAGCAACTCGACTCTGCAGCCATGGTCCCATCCACTGTATTTACTTTGTTGAATCTTGCCTTTCCTGGTGCTGCTTGTTTTTTTTGTTCTTGTGAACACAGTGGTTTCATCTGAATCCTCAGCATTACAAAGGTCTCTGCTGTTGGGCTTGCTGAGCTGCTCCAAGGAGAGCAGGAACTGCTGCATCCGCAGTGCCTGCAGCACAGCAGCACAGCAGGGTCCCCACCCGGAGCCACACAACACCACTGCACTTCACCCTGCAGGGCCAGGTCTATGCTTGGTTTTGCTTTCGAAGCAGAACTGTTTGAGAAGAAGCAGGGCATCCTGCTGAAGAGGTTACTGCTTGTCTCACAGGTAAAATGGCTAAGCAGGTTTACCCAGGCAATGTTAACTGCTGCTTACATCTTCAAAGAGTTACTCTCTTGCTTCACTTACAGACTCCATTCCCAAGCAAAATATTAATATATAGGTACACAATATTCATGTAAATTTACATGTGTGAATAGAGCAGATAAGGGTGGAGACGAAACAGACAGAAACAGGTTACACATCTTGGAAAGAACTGGTTACAGAGGCCTTTGAGTGCTCAATTACAGCAGACATGGTCCATTGTCTGCAGGTGGATTATACAGGTTTGTGGGTGAACCATGCCAAAGGTACAAACATCCCTGCAGTGGCTCTGGGCCAAGCCATTTAGGTCAGCCAAGTCTTATTAGTTTAAGTGCAGGATCATGTTAATGTCCTGGCTGCCAGAGCAGTGCAGGGATTCCTGCAGCAGCCTTCCTGGTAGGGCCAGTTTTCTCAGGATGCAACTATCCCCTGCAGCACAGCACTGCCACAGGGGAAATCTCTAGTTAATGGGGAAGCACACCACCGCAGGGATGTGGTTATGCTGCTTCTTGAGTCAACTTGCTTTGTTTTTCCATGGGGTTAAGGCTAAAGAAAACCAAAAAAGCCTCCTCAGTCTTGATATGCTGGAGACCAAAATGGAGAGGGTTGCTCTATCTTCCCGAGAAACTGGGGTTGAGAAACAAAGTCCTCCATATAGTTCTAAAGGTTCCTGTTATTTCAGACAGGAAGAGCCATTGTGTTCCTGCCCTGCTCTGGTCCATATTGCCTAAATTTGAGTTTCCATTGCCTACTATGCATTTGAATCTTTAACTCATTTTACTAAGAAATCAATTAGCCAAGAACTCCATAAGTAAATTCTCTCCTGATAGCTTTTCTAGGAAGTTTCTTGTTTGATATTTCCCATAATCCTGATGTCTTCAACTAAAACTACTTGTTAGAACTACCCAAGAGAAGTTACTAGTGTAGACATGAAAATTACTGTGTCTCTTTTAGGCAGAAATAAATACTTTTAACAAATAAAGCTCTGATTAACAGCACAGGCTATCTTTTGAACACCTGTATTATATTTAATATCTTAATCTCCATCTCCAAGGATTTTTCTTTTTTTAAACTTTCACACTAATGATCACAATACTGGTATTATAGTATTATAGTATTATAGTTCTAGGATAATTTTTGCTTTTTTTTTTTGGTAAAATCTTTTTTACATTTCTTCTAATATATATCAAGACTTGGTAAAATTTATAGATTAAAAAAATCACTAAAAATTTGGTAAAATTTATGGATAAAAAAATCTTTGCTCCAAAATTCTTAATTACATGTAGCATTATTTTCAGCATACTGAGACGGAGATTAGCTAGTTAGAGTCACTTGCCTGAAGGGAATACATTAAGCTTTTCAAATTTCACTTCAGTTTTGATATGTTCATTTCCATTTCCTCATTTCTGTTAGCCATCCTGGAGTCATACCTGCTTTCAGATATCGTCTTACTCAAAACAACATTTCCCCTGCCCAAGATCCCCTTTTTAACTATGTTTCTCTTGGTTCTTCACCATTTTAAGGCTTTTCTTATAATGTAAATTTAACCATGGATGGACAACATCCAAGGGACTCAGCTGAAATTTATCAATTAAGAAAAATGCTGAAGAAGGTCCTCCCATGGTAACGAAAAAATATTCAAACCTTTCCATATAGTTCCAGTCCATGAACTACTTATTGACCTTAGCTCTCCTAGCATGCTTCCTCACCCTGTCAAAGTAACATTCCTACAGAACCCATCACCCTCTACACCTCCATTTCTTTGAACTTTTGCAGATTTTTACAAGCCTGTTTGCTCTGGCCATACCCGATGCAGAATCTCCAATCACATGTACAGGTTTTGGCATTAATCTCTTTTTACCTGCAGATAATTCTGCTATATTTCTCTAGTTACCCAGCCTTCTTATCTCTTTCTCTTGTGACTCTAGACACCTTTTTTCCTAATACTACAGCTTCTGGCAGAACCTCCATTTGTTTTTGAATGAAATAAGATGTTTCAACTCTGACCAGTAGCAAGAGAAATGAAACCACAACCTCCTTACCTTTGCAATCACCAACACTATGTTCTTCAGGCTCACCCTCCTCACCCAGACTCCATTCTCCATATCCTCTTTTTTGGAAGATAATTGAAAATTTGAAATTATTTGTGCAGCCTTGCTTCTCCACCAATGTCCAGTTACCCTCAACTTCCTAGCTTCTGGATGTTCTCCTCACTTAAATCTACCAAATTATTTCATGTCTGCTGTTTACACAAGAATAAATTCATTTTCCAAGTCATATGCTGCCCTGTTCAAAGGCCAAAATTTTCATGTACACCATCTTTTGGGAGAGCTCTGTTCCAGAAAAACCTTAAAATGCCCAATCAAATATTTGAAACTGCAAATAAATGTTCCACAATAGACAAAGCTGCTCACTAAGATCTGCAGAGAACATCTTCCTCACCCAGCATAAATGACATACTAACCTCCCATACCTTATGCTCCACTTGCCAGCTCCTTCCCTGCTGGGCTGCTCTGCCTGCGAGTGCCTGGCTGCGAGCAGGCTGCAGGTCTGACCCACAGCACGGTTTGCAGCTGATGTCACTCACCACGTCAGAATGCAAATCAGACAGCTCTTCTCATTCACTCATCCCTCACTGAGGGGAATGAGTACAACTTCCTGGTTTTGCCAGTGAAAAACAAGCATTAGTTTATTCAGCTAAAAACAAGGCCAGAAAAGCCCACAAATACCTCTGGCTTCACCGTGTCTTTGGTCAATAGGTGCTCAGAGCATTGTGCCCAAATTTTTCTTAGCCTCTCTCTTGCCACCAATGCACTTTCAGAAGCTGCTTTGGGTGCTCTTCACATCCCTCACTCCAGCTGAACTTTAGATTTCCTACCTGCATCCTTCTTTCCCCAGGCAACATTTCTATATTGCTCTTGGCTATTCATACCACTCCCATCTTCCTGATGCTTCCTGCTTGTGTTTGAGCTCAAACAACAGTTCCATGCTCATGCTCGTTTGCCTCCCACCATGTTTGTTTGTCTTCTCGCACGTTGGAAGGACTACACGTGCTTGGATCTGGCTGTCCTGGAAGATCAGCACCTTTACCTGCCAGGAGAGTCTCCCATGAACTCCTGACAAGTAGATCCCTGAAGAAGAACAAATCTCCTCTCCTGAAACGTAAGAAAAACCCAAGAAGGCAGATTCAAATTTTGGAATACCACAGCTGTTTCTGCCATATTTTTCCTCCAAGACCCTGGAGATACTTCCCTACTAATGCTGCAAAAAACATGGGCTGAACTGAAGCACTCATCAAACTAGTCTGAAAAACAAAGTGCTGTATTGAATTATCAGGGTAAAAGCAACAGAGACAAAAGCTGAAGACCTTTGCTGTTTGGCTGGTACCTAGCTCATGGCTGAATTATTAAATAAAGTAACATTCCTGTTACATGCTAACATGAAGTAACATGCCTTCCAAGGGCAGAGTGAGGTAACATAAACTTTGTTGTCCTGACACTTGGGAACAATGTTCTGCTACTGAACATTAACTGTACAAACTGTACAGTTACAGAACTGTACAAACAAGCAAAAACAAAACCAAAAAATCAGCGAAAAACCACAGGAGACTGCATGCTGATTGTCTGGCCACATCACTGTGCAGAAAGCTACAGACCATATTAAAGTTTAGTAAGAACATCAGACACCACTGGAGTAAAGCAACTGAGGCACTCAAAGCACCAGCTACATCTCCACAAAACACACAGTCTCAGACCTATGTGTGTTTCTCAAGAATGCAAATGTAAAATATTAGAAGGAGGTACCTATAAACCCCAAATGAGCTACTTTTCAATTGTTTTGCATTTTTTGCTTCATTCTTTCTCCTGACATCTGCTATTTCCTCCAGTCTCACTGTAGAAACAGCCGTCTCCGTCTGACATCACTTGATAGAATTGAGGAAGAAAATCAAGTTGTTTGCCTCAGGCTACAGTGAGCTAAGAAGTCAGGTTGGAAGATCACTCAAAGAATCAGGAGGGAGGTTACTTCTAGAACTGCTCACCTGTTCTTTAAATTTATCAGTATCAAAGAAAGAGTCAGGCAATCTTAATGAGATCATGTCCTTCAATCTGAATTAAAAGACAGTAAAAACTGCCAAAAAGCCTCTAAATAGAAATGCTATTTATCCACAAAGACTGTACCAACAAGCAGTTCATACACCAATAGAAGCCTTTTGACAGGTTTTGGAAGAGAAAGGCACAAAAAGGAATCACACTGTGAGAATACACACTGAATAAGGCTCAAGACTTTAGCCTGGGCAACAATAACTTTGGGAGAAACTCTTCCAAAGGCAAGTTCTGGCCTTACAACCCACTTTATGTGCAGGGTTGTTAAGATGCTGGAGGAATAAAAAATACTTCTCCAGATAATTCATGACAATACATACTCCTGACACTTTTTCTACTATCAACAGCAATCACTCAACTGATTATCACTAACCCCGTTAATCAACAAACACATACCAGGCCTTAAAAAGTTTAATTCTAACTTAAAAATACAGAATAACAAAAAGCAGGTAGTAGGTGCAAGCTTCCAAGCCCTACTCAAGTCACATTAAAATACCAACACAGCTCTCAATTACACCTCTTTCCTACAAGCTCAGGGAACAGTGCAATGCTTCTCCAATGCATTATCTGACTCTCCAGCCCTTTTGAAGCATAAAAATTCCTAAATAATCGTACTGTTGTGGTCTGATGGCCCTCCCTTCACCTGTCCTCTAAGAATCACCCTTGGCAAGCCCTTCTGGTCGTTCCAGGACAGCTCCTCTTCTTCTGTCCTTTTTGCCTTCAGCCACACTCCAGGTTCCACAGCCTGTGCAGCCCTCAGAAGCATTTCATCCATAGCTTCACCTACATTTCCTACTTCCCTGCAGCCCAAAGTGTCACCATTGCTCCTAATTCATAGTCAAGCCCTACAGTGAATCAAGCACTTTTATCCTTCTTTCTCTCCCAGCCAGGCCATTTCCCCAGTCAAGTTTTCTAATGCATCACACCAGCACCTCTGAGCATCCCCCTCAGTGCTGAACTCCTGAACAGCCAATGTTGGGTCACAACAAGAGAACCTGCTGTGTTAAATAAGGAGGCCTAAGGGACCGATCTGTGCAACCTCTGCCATAGACCTTCAAAGATCAAACAGTAAAGTGGAACTGGATCATCTCGAATGCCAACATAGATTAGAAAAGTGCTTACCTATCAACTGGGATTAATCTGTTGCATGAAGATGAGGGAGGCATCCTGTACTACAATGCAGTACACCTACACACACACCGAATGACTTTTCACACAACCCTCACTTTCCTCCCTCATGCAGGAAACACACAGGCTTTAATTACTTTCTATGAGTTGGTTTTAAATTTCAGTATCAACAGTTCCATCAGTCTCCCAGGTATTTGTTCCTGCAAACTCCCCAGCCTGTTCCAAAGCTTAGGGGAAAAAAAAAAATTAATTATGCTAAAATTAAGATTCTTTTAAATTATACTCCTACCTGTAAAACTAGTACATGCTTTCATGATTTTTCATTTCAAAACACAAAACTTAAAACCTTATCTGAGAACATCTACATTCCCATCATTACTGCAAAAGCAAAATATGTCAAAAACATTGAGACAGCAACTGATAGAAAGATTTCCCTTTCTCCAAGATTAAGAGCATTGGGAGTCACTTTTCACAAGCATTACTGCTTAATGAGTAATGCAATCTATCACATGATGATGTTCATTGAAAAACAAATGTGAATATGAATTATTCTTCATTAGCACAGATAACTTAAAAGTTCTGTGATAGGAGCAGCCTACAAGCAGAATGTAAAACTCCAGTTGTTTCCACAGGCATTGTGCTCTCTGCTGGAAGGTGCCTAAGATGGAGAGAACCTGCCCTCAATGGAGCTTTACCCATTACATAAACAAATCACTACAGGATGCATTCCTTGTCAAGATTTGAAGGCTGCAACCATACTGTGCTATTTATCCAGCAATTCTGGCATTATGGAATGGCTTAACTACATGTGCAGTGGGACCCTTTCAATGAGTGATCCTGCTGCACACAGACAGGGCTGTGAAAAATGCATATTATATATCTGGCTTTTCACAAATATTAAAATGAATACTATATGTGTTGTGTTGGAAAGTTATGTTGTCTTAATCCTTTTTTTGTAGTGCTACACTAATCTTTTTAAGTGGTGTAGTGAATATAGTTTTAGATACAGAAACTATGTGATGTAAGATACTTTTTCTAACTAGACACCAAAGAACTCAAGAAAAGAATTATTGTCTCCTTAGTGGGGAGAACCAGACTTCAAGGGATACCAAAACAACTGATTTACAAGATGAGGGAAGACGTTGACAATAACCAGAAAACACCCTTTGCTTGAAAAGAATGCTTGCATCATGTATGAGATATATGAATATGCAACAGGCTATTGCTTTTAAGAATTAATCCTTTGTTAGCAAAGTGTGTTCTGTAGCGGAACAGAACACCCAGACATCTATAATTCTTTGCTTTTTTATTGTCCTTTATTGTCCTAACTGTAATTGTCCAAATTCTTACTACTCTAATTTGTATTACTATTTTTATAACTATTTTATTACTATTAAACCTTTAAAATTTTAAAACAAGTGATTGGCGTTTTTCAGGGCTCATTGGGATTGCTCAGTGGGTCCTCCTGCTCTTCTGACGAACATGGTCACTCCTCAAGCTGGACTCATCCTCCTGCTCTGCCGAGGAGCCCTGTGTTTGCTGAACATCTGAGAGAGAACTCTAACACCCCATTTATTCCTCCCTGGGCCAATTCCTCTGCAGAACAGACACTAATTCACCTCACTGCAGCCGTCCTGCCCTGCCCGAGCCGACACCATCACGGCTGCGGAGGGTGAGGACCCCGGCCCAGCCAGAGGGACCCCCCTGCACCCCACGGCACAGCCCTGACTCACGCTGGCTGGGCTCAGGGTTTGTTTTTAAAATACTCAAACTGAGGGCCACTTTCCTCTTGCTTCAGCTCACCACAAGTAGCTTTGCAAGAAAAGTCACACAGAAGTGATTATTTGGGAAATTCTGCTTTCATGCTTTTAATTCAATATCCTCTCTAAACAGAAAAATTTTGAAAACATTAAACACAAACACTGACAATTCATCTTTAAAGCCCCGCAGAAGGATCTTTCAAATATGTATGAAGACAGACAGATGAACAACAGGGAAGCTGTTGTCCCAAAAGCTCATATAGTACCTCAGGGATAAAAATAACACTGCTCATTACAAACAAAATAACGTGAACACAGCCTGTAGTTTACCTCTTTCACAATTTATTTTTCCTTATCTGTTTTGAGTCAAAGCCTTGGCATTTGTTGGGCTGGAAGGCATATGCCATAACCTGTGACTACCAGTGCAGCAACCTCACAAAGAAAAGTATTTGAAGAATTTCTTTATTTTTGGAACTGACTTTTAAAACAAAGACACTAGTTCTGATCAAAACCAGTTTCGGTAAAAGGTGAATCAGTCCCAAAGTTTATGGAATTACTGCAGTCCTCTTTGAACGCATTTCCTATTTTCCAAATAAAACTCCTGAATTAATTAAAACTAAAGCATATTGGAAAAGGAGTGGGGAACATGCACTGGGCTCTTGACATTGCTAATTCTGGACAAACCTGATGAGGTATACTCATTAGTAAAGATGAAAACACTATAAAAACAACCCCCAGCAAAACAACCTCAAGTGGACTTTCAAAACTGGGGAAACGATGACTTTTTTTTCTTTTTACTAAAGAAGTACCTGCTATAGAACGCCAGTAGAATTAAATATGAAACCATCAATACAGATATACTAAAGGCAAATACATGCATACAGCAGAGACCCACAATAAAATGCAAACCTTTATTTGAATGAGGAGGGTGGCTAAGGGCACAGAACAGACTTGCAGACACCTAGTTAAGGTGAAAAACACCCCACAGCCAGGTCAGTGTGTGAGACCAGGAGCAGAGTCACCCCACAAGCAGGCCCAAGGACAGGAGCTCTGCCAACACCTGTGGTGGCCAGGGTGCATCCAGTGGAGAACAGCACTTTGCATCCCCAGCCCTTCATGGCAGCTTCACAGCAGGCCCAGTCTGGGCTGGTAGCAGCTCCTGGAACTCATGCAGAACCAGAACCTGCACTGGGCATTCCCCTGCTGGGCTGGGGGTAGTGACCAGCTCCTGGCAGAGGCTCCCCTACAGCTCCTCTCAGGTGTAACTCCAGGTCTAGGGACTCCATGAGCTGCAGCTTCCACAACAGAACCTGCAGTGTGTGGCACTGCAATGAAACAGCACTGGAAATGTGTAAACTCTACACCTGCAACAGACTCCACTGAAGTGTTCAATTACTCAATTAATATTAACTAGAACAAAAATAATTAATTTTACTAGTAAGAAATAATTACAAGATTTTGGCTTCCTAAAGAGCAATCTATTTTTAAGCAAGCCTTTTGACTTCTGCTTTTCCTTTACATGAAAGCGTGACTTTTCTCCTGCAGGGAAGAGACCTGCAACAGACATTAGAAATACAAGCAGGACATAAAACACAGAACACAATAAACAATTCTGACTCCAGAAATCTCATTACACTTTTGTTCTTATCAACAGGCTCTAAATTCACAGTTAAAGTGGAGTCAGTTCAAAACTGCATGCCCCTCAGTTCAACTGCACCCCCACTGGATTTTAGTGTGAACTTGTTATGTCATAGTAATGTCTGGATACATCCAATGAGTCTAAATTTATTAAACAAATGTGATTTCTCAGAAAATGTTGTGATATAATGACTCATTTCAAAGCATTTCAAAGAAGAAGTACATGTTACTTACACCCCACAGTACAGAAAATCAAGATGGACTGTTTGTTCTGACTTGTGCATGTCAGTTCTTTCATGTTCTATAATCTCCTTTCTTCTAAGTTTGTTTTTACCTGAACAAAGCCTAAGACTGGAGGACCACAGTGGGAAAAGAAACAGATGTGCTTCCTTTAAGATTATATCAGTGGGTGGAGAGATCCACTACAGTCCTTAAAATGCAACTGCTGCTCTTTCCAGCATGAAGATCCCCCTGCTGAGAGAGGCTCCTCACAACTGAGAGCCAGTGTAAACCAACAGAGCCATCAAAGACTGGACCCTGGCCTCCACCCGTTCCTGGCCAGCTCGCCCACATCACTGCCACCACCCTGCCATGCTCAACTCAGGAATTTGTGAGGCTTCACAGAGAACCAGCTCGAGAAACAGATTTGGGTTTAAACCAAACGTTTTTTGTTTGTACTCAGGGGTGATTTTAGCCCATGCCAGTTCCTCAGTGCAATTCACTTCCTGGCTTCAAAATCATTTGTGCAGGCTCAATGCAAGGTGTAAGGTGAAATGACAAGTGGCCTGGACCTGGCAAAGGTGCACTGCTCTCTACTGAAACACAGCTCAAGCTAATGAAACTGCACCTCTGCTGAGCTCCAAATGCCCACCTGCTACAACATACCTGGAAATACCTGGATTCATATCATCAAGTTCTTACTGACCTTTGCAAAAGGAACTGAAAAAAACAGAAAAAAACCCAAACCAAACCAACAGCAACAACATAAACAACAACAACAAAAAAACCCCAAACAAACAAAAAACCCAAACAAAAAAACCACCAAACAAACAAAAAAACCCCAAAAAACAAAAAAAAAAAACCCACAAAAACAAAACAACAACAAAAAAAGAAAAAAAAAAACCCAGATAGTTAAGCCTAAATATGTGATAGATGCAACCCCAAGCCATTTCTGGGTGTACATACACAGCTGTTGGGACCCTCTGCATCATATCACACCAAATACCATGCCTGTATTTTTCTCCTATTTCTCTCAGGAGTGACTTACAGGCTGATAGAGCTATCCCCTACTCATCTTAGACCTGAAAATGTAGTGTACAATAACATTCTAGCTGCATTTCACCCTCTTGCAGAGAAATTTGCTATGAATTAGGATCTGAAGATTCCCTGAGGGATCTTTCATTTACAACAACTGCTTCCAAAGTCTGGACAAATCATGGTGACCTTGGCAGGTGGCAACCCAGCTGCTACAGCTCAGCTGTCAGGCCCCTCAATCTGCTCCAAGCACTGGTCACAAACCCAACTCGTGTACTAGTTCTGTGCACCGTGCTCTCAAAAAAGAGAAGTCCCATGGACTTCCACCTTGGAACTGCCTTGGAAGCAAAGGAGACAAGCTCAGGCGTGCACCCAGATGGCTGGAGCCTTGTCACCCGTAGCTGCATTGACTAAACACTCCTTTACCACACTTTTCACAAGCAGAAATTAGCAGCTTTGCAGTTTGACTTTTGTGTATTAAGCCCACATAAGCCACTTCCTAGAATAATGCTAAAATAAGTGATCTAGAAAGGCTTTCACTTCCTTCCATGGCCTGTAAAGTATTGTTCTCTGCCATAAACATGTCAGAAAAGAAAAATTTGGATAACACTTTGAGCCTGAAAGCAATCTCCCCCCCAAAAGCTCTGCAGGGAAGAGTCTAGAGTATTATAAAAGCTAGAGCTAAAATGGAAAATAAAAATTTCTTGTTATATATCTCAAAGAACAGAAAGCAGTTGGACTTTCCTGACACCTTTTTGCTTCTTGAGCCTTCCTGGGCTCATGAAGGATTCTCATTCATCAAGGATTCTCATTAGCTGTCTGTCAGAAAAAATACGAGTCGCAGAAATGCCTGATTTAGTTATTTTTGTGTTTATTGGACACTGCCAGGTTTATATAAGATTGTCTGTTGTCAAGATATTGACTTTCCAGAGATATTGACTTTCATGCTCTCCTTCAGGTCTGACATAATTTAAGTTCTGCATTCAAAAGGACGTCAGAAACTGTAAGTAGTGTTTAAAAACCCAATGAAAATGCACTCCATCAATCTGATGACATCAGGAAGTGAAGGAAAAAAGCTCCATCATAAGGAGAAGCTTTAAAAAGAAGCCTTCATTAACTCTATTTTGACAAAAAAGCATACACCAGGAAACTAAACTTTGAAGCCTGTGAGGATGCCTGCACGAGTACACAATGGTGGGCCTTTGGAGTTCAGACAGGCTGGTGTCCCCAAACAGACTTGGGAAGCAAGAGCAGATAGTTGGGACATCCTCAAGCACCACTCATCTCTCATTTGGCAAGGCAGGGGCTTCCCAGACACTGTCCAACAACATGAGAAAAGGACACCCACACAGATGAGTTTTTTATTTTGATTAGAGCTGAAATCCTTAAGCCCAACATGAAAGGTTGGCAACATGAATCTAATCTTTGCCACATGTGAACAGAAGAGCCAAATCTCTTGTAGTTACTGATGTGACAGACAGCAAAAATAAACCCATTTTTGTGGATTTTGGTAGACTATAACAAAAGAAAAGGACAATAATAATTTTTCATTGCAGGTGTTTACTCTCCTTCCTGTCTGGAAGCTGTTGTCAAGCTGTGATGTCTCTACTCTACTTTATCTCCTTAACATAACTCTGACATTAGATGGGAATTAGATTAAGAAAATTAATATTATATGCAAATTTCAACAGATTTTAACAGCTAATAAGCCTCAGCAACTTTGATTCTCAGTAAAAAGCTCTTTTGGTTGCACTTTCCCATTTTAGCAGCTTCTTTGCTGCTCTGAACACAGGCATCTCACAAAGTCTTCTCTTTCAGTGTACGACCCCCAGGTAAAAAAAAAAAAAAAAAAAAGTTTTGTCCTTTTTTTTTTCTTTTAAACAGAAATACAGAAAAAATTCCTCTGCATTTTCAAGCCTCATGGCTATCTTGATAAACTTGAGCTTGTAAATTCATTAATCACCAGCTGAGTCTCACCCCAGTTCTTACTGTGGCTGAAAGAGAGGTGGGTTCCTTCTGAGGACAAACATCACCATGTGCATCCTCTCTCACACACCTTCCATCTGACTTTGACAAAGCTTACCTCACAAAACTCCATAGTACACTTTCAAAAGAAGGAATTACCTTTAAATGATGATAAACTGATATAGATAAAGATGCATTTTCCAGTCTGGTGAGCTAAAATTCAGCTCTCAGACTGCAAATTAACACTGGTCTGCTTCAGAAACACTCACCTCATGCCCTGACACCTGACTTTACGCTTATCCCATTGCCATTACTGCCTAAAACCAACCAGCTGGTCTGGCTTTAAAGGATTCCAGAAGTGGAATTTGCTGTCAAATATCTGATTTGATGTTTTTAGCAACTCCACTCTAAAATTAGGGTTGGTTGGTTTGCTTGGTTGGGTTTTTGTCATTATCCCTACTTGAATTTTGATCATTCACAAATCTTTCTAAAACCAATTCAAAGCACAAACGAAATACCTCAGCCTCCTGCCCAGCTTTGCCGTTATTTTCTTTGGGAACAGTTTTCATTGCCAGCAAGAAACTCTTCCCTCAATTCCATCGTTTTTCATGCCACGGGGTAAAAGCGACACTCCCGCAGAGCCCGCGGCCCCGCTCGCCCCCGGCCCTCGCCCGCCGCCCGCTCACCTCCGACCTCCGACCGCCGACCTCCCGCGCCGGGCGGCGCCGGCGCTCCCGGCACTGCCCCCCTCCGCTCCCGGCCCCGCTCCGCTCCCGGCCCCGCCCTGCCCTGCCCGCCGGGCCCCGGCTCAGGGCCGCCTCGCGGGGAGACCTCGGCGAGGGGGACTCGGGGCTCCTTCAGAGAAACTGCAGCTGCTCTTCACACGGAGAACAGTGGTTAAAGTAATACATAGTATTTCAGTCGAAACAGGGAGAACGTGCTCCTTCTGTGGACCACGGCTTGGAATCAGTGCAGTACAGCTGTGTAGATTTTAAGGCCGGAAAAAAAACACCCTTAAGATGATCTATTCTGTCCTGTGTTACGTAGGCCAAAAAAAATTCCACTCCGTCATTCTTGCTCTCAAGCCTTGGGAGCACAGATCCTGTTTGCTGTTCCTGTGTTCTAATGCATTCTTGGAGCACTTAAGGCTGTTCCCTTGTCTCACTGAAATACTGTCCATCAGCTCTTTCCTGCCAGACTTTTCTAAAGCTGTAGTCAGCACGGTTATGATGAGCATGGTTATAAATACCTTTGCAGACAGAAACGTGAACAATTTTAAAACAAGCACAGTGACTTGCTGCTCGTTTTCTTGCTTACCCATTTGAGTCCACCTGCTCCATTCCCACGAGGCGGTGCACGGTCCAGCTGCTGGCAAAGGCACGGCTTGTAAACAGTCTCTGTTACTGTAGCCAGGCTGCCACAGCGTATCAGAGAACTTAGCTGCACAAAGTACTGGGGCCCTGGGGTTACAATCCTGTCAGGAAACTCTGGCCATCTCAGAACATCTACACCTACAAACAGGTGGTCATCCAGTATCTCCTTGTGTGGCACTACTGAAACCAACTTAAAGCAGTGCTTGATCTGCAATGCCTGTATTTATAAAGCCAGTTTTTCTGGGGCTGTTCCAAAGCCCACTGACATGAACGAAAACTCCCACTAACTTCCAAAGGGTTGGGATTGAGCTTTCCACGAGCAAAAGTATGTTTGTTTCTGTGTGTGCAATAGGTGGAACAAAACCATCTAAGACCCCTGGAGCAAAGGTGCTCAGGTGTTGTTTGCCTTTTATTTCCCTTGCGTTTACTTTGACTCTTTTAGTCACAGAGGTGTGACCCAAGTCCTCCCACTCAGAAGGACCCATCTGTGTCCTCACCAGAGGGTCCCCAGCACACAGAGCCACAGCAGCACCACTACCCAGCACAAACCTCCGCACAACAAAGCAGCTCAGAGCAGAGCCTTGCTCAGAAGTACTAACCCTGCATGCCTCAGCAGTCCATAATCATAAATCATGGTGAGGCTAGAATTACAAGTGCTGAATACTGCTACTCAATCCCTCTGCAGAGTGCTGCCTTCAAGCCATGAAAGATACAGTTTTTTTGGGATTTGTACCTTGAGACATCCAAAGGGGTCTGAAGGACAAAGATGGGCACACAGTCTCTTATCTATCAGGTTTGTTCAACTCTTCATTAAACAATTAGGATATGAGATACTTAAAAATCACTTATAATTTCAGAATATGGACTGCTGAACCCTTGCTGGGTTAGTATTTATATGACAATATATTTATGAATATACACAGGTTTATAAAAATGTAGTCATTTATCCAGCAGATGCCCACTGTGAACAGGATGATAATATGTTCAGAGGCAAACAAGTCCTCCAGTTAGAGTCCATGAGAATGTTACCCTCTGAAACCCTGTTCAGTGAGTCCAAATGAAGCTCTGAGTAAGCCGGATGGCCATTTTGTCTGTGAGCTCTGGGATGTGATGCTGGGCACTGGAAAAGCAGGAGGGTGACCTTTGCCAATGGGAACAGCACCCTCGAGTGGGAAAATTAAGCTCCTCCCAGTCAGCAGGACCTGATGTAAGCAAAATCAGTTCAGGCTGGAGAAGGCTCTAGGGAGACCTCAGAGCCCCTTTTAGTCCCTTATGAGGCTCCAAGGGAACTTGGGAGGGAGTTTGGGCAAGGGCCTGGAGGGACAGGACACAGGGAATGGCTTCCATTGCCAGAGGGCAGGGTTAGATGGGATACTGGGAAAATTTATTCCCTGTGAGGATGGTGAGGCCTGGCACACTTTGCCCAGGAAAGCTGTGGCTGTCCCATCCCTGGAAGTCTTCAGGGCCAGGCTGCATGGGACTTGGAGCAACCTGGGATAGTGGAACCTGTCCCTGCCCATGGCAGGGGTGGGAATGAGGTGGATTTACCCAAGCCATTCTATAATTCTGTGAAATTCCAAATGCAATTGAGCACTGGTACCCCCAGAGCTCGATGTGCCCAGGTCTGCAATGGTGAGTGAATGCTTGTGCCTGCTGTGGCACATGATCTGGGCAGAGCTGCTGGCCATTTCAGCCTTACAGGTCCATCTGCCCATCGGCAAATCTCACCTTGTGTGGATTCTTGCATTTAAGTCACTCTTGAGTTGTGACTCGCAAGAGTGACACTTCATCCTACTGTCTTATTCATGCACCTCTCCATCCTAATGAGGGTCCCAAAGCCATTATAACTCAAGACCAGGACACAGCTTGCTCACAGCACCAGATGTGGCATCATTTTGGCACTGGCTGTGGCCAGTGGGGCATTGGGTTTTACATTACTAAAGCAGAAGGAGTCTAGCAATTAAAAAAACTGTACAGCAGTAGTGGAATGGAATGTATGAGCCAGTGGTGCAGAGCCTGGATCTGTGAATGCCATCAAAGCCTGCACACTACAGCAGCAAGAGCTTAGTTTTACTCACAGGACCTTTATAAATGAAATACTCTCCTAGAGAGAGTCCTTTGAACAGGTCTCTGCCATCTTAGTTACCCTAAAATGCAGAGTGGCTGGTGGGATTTAAAGAACATTCTTGGTTAGGAAAATTTGAAAATCTTCTAGGTCTCTTTCCATTTACCAATGGCTATTCTTGTAAAAGCAACGTCTTCTATGAATTTTCCAGAATAACAGCTCCTCTTTGAGGGTCAACACCATCTCAAGACATTCCTTTACTGCTGATCATACTATTGTCTAGGAAGATAATATGCAGCTTCCTGTTAACACCATTGTATGGATATTTTGGTGTATGTACTTTCCTTTTTCCCCCTTAGATAATCCTGAATTCTGTGCCATTTAGTTTATTCATTTGTTCAAGCCTGTTGCAGAATTTTTTGTTTGGGCTAAATCGGGTCCCCCTTATCTGTCTCTCAGCAGCTGTTTGCTACCTGGACTCTGCCCTAATCCTGCAGTGACAGGTGATGCCCATTGACACTCTCTTTCCCACTGGCACCCCCACCCCAATATTCTGACACTGGTTTCTGCTCTTACCGTGTCATTTGGTTTCTGAACCCAAATGTTTAGGGTCACAGAGGAACCTCAGATTCTCTGTGCAGAGACAGCACATCCCCCATCCCACACCTATTGCTGCTTATTGCAGTTCACTTACCCGCTCCTGCTGCCGGTGGCTGCTGCACTGCCTTACTTCCACATTTTTCCTGCCGTGAATCAGCCTGAATTGGTTGTCCTTGGATATCCTTACAACCTTGGGTGTGCAGAGAAAGTGGCTTATTGCCTGGTGCCAAAGTTCAGTACCTTGAGAGAAAGGTACAGCTTTGTAAGTGAAGTAGAAAGAGGAGACATGCAGACACCATGGGCACTCTCAGATATCATGTGAGCCCCTCCCCCGGCTCTGTGGGGAGGCACATGGGAGCAGCTTTGTTCCTATTTTAGGTACAGACCTAAGTATTCAAGAGCCATTTGTACTCTCTGTGCAGCCTGGCAGGATTTGGGTTACAAGCCTCAAAGACCTGCTATTGAGTGTGCTGCTCCAGGGGATTACAGGCAGGAAAGCTGTCCCACAATCTCTGTCCTTCTTGAAAGGCTTTCTAAAGTATCCGACCTGTGGCTAATATTAGACACTGCAACTTCAGCAAGCAATCCAGTGCCCTTTCTGTACTGCTTGGCTCTGCCCATACCCGCTGTGATTTCATCCTGTAGCACCATTCTCAGGGTGAATGTCAGGACCTCGGGACTCACGTCACTGGACACTTAAGGGTTCCTTGCTGATATTTTTGTTCAAGAGGATGAAGTGTCCCAGGCAAGCCTGCTGGAATGTCAGAACATCCTCCCCTTCCCTTGCACAGCCAGCACAGCAAAACTCAGGATGATATACCGAATAGCTGATTTTATTAGAAACAAAACTGACTTCATTTCCATTCATTTGCTTTTGAATTTCATTCACAGGTTCTCTGACACTCATACAGGATACTGAGATGAAAGTGTGCAAGTGGTGTTACTTGAGGTAACACCACAAGCAGAACACTACCTGCTGAGTCCTCATCACGTCTCAGCTCTTCATGAGTTGGTGGCCATGTGCTACCATGGCATTTTGTGTACACCTTTCATACCCACCCCGAGGCTCTTGCTCCAGAGAGTGCCAGGGCTTCACCAAGCCTTGCAATGGCACTGGTGGGACCCTGCAGCCCTGCAGCCAGCCCTAGGAACTGAACAGACTAGAATATTCCAGTTGGAGGAGACCTACAACAAACATCTATCCACCTGCCTGAGCCCTTTAGGGTTGACCAAAAGCTAAAGCTTGCTCCTAAGGCCATTGTCCCAGTGCTTCTTCAACACTGACAAGCTGGGGGCATTGATTGCCTCTCAAGGAAGCCCATTCCAGGGTTTGTTGACCCTTTTCATAAGGAAATGCTCCCTCATGTTCAATCTGAATCTTCCCTGGAATGGCTTTGAACCATTTCCAGGAGCGCTGTTCCTGGATCCCAGGGAGAAGAGCTCAGCACTTCCCTCTCCATATCCCCTCCTCAGGAAGCTGCAGAGAGCAACAGTGTCATTCCTCAGCCTCCAAAGGAGACAAGACCAGAGCCCTCAATTGCTCCTCAAGGGCAGGCCATCCAGCCCAGCCAGCTTGGTTCCCCTCCTCTGGACTTATTCGAGGACCATCACATCCTTTTTAAATTGTGGGCCCCAATTTATGGGATTGTATTCCCATTCTATGGGGGGACAGAACAGGAATGCAGTTATTACAGCTATAGTAAATTTTTTCAGGATTTGCTAGGCCAACATTCATTTGCAGTGCACAGCCCTTTGCAGAGAGGAGAGGATGGTCTTAACATGGTTACCAACTTGTTTTTAAATGTAATTCAAAGCATAGGTTTCAGCTCATAAATCCTGTGTCATTTGCAATCCTTGCTGTTATAGACTGGGGGCACTCAAGAAAAGAGAATTTATGTCTTTTGTGGTTTGACACTGGTTAAGACATGAGGCACCCAAGAAAATCATAATGAAGGGCTCATGAGCTAAGGATTGGAAGAAAACACTCTAAGGGCAAAACAGGCTCAAACTTAAAGGTATAAAGTAAATTTAATATTAACAGAGTCAGAAGAGGATAATGAGGAGTAAAAGAAGCCTTTCAGTTTGTCACTTGAGATCTTTCTACAGTTTGCTTAGGAAGAGGAGCCTTTTTCTTCTGCTATGCCATGGGGTCTTTCCGTGGGAGACAGTTCTCAGTGAATGTGGTTCAGTGTGATTCTAATTTCACAAGTAGAAGTCCTGCCCAACTTGCTGTAATGTGAGTCCCTCCCACAGGAAAAAGAGTCTTCCCAAAACTGCATGTCATGGGTCACTAGTCCATGGGATGTAGTCTTTTAAAGGTAGGCTGCTCTAGTTTGGAAGCATGGGCCCTCTCTCTTTGTTGAGGTCTCCCACTAGACCACAGCTTTTTTTAGCATCCACCAGCTCCAGTATGAGCACTTTTTCTCATGGACTGTGAGTAGATCTCTTCATCCCCCATGGACTTCATGTATGTATTACAAGGGGACAGTTTTTATCACCACAGTACTCACTAGAGCTTGCAGAGAATCTCAATTCCAACACTTGGAGCACTTCCTCCCCTTCTTTCTTTCCACTTGACCTTGGTGCCACCATGTTCTTTTTCCACATCTTCACTTCCTCTTTCTCTGACTAGGGGGAAAAAATCTGCTGCTCATAAGTACCACTGCCAACAAATCCCACAAATTCAAAGATTCCTGCAGGATCCCACAGTGCTGAGGAGTTGATCTTGCCTAGGTTCCACACTGGGAATCACTTGCCATGCTTCTGCTGCCAGCCATGCGGCTCTGCTGCCATTGCACAGGCAGTGGTGGCTGCTGCAGCACTGGCACCATGCAATGCCTGTCCCCATGCAGGGCACTGGGAAGGGGAAGCCAGCACCGCCCCTGCCCTTCTGCCCATGGCACAGCTGGCTAGGAGTGGCCAGGCAGGCAAGGCTCGCTGCGGGTTGTGCCAAAATGTGGTGGCTGTGTGGCCACACCCAACACTGGGATCGCCACCCCTCGGAAAAAACTTCCCACATGCCATTTTGATTTCCTTCTCAAATATGTCACCACAGAGTGTTACCAGCCTCTCTAACTGGGCCAGCAGCATGTCCATCTTCAGAGCCATCAGAGATTGGCTCTGTCAGACATGGTGGAGCTTCTGACAGCTTCTCAGAGAAGCTACTTTTCCAATATTAAAAGCTACTTTTGTGGCCCTTCTCCAATACTAAAAACTAGGCTGTGCAAAATCAGCACAGTTTCTAGCCTTACTCTCACAGGCATGTTGGATCTATCAGACCCATGTTTGGACATACGGAAGGATCTGTGTTGTGACACTGAGTGTGTGTCATGGCTAAATCCCAGCTAGTAATAAATACCACACAGCTGCTCCTCACCCACCTCCATCCTGCCCCTGCTGGGAAGAATCAGAAGGAAAAGTTAAAGCTCATGTATTGTATTTGCGGGGTGCCCTCATGGCAGGAAGGAATAATGAATCCGACTCCATGTTCTCAGAAGGCTAATTTATTATTTTAAGATACTATCTTATATTAAAGAATACTAAGCTAAATTATACTAAAGAATACAGAAAGGATACTTAGAGAATGCTAAAAAGATAATAAAGAAAACTCGTGACTCTTTCCAGAGCCCTGACACAGCTTGACCTTGATTGGCCAATAAGTCAAAACAATTCACATGAAACCAATGAAACAATCACCTGGTGGATAAACAATCTCTAAACACATTCCAAAGCAGCAAAACACAGGAGAAGCAAATTAGATAAAATTGTTTTCCTTTTTCTATGAGGCTTCTCAGCTTCCCAGGACAAAAATCCTGGGTGAAGGGATTTTCAGAAAATATGAATGTGACACTCATGGGCTGAGAGAAGAACAGTTTAACAATTAAAAAACCCAAGAAAGAGCCCCACCAGTAATAATAAACCCAATACTAATAATTGCTGTGAAAAGGAGATGGATAAAAGGCAAGAGAAACAAATTAAGCCCATTACAGTTGCTCACCATCCACTGACCAATGCCCAGCCCATTCTTGAGCAGCAACCAGCCCCTGCTGGGCAGTTCCCCCCTGTTTACACACTGGGCAGAATGTTCTGTGTTGTGGAATATCCCTCTGGCCAGTTTGGGTCAGCATTCCCAGCCGTGCTCACCCCAGCTTCTTGTGCAGCTCCTCATTGGCAGAACATGAGACACTGAAAAGTCCTTGACTTGGGGTGAGCTGAGAAACAACAAAATCAGTGTGTGATCAACATTATTCTCTTCATGAATCAAAAAACCACAATAATGTACCAGCCATTGGGAATAAAATTAACTCTGGGAGCCATTGTGCAGCTGGAAAACTGTAGCAGTGGGGAACAAAGCAACAGGGACCCCCTTATGCATCCAAAGGAGATCGCTTTATTGTAGAAATCATCCTCGTTTTATACTGTGAAAAATACCAATCACTTGTTTTAAAATTTTAAAAGTTTAATAGTAACAAAATACTTATAAAAATAGTAATACAGATTACAGCAATAAGGATTTGGACAATCAGATTTAGGACAATAAAGGGCAATAAAAAAGCAAAGAATTACGAACATTTGGATGCTTTCCTTAAAAAAGCATTTCCGCTAACAAAGGATTAACCCTTAAAAACAATAGTCTGTTGCATATTCATATATCTCATACATGATGCAAACATTCCTTTCAAACTAGGGATTTTTCTGTTTATTGTTAACCTCTCCCCTTTTTCTTGTAAATATTTTTTTTTTCCCATGGAGTCTGAAATGAGGTAGAAGAAGCCTGGTTCTTCCCAATAAGGAGGCAATAATTCTTCTCTTTGGGATTTTAGTGTCTTGTTGCTGTTATCTCTGTGCAAAGATTTTCTTGATTATCTTATCCATTCCTTGAGCCAGTTAGAAAAGTATCTTACATTGTATAGTTTCTAGTTTAATATTATGTTGTATCCTAAAACTATATTTAACACACTACTTTAAAGGATTAATACAGCACAGCTTTCTAACATAATACATATAATATTAATTTTAATATTTGCAAAAAGCCAATCATATAATATGCATTTTTCACATATACCTTTAATTTTAACCCGACATGACTGAAACCAAACTGAGATTTAACAGAATTTAACAGAAAGAAGGCACTCATTGGCTAGCTCAGCTGCCATGCTGCTGTCCATGCATCCTACCATCCAATCAGCTTCCTGCTCGTACACTGTCCATGTGTTCCTTCAGCCAATCAGATTCCTGCTCATACACTGTCCATGTGTTCCTTCAGCCAATCAGATTCCTGCTCATACACTGTCCACGTGTTCCTTCAGCCAATCACAATCTCACGTCCAATGCCTGACTCCACTCCCAGCTCCTCTGGCCCTTTAACCGATTGCCCCATCCGGCCTGTAGCTGTACATTTCCACTGGGCCTTCTGGTGCACGTAAGCTTTAACTACTCTAATAATTATTACCCCGTATCCTACAGAAAACTACCACACCATTGCCATCACAGAGACACTCTCTGTGATATATGGGATAACTGACATGACTGGAGTGCTGCAAGGGGTGGCTGCAGATTCCAAAGGGACAGGCAAAGAAGTAACCAAGTTGGGGTAACCCTGTGTGTGAACGGGTGTTTTGACTGCCTTGAGCTTAACAATGCCAATGATAAAGATTAAATGCACAGGTTTATATTTAAGGATTGGGAGAGGAATATTGGCCATCATAGACAAACCAACCAGGAAGAAGAGGCAGACAAAACATTCTCTAAGCAGATGGAAAAATCCCCACATAGAAGGGCCAAGGAGACCCTCCATCCCTTCATGTGGTGAGAAGCATTGCCACAAAGGATGAAGAAGAGGCTGAAGTACTTAATGCTTCCTCTGGACCTGAGGCTGCTGGTCAAGAGCCACTGAATGTGAACTGGTGTGTGCCCAGATGGCCAAGAAGGCAAATGGTACCTGGCCTGTATCAAAGATAGCACAGATGAAGTTATTTGCTACCCCTTAATGGTATAGTTATGAGCTGAGTTTGCACAATTATTGGAATTTTCCAATATTACTTGTTATAAATAAAAAATGCGAATTAGACAATTTTAATAAAAATATGAAAAATAAAATTTCTTTCACGACCATAAAAACAGTCTCGACAGCCACCACCGAAATGGCCAGCGTATCACCCCCGGGAAGTGATACGGGTGAACGTGAGGAAAGGACCAACTGGTACCTAGACTTCCCCATCTACACCTACTGCTTGCAAGGTAGCAGTTTTTATACAGTTTATTTGGCCTGTGGCAGAAAGTCTTTGTTTCCTTCTGAGTTCTTCATATTCAAGGTGGTTTCTTTCTCTGGACAAAGCCTTGTCCGGGGGTAGAATGGTCCATTTCCCTGGTTCCCGGAATCTAGCATTCAGATTCCATGTGTTGATGGTTCTGATCCCCACAGATAGGCATCTTGTCTGGGCCATCAGCACCTGGTGTCTTTGGGTGTAGGTGCTGATGAATGCTCATCCCTGGTGCAGCTGGAGTTCCCTTTGGATGCAAATACTGAGATGTCCATCTGCTGCGGTGCAGCGGCGGCGGCTGGCCTCGAATGGTTTTGAGCATGTCCCGGCAAGCTGCGGCCAGCACCGCCGGCAGCACTGGGGGGCACTCTCTCGCCGGAGGGCTTCCTCGAGAGAGCGCCTAAGGCTTTCGCCTTTGGAACACGAGGATCCGCGGAGCTAGATGGAGGGATGAGGCTGCAACCCGCAGGAGGATGAAAAAGCAGGACCACGACGGCACGGGAAACAAGGGTCTTTATTCGGGAAGGGTCGTCGGTCGTGGACCAGGAACAGGTGCCCGGCAAGGGCTTATAACTTATATGCAACAACCAATCAAAATTTTTCAAAGGCGGGACGAACAAGTAACATACAACTCGGGTATCCAGTGGTGGGCAACTGGGGGTGGAGCCCTGGCCCCTGGCCCAATCACTCGATGCTCAGAGTGGAAGGTTCTGGATGGAAAGGTGTGGGCACCGAGTGACGGACAGATAACCAGGGAGGGGTTTGGAGAGATACAATAACTGAATAGGGAGGAGAAAGGGATAACAGGCAGGGCAATCAAGGAGAGAGAGGGAGAGAGAGAGGGTCTGGGTAGAACCATTAACACAAACAGGGGTGATAGGAATAAACCAACATAAAACAACACACCCCAACATCTCCCCCTTTTTGTTTAAAAAAGAAATGAAAGAGGGGAGTGGGGCAACTTAAAAACTGTCCTCAGAGAGGCTTTCTGACCAAGGGTGGTCCTCCACCTGCTGTTCTTCTTTTTCCTGATCGCTTTCCACAACTTCTTCCTCAACCACCACTCGGTCAACCTCGACTGAGGGCATCAAATTAAATATAAGTTTCTTTAAAACCCTCCATAAAATGGAGACAGCAATTGAAATTAACAACAAAACTAAAAGAACTAACATAACAGTCTTTAAAACAGACAAGACCCAGCCAGAGAGTCCCCATCTCGCAAAGAGGTCCCCCAACCAGTCTGATGTTCCTTTTTTTATCTCTTCGACCATCTTTTTCATTTTGTCGATGGAAATCCGGGCGTCCTCGGCCTTTGATGTCAGGTTGAGGCAGCAGAGCCCCTCAAATTCCTCGCAGCGGTGTTCGTGGAGCAGCAATAGAAAATCTATTGCTGCCCGATTCTGCAGCGTCACCTGCCTTGTAACTTCCTCGTCTGATAGGAGGTCGCTTAACACGGTTGATGTCAAATTCGCTTGTTTGACGACCCAACACTCTAGGTGGGCCAATTCACCTAGAGACTTCGCAATGGCTACCCAAGGTAGGAAAACAATCCATGCGACACCTTCTGGTTTTGACCAATGAACAATTTCGGAGTCGCACTGTTCATCTAATTCTTTGAGATCTCTTTTTGTGCGGGCCGAATCGGGTGCGACTATTTTCTCTCTCCAATTGTCAACTTGGAATTTGTTGGGCGCAAACAGCGTCAACCGGCCAAAAGTACATGGGCCTCCTAAAAGGCGAGAGGGGATGCCTACCCATGCTCGGTCTCCGCAAATGAAAAATAGACCGTTTGGAAGGGATCTAGGACTGTCTTCAGGGGTTAGGGAGATAGTAATATGGGAGAGGGAGGTACACCAGTTCCCTGCCGTATAATTAGATTGAATAACGGGAGTAAATGCTTTCTGGTCACGGTCAGGGAAGGGAAAAAACTCAAAACACAAATGGGCCGAAGTGGAGCCGAGCAATTTAAATTCTGTGGGTTCGGATTTGGTTTTGTTTAATTTGGCAACAAATCTCCTCCAGACTATATTAGGATTAGGGTTAGAGGGATGGATGATTTTATTGTTCAGGAGGGGTTCGAGGGATGAATAAAAGGGATCAGGGAACTCATCTGGAGGAGTCGGGATCCCCACAAGGCAGGTCGACAAGGGGTCTGCTGCCGATGCGATGGTGAGGCAGATGTTATCTTGGCCGAGGGCGCCGGCGAGCATCTTCCAAACGTTTTTCTTTGGTTGGGGGACGATCCAAGGACTCGCTAACTTGATGGAGATCCAGAGAGTGATGGTCATTATAACAACAAACTTGGGGACGGGCATTCTCTGGCTTCTGGGCTAGGAGGAAACAAAATACAAAATAATTGAAATAACTCATATATGGTGGTTCTACCCAGAGAGGATATTCAAATCCCCCTCAAAGGGTCTTCTCTTCCTCCTCCAGCACGCTTCCTCCACCTGAGCCACCTTTGGGATAGAACAGGGACGCGAGGCGGTATACGGCTTGACCCACTTCGAAGGGACCCATTTCGGCCCAGAGGGAGTGGACACGCAAGCGTATCCCCTCCCCCAGGTGATAAGATCAAAGGGTCCCTCCGTCCTCCAGGCCTCGGGGTCCTTCACGAGCACTGGAGGTTTCTGTTTGGGCTGCAATTGTTGGTGTTGCCCGAAGTGCCGTACGATAGGTGGGTTTAAATTCTCAAACGAACAATTAAAAAAATTGATAGTGAAAAGGGCTTTGGCAAGACGAACCTGGGGGGACTCCATCTTCATCGCCTCTCGTTGTTGTTGAAGGACCCTTTTGAGGCTCTGATGGGCCCTCTCCCCCACAGCCTGGCCCGTTGGGGAATAGGGGATGCCGGTCTTGTGCTCTATTCCCCATTGCTGCAGGAAGTTGCGCAGCTCCCTGGACTTGTATGCTGGGCCATTGTCTGTTTTTAGAATTTTTGGAATGCCCAGCGTAGAGAAGGCTAGAAGTAGGTGTTTTTTGGTGTCGTTTGCCTTCTCTCCTGTGTGGGCAGAAGCGAAGATGGCACCGGAGAAGGTATCCACAGATACGTGTACGAATTTAAGTCTTCCAAACTCGGGTACATGGGTCACATCTGTTTGCCACACCTCGCAACTCGCCAACCCCCGAGGGTTGGATCCCGCGATGACAGAGGGGAATTGGAATGATTGACAGTGGGGGCATGTGGCCACAATGGCCTTGGCCTGATCACGACTAAAGTGGAATTGTCGAACCAGACCTGGCGCATTTTGGTGGTACAGCTGGTGGCTGATCTTAGCCTGGCGGAACACATCTGGGAGCGGGGCCATCTGCACAGGGGCAGCAAGGGCATCAGCCCTCCCGTTCCCCTCAGCAATGAACCTCGGCAGGTTAGTGTGAGACCGCACATGCATCACGTAAAACGGTTGCTCTCAGTGGGAGACCAAATTTACTAATTTTGAGAGCAAGCGAAAGAGGGCCATGTTAGACACCTCCTGCAGTATCGCATTTTCAGAACGAGCAACTACACCAGCGACATAGGCTGAATCTGTAACCAAATTGAATGGTTCAGGGAACTTCTCGAAAGCCCTGACGACAGCATCCAACTCAGCAATCTGAGGTGATCCTTCCACCTCTTTGATGTCCGCCTCCCACCGCTGAGTCTGAGGATCCTTCCAAGTCATTACTGACTTGTGGGATGCTCCGGATGCGTCAGTGAAAACAGTCAAGGCTTTCAGAGGAGTACGGCTCTGAACCTGTTTTAAAGACAATTTAAACTGAACTTCCTGATTAAAAATTTTGTGAGCGGGCCGATGAATGGAAATTTGGCCGGTGTAGTTGTCAAGTGCGAACTGCAGGGCCTCGTTTTCTTGGAGCAGGTGTTCTAGCCTGGCTTTTGTAAAATGGCCCGATTGCAATTTAATTGGGACGTGTATGCATGTGAAATCCACACCTGCCAGCTCCCTGATCCGAAGGCGGGCCTTGCAGATCAGTTCCGCCAACAGCTCCTGTGGCCGTGTCATCCTCTTGGACCTTTGGTGACTAAGGAACACCCACTCTATGATTAAGAGGGGGTCCCTAGCCCCTTGGTCCTCCTTGATGTTTTTCCTTGTGATGTTGTCCTCCCACTGGAAAATCATTCCATGGAGGTGTGGCAATTTTCCAAGTATTATGAATTTGAAGGGCAGGCCCGGCTGATATCGATGGGCCTGCCTTCCCGAGATGGATTTCTGGATCTTCTCCAATGCAGCCTGCGCCTCCTGGGTGAGAGACCTAGGAGAACTAAGCTCCTCTCCCCCTTTCAATAAATTGAAAAGGGGGGCTAGGTCTTCGGTGGAGATGCCTAGCCAAGGTCTCACCCAATTCAAGGACCCACACAGTTGCTGGGCATCTGAGAGTGTCCGAATTGTGTTCCGAATCGTGATTTTCTGCAGAATAATTGTTCTTTTATCAATTTGGAGACCCAGATACTTCCAGGGTGGCATCCTTTGAATTTTTTCCTGCTGCAACTCAAACCCTGCAGCAACCAACGCAGCGGTTGTAAGGTCGAGGCTGTGAGTACGCACGTCATCGGTTGGAGAACAGACGAGAATATCATCCATGTAATGTAGGATTATTGAGTCCTGTGCCTGAGCCCTTACTGGGGATAGCAGGGAAGAGACATACCACTGACAGATAACTGGACTATTTTTCATTCCTTGTGGTAACACTTGCCAGTGGTATCTCTTCCTGGGAGCCTCTCGGTTGATGGTAGGTACCGAGAAGGCAAAACGTGGAGCGTCATCCGGGTGTAGAGGAATTTGGAAAAAACAGTCCTTAATATCAATGACGGCCAAATTCCAATTTTGGGGGAGCATAGTTGGGGAGGGCATCCCTGGTTGGAGGGGACCCATGTCTTCTATGACGTTGTTGATTTGGCGGAGGTCGTGAAGGAGCCGCCACTTATCCTTGTTGGGCTTTTTGATGACGAACACTGGGGAGTTCCACGGTGACGTGGTCTCCACCAGGTTGCCCTTCTGCAGTTGCTCCTCCACGAGTTCCTCGAGCGCCTTCAATTTTTGTTTCGAAAGCGGCCACTGTTCTACCCACACTGGTGTATCTGTTAGCCAATTCAGCTTTTGGGTAGGGCGCTCTCCAGTGACCGCTGCCCTAAAAACCTGGGGAGCCGCTGGTAAGTCAATTCGGGCTCCCCATTGGGCAAGAAGGTCCCTTCCCCACAGGGGCTCCGTATAGTCCAAAACGAACGGACGTATAGAAGCCAATTGTCCGTCCGGCCCCTTAATTTGTACTACGCTCCTGGATTGTTTCGCCAATTGGATCCCTCCTACACCTTGGATCCGTCCTGCCACGTCTTGCAGCTCCCAATGTGACGGCCACTCCCGAGAGGGAATGACCGTGACATCTGCTCCCGTGTCCAGAAGCCCTTGAAGGAGCTTCTGGTCCCCACCCTTCTGTAGGCTGCATGTAATTCTAGGTTTTTCCCGGCCCACGACCTGGGCCCAGGCTACTGACGGAAGATGTGTGGACGTGTGTGGGGTCGGCAGCTCCGGATCCCAGGTCAACTCAGGGACAGGAAGGGCTTGCGCCACAACCTGACCCCGAGGCAGAAAGGTGGGAGGGCTGGCACAATACATGGCTATTGAAAAGCGTCCCGGGTCTGATGTTAAAAGACCCGGGATAATGTGAATGTCGTGAGGTGTGAATTTGGAATCTCCAACGATGACGAACTTACTTTTGGTTCGTCGCCAAGTACCTGGGCACTCCGGGCTCATGGAGACCAACTGGATGTCCGAGGTGTTTAAGAAGAGTGGCTCGGTCAATTGCAGCCTAAACGGGGTCCTCCTCGAGGTGGTAGTGAGGATCGGCCGAGGTACCGCCTGGAAAAGAGAAGAGTCATGTTCGGTGAAAGTCGCGTCCGGTGAATTTTTAAGTGTGGTGGTGGTGGTGGGTGTGCAGTGTTGGAGGTTTCCCTCCCCTCCCTTTCCCCCGCGGGGTGTTACAACTAAACCTGCCCTATTTGTATTGTCGCGCGGGGAGGAGGCGCGCTTGGTGACTAGTTTTTTTGCGGTTGTGATTGTGTCCTCTGAGGCTGGTGCTTCCTCCTAAAGTTATAAAACGCCTGCCTCAGAGGACAGTCAGGCATCCAATGCCCGGACTCCCCACACAGGTGGCATGGTGCGGGAGTCCGGGGTGGCATCCTCGGGGTGGTTGGCGCAAGGGATGAAGGAGCGGCTTCAGTGGTGATGTCTTCGGCGGTCATCACAGCTACCCGACGAGCTGGAGCTGGTGTCTTGGTCTTTGGGTCGAGCTCCTCTGCGATGACTTTGACCTTTCGGGTGCACACGTCCAGCATTTGCTGCAGAGTTGGTGGAGGATCTAGTGGCAGACTGAAGATGGCAGCTTTGCAGGATGGATTCGCATTGGTGGCCGCCATCTCCGTCAGGATCTCCACCTTGGCGCTGTCATTTGGCACTTGCACATCGATGGCCCTGCGGAGTCGCTCGACAAAGCTCATAAACGGCTCATTAGGTAGCTGTGTGATTCTTGTGTAAGATGTTAATGGGACAGCAGGGGACCGTAGGGTGTTAAAGGCTCGCTCTGCCACCTTCGCTCCCTCCCTAAGGGCCTCCACCGGGACATACCACGCCTGGGTCTGCCCATCCTCCCATGTCCCTGTCCCACACAGGTGGTCTGTTGATAACATCCCTCCCTGCAGATCTGTGGCGGTTGCCGTATTTTCCCACAGTGTTGGTAAAATTTTCACTACTTCTTTACGCCAATTAGCTTCCCAAAACAGGAATTCGGTGGGATTCAAAAGGCATGAAAACAACCGCCGCGTATCTGAGGGGGTGACAACAGTTTCTGAGAGTGTGGCCCTCAGGATACCTCAGAAGTATTCACTATCACGAGTGTAATCCTTTTGGGCCTTACACAACTCTTTAATAACGTGATGTGGGAACGGGGTCCATTGGGGCTGGGCCCTCCTTCCTCGCCCGGGATTGTAAGTGACCGGAGCCGCGGAGATGGTAGGCAGAGGCCCCGGGTCCTGGCCCTCGGCCCCCCCCCCAGCCCCAGATGAAGCGTGGGAACCGGAAGGTAGGCCGTGGGAACCGGAACCGAGGGAGGAAGGGGAGGGGCCAGGGATGGGGGCGGAGACGGATGGAGACTTTGTCTCTGCCTCCAGGGCGTGATATGCGGGAGGAGCCGATGCTGGCGTGGGAGGAGTCGTGGGAGGAGGGATGGGAGGAGCGATGGGAGGGGAGGCAAGGGAAGAAGAGGAGGAGTATAAAGAGGAATTGGAACCGCGGAAAGGGTTAAACCGAGAGACAAAAGGATTTCGGGAAAGAGACGGGCTCTTGGCGGGAACTGCCAGGTGGCGGCCGCCATTTTGTGATGTCTGAGCGCCATTTTGGGAAAATAAAGTGATCGAAGGGGAAGGAGGAGAAGGAGGGGAAATACTAAACCTAACAGACCTTTTAGAACTGGGAGTAGCTTGAACTGGGTATGGAGGGGGACAGGGAGACTCCCGGGGAGTCTGGCCAGGACTCCTCGGGCGGGGGGATCGGGATTCTCAAAGAGAGCCGGAGCGATGACATAAGCTCCGCGCGGTGCTGTCGCGTGCTGCTCTTTTCAAGATCCCGGACCTAGGGGTAGCGGGAGAGGGAGAAGGGGTATGGCAAGGGGTACAGGGAGCACTGGGGACTAAACTGAGGTCGGATGACTGCCTTCGCAATTCTCTCTGGGACTTCAAAACTCCCCTAATCTGAGAGGCCCAGAATGCAATCCTAGAAAGAGAGGCATCTCCCGCTCGAGCCAATCCTTCCAATTTTATGCAAACTTGTTCCCAAAAACGCCAATTGTTAATTTGGTCGGGAGAGACCTCCGGGAACTGCGCAGACAGCCATACGGCCAATTTCCGAATCTCCTTCTTTTTAACTTTTTCAAAACCACCGCTAAAAAGGATACCCTTAACTAAACTGTAATGCTTTTTCTGAACCGCCAAAAGGTGTGCACCCATATTTTAATTTTAAAGAAAAAGCGGTTCAAATCCACCAACCCTGGAAAATGAAAAACCGAAAACGAAAAGGGCAGACTCCCGGTGTTTCCCCACCGCCGGACTATGCCGGCAAGTTGCTGGCCAGCGAAAGAAAAAAGAGAACCCGGACGAAACCGGGGAGCCGGGCGAAACCGGCGTGTCGTACGAAACCGACGGAGTTAAAAATGTGGGGTGGAGGAAAGGAAAAAGGAGGGAACGCAGACTCACGGTCACCGGGGGGTCCAACAGAAATCCAGGGAGGATGGCTCCTGCGGTGGGACCGACTCCTGGGTGCGAGGAGCTGCCGGTCCCGGTCCCCGGGGAGCGCCACCCACCAAAGTGGGTCTGCTCACCCTAGGGTAGTTTAACGTCCAAGAGGAACAGTCCAGAAATCCAACAGGTTGCGCCCGTCGGCTCCGGGATCCTCAACCGTGGGGTCCGGCGATCTTCACGGACTTGCTTTGCCCCACGTTGGGCGCCAAACTGCAGCGGCGGCGGCTGGCCTCGAATGGTTTCGAGCATGTCCCGGCAAGCTGCGGCCAGCACCGCCGGCAGCACTGGGGGGCACTCTCTCGCCGGAGGGCTTCCTCGAGAGAGCGCCTAAGGCTTTCGCCTTTGGAACACGAGGATCCGCGGAGCTAGATGGAGGGATGAGGCTGCAACCCGCAGGAGGATGAAAAAGCAGGACCACGACGGCACGGGAAACAAGGGTCTTTATTCGGGAAGGGTCGTCGGTCGTGGACCAGGAACAGGTGCCCGGCAAGGGCTTATAACTTATATGCAACAACCAATCAAAATTTTTCAAAGGTGGGACGAACAAGTAACATACAACTCGGGTATCCAGTGGTGGGCAACTGGGGGTGGAGCCCTGGCCCCTGGCCCAATCACTCGATGCCCAGAGTGGAAGGTTCTGGATGGAAAGGTGTGGGCACCGAGTGACAGACAGATAACCAGGGAGGGGTTTGAAGAGATACAATAACTGAATAGGGAGGAGAAAGGGATAACAGGCAGGGCGATCAAGGAGAGAGAGGGAGAGAGAGAGGGTCTGGGTAGAACCATTAACACAAACAGGGGGGATAGGAATAAACCAACATAAAACAACACACCCCAACACTGCGGTTTCGAGGTCTTGTGATCTTGTCATCCTGTTGGATTTCTCAACCTAAAGAGAACGAAGGGATTTCCCCCCGCCTTTTTCTCTCCCCAGTTTACTCTGTTCCATATATATTTTATATATACACTGGTCCTGATGGAGGGTTTAATCCAGAGTTTTTATTCTGGGCTGCATGGCCTCTGAATGTAGCAACAGCTCCAAGGACTCCCCAAGTGTGTGGCTTGCTTCCCTTTTACCCAGGGGAGGCAGGGAGGGGGGAAACCCAAGGACCACCAGCCAGGTACGGGGGGAGGAGATCTTAGGGAAAAAAGCACCTGGATGCTCCAATGCCCCCCAGGGGGTGGAGAGCATCCTTTGAATCTGCCCGTCACTCGATGCTTCTCTGGAATTTCTGGGTTGATAGACCATGCCCAGCAGGAGTCAGGGTGAGGGAAAGGAGAGGTGATTGACACACCACCTTGGGAAGGAAACTTCAGGGAGAAACCAGGGAAACTGAGACACACTGTTATGAATAGAAAGTTGTATTTTTTTTTGAGTTTCAGAGTTAGAAACAAGTCAGACCAGTCAGATGTCTTTGGTTTCGCTGCCGGAGAGGGGCTCCTTAATTACCCGTTAATGGCCGGTGATTAACCATTGTTCCCCTGATGCTGGCCGCTTGCCAGGGACAGACATGGGGACAGACCCAGAATAGGAGTGACATCAGAGCCAGTATGCAGATGAGAAATGCATTGTGCCCCGAATTTTTACATTTTTTACAAGAAAAACCCCTAAAATCACGAGCCAACAAGTAACCTAAGTGACGTCTAAGGATGGGAGCATTGTCCCGTACCTGCTTAGACCCTTTTTGCTTCTCACGCTAACCTGAAAAGATACTGATTAAAGAGACGCCCCGGAGTGTTAGACAAACAAGCCAGGAATCTGCTACTCTCCCGTGAGGACGGAATCCCCAGCTCTGCCTGCAGACCAGCGGACACAGCTGCATCACCCTCCTTCTCCGTGCCACGCCTGGGAGCAGCGGTGGCGTGGGCGCAACCTGTCGATTTCTCCCCACCTGAGCTGATTAATGCCCTTAATAAAGGCATTAAAAAAGGAGAAAGATCTCCTGCCCATTTATTTCAACACCATGACAACACACTGCAACACACAATTTTGTTGCAAATTTGATCCTTTCCTGCACTTGGTTCTGGTGTCTTCCAGCAGCAAACTCACTTGCATAGAAGAGGTCAGTTGGTCAAGTTCTCTTGAACATGTCTTGGAAGCAATCTGTCTTTGACATTCACTTATGTCAAATACTGTACTCTTTGGTGTGTAAAGGGGCCACAACAAACCAGCTAAGACTCTTCCATTATGAGCAAAATGCCAGAACATTCCACCTTAGGCCATACTACCTCAGCCGTCCATTAAGAGCCTGTGGCCAGACCATGCCTAGAAGGCCACATTCTCCCACAGCCCACAGTTCACACTGGGGAAGGGTGGCAGTGGCTGCTGCCGGGTCAGGGGTCTGCACCCATCACAGAAACAGGTAACACAATTGTTGGTGGCTTGGCACCAGGTTAGTGGTTGACACCGTGACATGGTGTGTTGGGGCTGGGGGCCTCTTGCACTCCATCACCTTTTGTCCCGCTGGGATCTGGAGCAAGCCCTGGACAACCTTGTGGAGAAGGAGGTGAGGAGGTGGGAGCTGGAAGCATTTTGGGTTGCGTTGGAGGAAGGGTGGTGCTGGACCCAAGAGCAGCACTGCTGCTCCACTGCAACCCTGCAGCTGATTCAAGCCTGGCTGATTGAATTGAATGATCAGTATGAAAAGCTAAATTAAAGCAGTCGGCAGCTGTTTCAGGAATTGGAATGGTTGTAAAGAGAAAGATCCAGCTCTGTCATTTCCAGGCTGCAGCAGGCTAATCTGGAAACAGGCAAGGAATCTGTCCTCCTGGAGGCTGTGAGAAAGCAACTGGCAGAGCTTTGAGCATTTGTAGCTTAATAGAACTATGATCCTCTTGATGGTCCCAATGAGTGGCCTGAACTAGAGCTTTCTCTCATTTCTGGACAATATATTTACATCTTTGGAGACACAGATGAAGATGGTTGGTATGTAGGAGACCTGCATGATAGCACAAGAGGATCTGTCCTGTCCAGTCTTGTTGAAGAAGTTGGAGTGATGGGCACCTGATGGCACCACATCTGATGGAGACCAACTGATGGTCTCTGCAGAGGTTAATGATGAGAGGATGCGGAGGATGTCCAGTCTTCTTATATCATCCTGTTAAATGTTTTCTTAATGATCTGTGTCATCTCCCTGTCCTGTGTATATGTGAATGGAAAGGACAAGATGCATTCTGGGCAGGGGTATCAGAGAGCAGATTGTGGCAGTATTCAGGGAATCCATACATGTGTGTGCTTGTGACTGTAGGATGTCATGTATGTACCTACACTAGTGACCTCCCCTCTCTGCCAGCCCAGGACAAGGCACCAGGCTGGCTTCCAGCAGCTAGGCAGATCTGTACTGTCCTGAACTACAGCAGCACAGCAGGAGAGGTCCTGAGCTGGAGTGGCTGGAAGTTGTGGCTAGTCTTGACATCCCTCAAAACTCTGGGTCTCTGGGTTGCATGAGGGAAACTGAATCCTGCTTCATCCCCGGGGCTTCCAGCTGGGTATGAGATGCACTGCTTCAGCTGAGTCCCTGCCCTGCACAGGATTCAAGCAACACCTCCCTGTCACTGCCTGTGTGTCCTTGTTTTGTTATGGGTCAAGGATACCAGAGACCAGAGGGAAACATTTACACCATTTACAGACATCCACCTCTGATAGAACAAACCTGCTTTCAGAATCAGTCTGTCTCCTCTCTTTAGATGATTGGGGATTATTTCAGTCAGCTAAAAGATGATTTATTGAGGGTGACTCTGCTGCCCTTTTCCCACATTTCTTCACTTCACTAGGAGCTGTCAAACCTGGAGCCCTGGGACATCGCCAGGGAGGCCAAAAGGGGCACAGAATGTGGGCTGGCAGGGTGTGAGTCTAGGTGTGTTCTCAGAGTACCCAGGGCTGTCCTTCTGAGCAGGATCTGTGTGCCAGGGCAGGAACTCTGCTGCCTGCCAGGGTCAGCGCTCAGCCATGCCAGGGAGCTTCCCAGAGCTCTTTGGGGAGAAGCTGGGGGTGGAAGGAACCGCACTGGGAAGGACAGAGTCCTGTTTCTCTTGAGAGGGTGCTTCATGGGCCAGGGCTGTTCATAGCTCCACATCATCCTCAGGATATTTCTGATGGCAGTTTTGAAGAAGAATATTAAAGGGGAAGAAGAAGAAGAATTTTGAAGAAGAATATCAAAGCAGGGGTTGAATGAAAGGGAAGGAGTCTGTACATTGTATTTTCTCCTCTTGGTTCCCTGAGTCAGCAGACTGCATTTTGGAGAAGGCACCGAGACCTCGGTTCTCATTAGGACTTGGCTGCACTGCTCCTGAGGCCCTGCACACACCTCTGTCTTTGGCAGTGTGCTACTGCCAGGAGGTCTTTGCAGGGCAGTGCTAGCACTCAGCAGGTGGGAAGGGGTCTGTGGACACTGACAGGGAGGAGCTGTAGGAACCAGAGACAGCTCCTGGCAGGGACATCTCCAGGCAGGGAGGGAGAGGAAAGGGTCACCTGAAATGCCTTGGGAAAGGCGATTCAGTCTCCTCCCTGCCATCCCCTGCAGTGCAGATGCCTTAGCCAGAATAAGGTTACCTGACAGGAGAGACACCATGATCAGGCAGGGGATATTCTCAGGGCAAGCCTCACCTCCTACACTAATTTTTCTTTGCCTAAAGAATTGAAAGACATTGAGCACTGGCACAGTGTAGCAGCATGGGGTTAGATGGTGGTTGCTGCTACATATACTTATTTCCCAATAAGCATCTCTTGTGGAAAAGCCGCTTGGGTAAGCATTCAGAAAAAGCAGTCAAGTCCACACACACCACACTCACCACAGCTAGCTCAGTGAGGAGAGGCAGAAGGGCCTTTTGTATGGTCAGTTCCACTGAGGTTTATTACAGCACGCCAAAGGGGAGCCAGAGACAAAAGTCAGGACTGTGTGCTCTGCACAAGGTTAAGTAGGGGAGGGTACAGGGGCTGCACAAAGGGCAGGGCAAAGGGCTTTGGCTTTCAGGGAAGATGGGGCTGGCCAGCAGGGATACTATGACCAAGGAGGAAACAGGGAAAGGAGAAACCAGGGGAAGTTGGGACACATGGGGGAAGGAGCTGGGATGGATCTGTGTTAAGCAAGAGTCCATGAGGAAGTCCTTTCCCTCTGCCCCGGTGGGGTAAACTCTATGGTATGTCTCTCCAAGACAATGCTCTGGGGATTTCCCTGAGGGGGAAAAATTCAGAGGATTTCACAGCACAGGTTGCTGAGGGCAGTGGTCAAGTCACCATCCCTGGAGGGATTTAAAAGATGCGCAGAAATGCCACTTGGGGATGTGGTTTAGTGATGGTCTGGACAGTGCTGGGTTAACAGTTGGACTTGTGGCATTGGTGATCTTAAAGGTACTTCCTAATTTAAACAATTCTTTGCTTCTAAGCCCCTTGGTCTGTTCTCCCACCCACCAAAGTTGCTGCTGTTGAGGCCATTGGTACAAGGATGAGGTGTCTCCTCAGCAGCCCAACCTCTGATGAGGAGATACTCCCTTGTGCCCATATATCTTCCCTGACCTGCCTCCACTGGCAGCAGCATTGGGGTATTTGTCTATGTTTCCCTTCTTTGTCATCATCTCATCTGCGGTCTCCTGGTGCTGCAAAAAGTGAGGCTGCAATGAGGTGAACCACCCTTCATGGAACCCAGAAGGTCCTTTGTAAGACTCCTTTCTCCAGGTTGAGCCCCTCGTGATTTCTCAGCTGCTTCTCATCAGACTTGTGCTCCAGCCCCTTCCCCAGCTCTGGAATGCTCCAGCCCCTCAATGTCCTTCTTGTCATGAGGGGCCCAAAACTGACTCCAGGATCTGAGGCCTCAGCAGTGCCCAGCACAGGGGGACAGTCACTGTCTGACTCTTGTTGGCCATGATAACCAGTCTCTAAATGCTTACTCATAAACTCTTGCCTTGGTCTTCATCCATCCCTGGGCACAGCTCGATCCATTCTAGTCCCTCTCTCATGTAAAGAGCAGCTCCAGCCCCTTGCCTTGCTGACCCGTCTTTCTTAGTGTGTAGCCATCCACACCAGCATTCCAGTCATGCCAACCATCCCACCACATCTCTGTAACTGCAGTGGGACCATGGCCCTGTGACCACACACAGCTCCCTAATCCTTCCCAGGCTGTGTGCTTGGTCTGCAGGCAGTTCAGGGGTAATGGAGCAAGCAACCTTCCCAGGAGGGGTCCAAGAGGATACACAACAGCCACGCATGCCCCTGGGATGGTTGGTCTTCTGCTCTCATCTTGGGAGGCCACAAAGGAGCATTTGCCACTGCTCTGGGGGTCCTGGCTCATTCCTTGGCGTGATGGTGGAAGTGGCCCCAAGTCCTTCAGTTTAAAGCCCAGCTGTCCAAGGTGTCAGGCCTGCAGTCACATTCCCTGACCTCTTTTAGACATGTGGATCCCATCCCTCCCTAAGAGGTTGTAGTCATCAAAGAACGTCCTGTTATCACAAAAGTCAAACCCCCATGATGGCACCAGCCACAAAGCCAGAAATTGATTTGCATTACACATCTATTCCTGGCTGTCCCCTTTCCTCTGTTATAAATGAATACTCCAATTTAATAATTAAGGAAATTTATTAAATAATCAAAGTATAAATTTGCCCTGTTCAAGCAATTCAACTCTGAGCCAGGCGATCAGGGTCAGGGAGACTCAGGATTTGGCCTCTCTTGCACCAAAGTCCCCGTGGGTCTCCAAAGATCATTTCTAAGGGGTCCATTTTATACAGTCTTTCGGGCTCTGGAAGAGGCTCTTCTTTAGCATATTATCACATTTCCTGCAACCGGTGGATAATTGCTGGAATCCTGTCAGGTGAAAACTTTCCGAGATAAACTTCTGATGATGCCTGTCAGAATGCCTCCTGCTGGGGTCTTGTCAGACAAGAGAAATCCCTTGGAATATACATCTCTGGAGACAGTCGCCTTCCTGGTGTTTGAATCTTTATCACTTAATTTATTACTGCTTGTTGCCACCATTGGTTTTAGTACACAAAATGCTGTGGTTTTAAATTTCATTTGGCACTAATTATTTTATACCATATATTACACTTCTAATGGGTGAAATGAAGGAAGAGATTACTTGGGCACCAATATTTTTCACTTGGGCCCCCAGGGCTTTGTAATCTTTCTTGATTTTGCCCAGGTTCTGGCTTGTGTGTCATTCGTGCCACATGGAAAAGCAGCAGTGGAGAGCAGTCTGTGCTCTTGAGAGGTTGTGGCACCCTCTCAACTATATCTCAGACCTCAGCTGCCAGAAGGTAGGTTACCCCACATGGCTCTCTGCTGAAGGCCTCACGGTCCCTTAACAGAGAGATCCACTGTGAGACTCATAATTTCTTTTACAGTGTCCCCTCTGTGCTTCTGGTACAGTTTCTCCTTGCAGACTTGCTCAAGGGTGTCTAGAGCTGCTAAAGTGCTACTTCTAGGTCTGGTGTGGTGCTGGAGTGTAAGGATGTGCCCCCTGTTGACGGAGGGACAAAACTATCCTTTGTCCCCTTGAAATGGAAATAAGCCCAGAAGTTTCTCTCCTCAATTAGGTTGAAAAAGGCATCTCATAGGCTTGGGGGACTCCACCTCAAACTTAAGGATAGCCAACTGGACAGGAGCCAAAAAGTCCCGCCTGGACAATTTACTAGAAAAAGAAGAGAACAAAGAAACAAATGGCTTTTGTGAGGTGTTTTACCAGGGGCAGGAGGGCCTCTTGCACCTGGATCAGTTTTCTCTGTAAAGTTGTTATTTTGCCTTTTATTAAAACCTTTTTGTTTCCAACACTGCAACAGAAGCCATCTTGCTGATTTTATGCCTTTTAACATAGCTGAGCTGTCTCAGGTGTGAAATAGACCTCTAAGAGTTTATGAGACCTGGCTCGAGGAGCTCCTGTTTCACTGGAGGGCAGAGACTGAAGCACAGTCCTGCTTCTGTGGGTCACCGGCTCTGAGGTGCCTCGTTCTCAGTGCCTGCCAGAGGAACATGGTTCTGAAGCCACCTGTCCACATCCATCTCAGGTCCTCTAATACTGTTTCCTGCTTGTGGCATAACAGATCATCAAACCTGTGCACCCCTTATGAAGGTATTTACCTTTTCTCCAGGAGAAAGGTCTGGCACTTGTTGCAACTCACCACCTGTACTGAAGTCTCCTTCCTTACCAGTTGTATCTGGGTGAAGCCTTCCCTGCTGGACACCAGTTGTTTGGACTACCTGATGTAAAATCATGTCTGAGAAAGAACACACTGCTCTCCTCCCTTTGCAGGGAGAGCTTCCCTTACAGCAAATTAATCTGGAGTTAGCCATCTCACAGTGTGGGATATCACCAGGTCACAGGTGAATTCATCCCCAGGGTTTGTGCTGCTGGCAGGTGTGGGGACAAGCAGAGCCATGGACCTGTGTGACAGATGAAGGCAAGAGACACAAGCTAGGTGCAAGTGAATTTACTTCATTTGCCAAGCTCACCAAATTTATATCCTTAGCCCAAAAGCTATTTTTAACTGCAAGCTTAAAACTAATCACAGTTCAACAATAAATCTAATCTCTTGACATCTTCCATTATTCTTTCCAGAGTCACAAGTCAGTAGAGCAGAAAAACTGTTTTCAGATTTCTTCATGTTCTGGTTGAAGTGGTTTCTTGTTCAGCTGGTGTAGTTTGTTCAAACACATGATGTTGCTGCCACTGTTGTTTCTGTAACCCTTTCCTTAGCCCAACAGACCTGCCCCACTGACATGACTTCATTGGCTCCAGCAGGATGCAGTGAGCCATTTTCTCCTAAGAGCCTGCAAATCCCACAGGCTGAAAGGAGCAGGAAACATTGCTCAGAGACAATGATGCTGACACACATAACATATAAATGGCACCAAAGTAATTTCATTGTGTAGATTTTAAAAAAAAAATCCCTGTTCCTGGAATATCTTTTCAGTAGAAGTTGTATTCAACAGAACAAGGAGAGTTGACAACGAGTTGCAACTGGAGAAATTCTGACCAAAGACAAAGGGTTGGTTCAGACCCTTGAGGGAGATGCAGCATTGGACAGAGGTCCAGAGACATAACAAGATCTCTGCCCTGGGAAACCCTACACAACTCAGCTGAACAAGGTCCAGAGACACCAAAGGCAGCCCTCAGGTTAGCCCAGCTCTGAGCAGCTGGTTGCCACAGAAACCTCCACAGGTTCCTTCTAAACTCAATCCTTCTGTGAGTATGAACTCCCAAGTTCTCCTAGAAAAGCCTTATCTCACTCCCTCGCATTCATCACAGTCATATTTTGAGAGGTCCCAGGACCCAGATAGAGCCAAAAGTGGAATTTTTTTCTCTCAGACAATTCTAATGGAAATGCAAAGATGGAAATACCCTCACCAACACTGAAAAACACCATCCATCCCTCTTTATAATCCAGACAGATCCAGATCTGTTTGGGGGTACTGATTTCAGGAATGAGAGTGCAATCAGGAGAGGTGAGAGATAGGAAGTAGCCTGGCAACAGCCCCACTGCCCAGCTGCCTTTCTCTGGCTTAAATTCAAGCCAGAGAATATAATTCTTCTTTTTTACATCTTCTCTAGAGACCCCCCACCATGGCCCATCCTCCTGCATCCATCACCTTCACCTTCCAGTACTGTCTCCCTGAAGGTGAAGCCATCACAGCCCAGCAGCAGCAGCATGGGTTAAATCTCAGGGATGTCCTGTTGTGTGTCCTCATTTCACACTTTTGCCATCATCAGACAGAACAAGGTCCCAGTGGGCTGTGTCTGGATCCAGAACCATATTCACTGCAGGTGAGATGGAACCAACACACCAGGGCAGAGCTCACCCCAGGGGAGCTCTTGGCTGGGGCTGCCTGAGGAAGAAGCAGGGTGGGAGAGGGAGCTGGCAGACTGGGCAGGGGAAGGTGCATATCCTGGGCTGCAAAATGTGGGCGGAGGTGTGTATTCTATTATCATCAGTTAGAGGAGGGGCAGTTATCTTCTGTTAATTGGGCAGCTTTCTTTATCTCTTCCACAACCAATCCTCCCTCCAGGGAGATATCTTCTGTTAATGGGCCATTGAGTCTCACTGATAAAATTACATTATTCAATGGTGAGATGCACCACCCATAGGGAGGAGCCAAGCATTCCTACCTGGTTATAATCAGAGATTTGGAGCATCACAGCCGGCCTTTTCCCACTGGATTCTCAGAGGAAGACCAGGCCCATCTACACCCCCACTGGATCTTCAGAGGAAAGCTCCACCCTTCTACAGGATCACTGCTTCAACAGAACCACACCTGTCACTGCAGGAGGACTGCAGCCACCACACTTTCTGTGGTTCTGCAATGATTGCCCTTAAAATTACAAAACTGATTCATTCAAATTAATTGCATTATATGTATCCAACCATTTCCATTCCAAATGTCCCCATTTGGAGATACAGAGATACAACCCATGAATTTTTCCATTTGAAGATTTCTTCAATTTCTGGAAAATGGTAAGTAAAACTTACTTTTTTTTATTTTTTTTTTCTGACGCTTTCCCATGAAGAAAAGAAATAAATGCAAATAATTTTAAAAATCCTCCCTTCCACCAAGCACTGATTAACCCCCAGCAGGTTACAATCACCCTCATGGCAGAAGGGCTGCGGGGTCTGGATGTGCCCCAAAGCATGTGCTGCTTGCAGTGCATTTTGGTGTATGCTTAGTCCAGTTCACCATTGCATCTCTGCTCTGATGTATTTCCAGCCCCAAATCAATCATTGTTGTGTTGCATTAAGTAGTTTATTTAGTTATTATTTTGCACTGGGTGATTGGAATTTTGAACTGAGTAGTTTTTATATTGCACTAAGTGGTTTGTTTGTATGACACAGTTTGTTTCATTCTCCCCTCTCCTCCAAAGCCCCGTGGTGGTGCTCTTAGCCCAGGTTACTTCCTCCCCTTCCCTCTCCATCAGTTGTATCCCATTGGCTGTGGCCCCTCTCCTGAGGAAGGGCATTCTCCCGCGGAGAGACTTCCCGGGGAGAGTGCTTAAGGCAGGATGCCTTCAGGAGATCGAGAATCTCCGGAGCTGTTTGGAGAGGAGTCGGGCTGCGTCTCACAGGAGAAAGACAGGACCGCGCTGACAGGGAAAAGGGAGGTGTTTTATTGAAGGTGCATCGTGCGCGGACAAAAATGCATACCCAGCAGGGCTTTATAAACAGAATACACTGACCAATCTAAATTTTTGAGAGGAGGGAATAACGCGTAACAAACATCTCGGATCTCCAGTGGGAATAACCTGGGGGTTGAACCCTGACCCTCCTCCAAAGCCCCGTGGTGGTGCTCTTAGCCCAGGTTACTTCCTCCCCTTCCCTCTCCATCAGTTGTATCCCATTGGCTGTGGCCCCTCTCCTGTGCCCCCCTTCCGCTGGGTTTAAATTTTCCTGCCATGAGCCATTCTTTCTCTTTCTTCTCCTGGACAGCTCCATCCCAGGCTCTCCTTCTTTTCCTGGATGCCATTACCTCCCTCCCAGACTCTCTCTTTCCCCTGGAGGCATTCCACAATAAAGGTGTGGGATGTTCTTTCCAAGAAGAAGAGTGTGTCTCGTCTTTTGCTTTTGTCCTTGTTGGTGAAGCCGGAGTCCAGAGCTAGCCAAACTGGACTCCCACGAGGCTCTCAATCCAACAAATCATCCAGTGAAAAAGGAGCTTTCCTGTGACACAAGGGAAAATAAAAATACATTCAGTGTCTGCAGGTGCTAAATTGAGACACAAGGATTTCTTTCTCATACAAAACCAGTAGGACAGGATTTCACAGTGAAGGAGACTAGGGGCATGGGTTGGTTTTCCCTTTTTCATTTAGTTCCAGCGTTTATTTCAGATGGGGGTCTGCAGAAACTCTGCCACACTGCAGGCTGATCCTTTTCCCCCCAACCTGCGCTTCCCGATGGAAGGGATGGATTTAGGAGCACAGATGCACAAACCTTATCAAAATCACAGCTGTTTGGACACGGAAATGGAATGGAGATGGCCATGTGCTGAGCACGGCGCTGGGGCCATGCCCTGGGCTCGGCCCACCTGGTACCGATACCAAGGGGCTGAGCCCTGCTCTGGGCTGAGTGGGACATGCTGCAGCAACAGGAGAGCTCCTGGGTCACGCCTCTGCTCAGGATCATGCTGCTCTCCACCACAGAGCCCATTCTCATCCAGGGTAGTGAGATGGGAGCTGCCACCCACGGAATCCTGCCACAGCACTGGAGGCCGTGGGCACCAGCTGGCTGAGCTGCAAGACACCGGATCCCTCAGCCTCACAGTGCTCCAGTGCGATGTACAGGGCAGAGCCACGGGCTCTGGGAACAGAGGGACCCTGGGTGAGCCTGTGGGGTGCTGGATATTGGGGCATGTGGTGGTTTGGCTGTTTATCTTCCTGACAATGACAAACTTTGACACAGGCAAATCTAAGAGTTTTTTCAGACAAGTGTCACCTGGAGTCAGGAAATTTCTTGCAATCTCATTTGCATAACATAGAGATCTGCTCTGGTGGCCAGTTCTGCAGCAAAATAATCCACAGGCCTGGGTATTAAAACATAAATGCACAAACTACAACATCCTTCCTTTATTACCCAAAGCCTAATTTTTTTCTTACACCTTCTTATATGAAGAAAACAATAGCAAGAACACTTCTGAAGGAGGAAGAATATCTCCTTATGGCCACTTGGTGGGTAATTTCACCTCTCTGAGATAACCTTGGTATTTTCAAACATGGGACTTAAGAAAACCCTATTTGCAAAGCAGCCACCTCAAACTGCTTCTGGGCAGCAGGACAGGGAAAAAGCACACTGGCTGCAAGCAAGTACATTAGAAGTACCAGGGACATGAACTACAGACCTGTCACCTTGAACTCTACCACTAACCTTGACATAATCTAAGCCATGTTGAACAAAACATGTGTAATTCCCTCTGTCAGAGAGTTGGACATGGAAAATTTTCAAGTGTGTGCTGCCCTGGGCAGGGCCATCCTTCAGCAGCTCAGTGTGCCCTTGGTATTGAAGCATCTGCTCCCCATACTGGTCCTGTCCCCCTCTGTAGTGATGCACAAAGGGTGAGAGCTGCTCCCAAAACCAGGTCACCTCCGTGTCCTGTGTGTGCTGTTCTGGGGAGGAGCTGCAGGGCAGCATGACGTTCCTGCCCTTGGCCAGGTGATGGGGTTGGGCTGTCCCCTCACCCTGAGCAGAGCTCAGAGAAACACCTGGAGGAAGAGAGAGCCGTGAGTTTGCTGTGGCACCTGAGCTCAGGCACAGCAGGTGCTGCTTGGCGCTGTTCGTGTGCTGCCAGGCCAGCTGTTGGGGTGGTTTATGATACTTTATTCCCTAACAGTCTGCTTTATGCCCAGAATGTCTGTGGTATCTTTAACAGGAGCCAGGGGGCAGGGCCAGAGCCTGGGAGCCCCAGGCACGGGCTCTGTTCAATCTCTTTCTCTCTGGCTTGGTCGGCAGCTCCAGGGACTGCTACTTGATTGCTTTTGCTGGATTAATTTTCACCAATTTAGGCAAGAAGCTTCTGGGTTGTTTGTTTTGTTTTGGTTTGGTTTGATTTGGTTTTGTTTTGTGGTTTGTTTGTATTTGGTTTTGGTTTTTTCTTCCCCTGGCCTGGAGGCTTTTCACCAGCAAATAATTTCGGAGGCTTTTTGGTTGTTTTTTTCCTTGAACTGTTTTGATTTGTTTTTTTCTTTGGCCCAAGGAGACTGCAGGAGCAGCCTTGGTCAGTCCAAACGGCAGAAAGACCAGCAAAAGAAGGGACATTAAAGTCCACCAACTTCACCTGCTGTGAGGAGAAGACCCATGCCAGAAATCCAACAGGTTCCCAGGCTACTTCAGAAACTCTTTTCTCCCCCCATTCCCAGAGACAAATAAGGGCAGCTGCCATCTTTTTACCTCTCAGCAAGGTGGGGATGGGGTGAAAGGTTCAATTTTCTTTTTTTTCCTGTGCTTTGCAGTTATCTTGCTTTGTTAATAAACAGTTTTACATTTTTTTTTATTTTCTTCCCTTGATAGCCATTTCTCTCATTGGCGGAAGAAAAAAGAGTTATTTAAGCCCTTTCCCTCTAGAGGAAATGCTCATTCCAGGGTGTTTCCTCCTGCAATTTGTCTCCAAAACTGAGATACCAGGTCATCGTGCTGGCAGCATCCCCATGCCAGGCACAAGAGGTACTGAGGGGAGCTGGGAGAGGGACTGTCCCAGATTGCAAGGCAAGATGTATTCTATTTGCCATCTGTTAGAGGTGTGGCAGTTATCTTCTGTTAAGTGGGCAGTTTATCTCTTCCATACCCACTCCTCCCTCCTCAGAGACATCTGCTGATAACAGGCATGTCCCTGCATGGCTGATAAGAACTAGAGCATCCCACTGGGAGATGCTCCACCCAGAGGGAGGAGCCAAGCATTCCTACCTGGATATAATCTGAGATCCTGGGACAGCAATACAGCTTCTCCGCTGGATTTCCCAGAGGAACAGCTGCCTATTCCACTGGATCTTCAGAGGAAGACTACACCCTTTTCTACAGGATCCCTGCTCCAACAGAACCACACCTGACACTCCAGAGGGACTGCACCCACCATTCCAATTGGACTGCTGCCAGCAGCCTGACCAACAGGGTGTCAAGCTGTGTTCTGACTGTCAGTGTTGTTTTGGTTTACTGCATTGTTTTTTTTATATTTTTATTTTCTTCCCTATTAAAGAACTGTTATTCCTGCTTCCACATTTTTGCCTGAGAGACCCTTAATTTCAAATTTATAACAATTGGGAGGGAAGGGGGTTACATTTTCCATTTCAGGGGAGGCTCCCGCCTTCCTTAGCAGACACCTGTCTTTCCAAACTGAGACAGGGACCCTGCCCTGCAGCATGGGCACTGGGCTGGGGCCAGGCCACCACCCTCCCCACTTCCCTGGCCTGTGCTGCCGGGAGAGTTCTACAAAGCCCTGGTTCTCAAGGGCACAAGTGGTGCCCATGCAGCTCAGGGCAGGCAGAAAGCAGGACAAGGAATGATGGAAGTGGCTGGAAGGTTTCTGGGAGGTTGGCTGGGTCAAGTGACAACTTGGCTACAAATAAAATTCAAATATCCTTATCTCTTCTCATCTTTACAAACATCTATTAAAAAAGTAGAAACATCTCAGGTACTCTTGGCATCTTTGAAAATTTAAAAGAAAAAGGCTTATCATAAACTGGCCACTTAGTTCACTGAGAAAGTGGTTCTGGTTGAAGGGAAACAAAAGCAAACTAACACTTTTGACAAGATCACTTTTGAGTTAAGTACTCTGCTGCATCCTTTGCCAGGGCTGCCTTGAAGAAGATGCTTCAGATCAGCAACATAAGAGCCCAGTCTAAATTTGTTGTTGCTGGCTTTTTTCCATTATTGATCTGGTTTTCCAAAGGGTCCAACACAATCTGGACACTGTAATAAACAGGAACGTGCAGGAAAGAAGAAAACCAGGGAGGGACAGGGCAGCAAATTATAATCAATCCTTCAGCATCATCTAATCCTCACCCAGGTTCAGTGAGGTTGTTCCACTGCCTGTGCTGCCATGGCTGGAGGGATGCACCAAGATCCAGAGGGATGCTGGTGCTCCCAGAAATGGAGAAGGTTTATGGAAAGGGCTGACCCTGCTCTGAGCTCTGCTGTTCACAGGGAGCCAGGAAGATACTCAGGCTGGAAGCTGTGCCACAGAGATCAGCGGGATCCAGGGGATTCTTACCTAGTGCTGCTTGTGAACTGGGAAAACTGTAAATGACAAAATCCAGGAGAGAATAGAGGAGCTGGGAACAGGAGCACCACCTGGAGATGAAGAAGGAGAGGGAAAGGGCAAAAGGGAGGAAAACCAAGGGAAGGAAAAAAAAAAAGAAGGCAAAATTCACTTTTAAAGGAATTCATTGCTGAATCCAGCTCCTTTTTGTAAAGCCTAGTGAAGAACCTCAGATGCCACAGGTTGAAATTGATTTTCCATCTTCAGCCTGACGTTGGTTACTGTTTCATACACTGTAGTGGTTTGGCCGGAAATGTGTTTCTAGAAAAGTCTAAGTCGGATTGGTTACTGTTTCATACACAAAGTAGGAGACTGGTATAAAAGGTTGTGGGGACTCCCCAGGGGAAAGCAAAAGCCAGCCTGCTCTGCCTTTTTTGATTCAGCATTAAGAGACAAACAGGTGCAGAACGGGAAGGAGAAGTCCTGACCAAACCAGGACTCATTCCATGCACCTCAAAGAGAGCAGGAAGTAGCCTTGGATCAATGGAAGCAAAATACCCAAAACACTAATCCAAGACCCAGCCAGGACAGGACCTGACTCTGCTCTGCTCTCACACCCCCCTTTTTGTTCACTCACTTTGCTAACAAGAGGTGGAAACCATGGGCAGTTCAGACAGATGCCAGAGGGTCCTTTTCATCTGCAGATTCCCAAAAAATGCCACCTAGCTGGAGACCCTGAGCTCTCTCCTGCATTCCGAGCTGGAGGAGGAGCTGCTCAGCCACCACCCAGCACCTCTGAGAGGCCCCTGGTCCCTGCTTTTCCCTGCCTGAAAAGGAAACAAAAATGTCACCCTGTCCCAGCTTGCTACCATTTCCTCCTGTGTTACCTCTGCTCCAAAATTAAAGTTGCTGAGTAGTTTGGAGGATTTTGTTAATGCCTCTGCTCAAGCACAGACACACCCCTGCTGCAGGGACTCTCCAGGGCTGCATGTGGCAGCCTCCTCCCACAGCTCCGCCTGGACTGGCAGGAGTTTGCACATCCCTGGCATGAGCACAGTGGGAAGGAGGGAGGTGATGGAGCCAGGATTCACACCCAGAGGCAGTGCCAGGGTGGCAGCAAAGCCCAGCAGCAGCTTAAAAATGGCTTGAAAGCAATTCCCAGCTGAAAGGTGAGGCCATCAAGGATGGTTCCTTTGGGGAAATCTGCTGCCCTGAGAGAGGCAAAGGCAGTGCCAGTGGAGCTCAGCCCAGCTAGGTGCAGCACCCTCCCAGCCCAGCCAGGCACGGGGCACCTGCTGGGGCAAAGGGACCTGATCAGCCACCTGGCCAAAAGGGGTACAAGAAAAAGAAGGGAGCAAAAAATAAAGGGTACAGAGACACAGACCTGGACAACTGTCTGGGTTTGAAAGACAGGTGTCTGCCAAGGAAGGTGGGAACCTCCCTTGGAATGGCCAAATTATTATAATCTTGGAATCAAGGGGCTTTCAGGCAAAGAAGTGGGAAAAGGAATAACAGTTCTTTACCGGTATATATATATCTATCGTAATAAGGTCCCGGTGACACAGCCGCTCTTGAGCAGAGGTTCATTGGCGGTAGAAGGCAGGAGGCCCATCCCGCAGAGGAGGCCATTTCTCCCCGCGCTGAGCGCAGCCTGTCTCCCCTCTGATGTCCAGAACAAGAGATGAAATAAATGGGCAGGAGGTCTTTCTCCTTTTAAATGCCTTTATTAAGAAGAATCAGCTCAGGTGGGGAGAAATCGACGGGTTGCGCCCACGCCGCCGTTGCTCCCAGGAGTGGCACAGAGAAGGAGGATGATGCAGCTTTGTCCGCTGGTCTGCAGACAGAGCTGGGGACTCTGTCCTCACGGGAGAGTCGCAGATTCCTGGCTTGTTTGTCTAACACTCCGGGGCGTCTCTTTAATCAGCATCTTTTCAGGTTAGGGTGAGAAGCAAAAAGGATCCAAGCAGTTACGGGACTACGCTCCCATCCTTAGACGTCACTTAGGTCACTTGTTGGCTCGTAATTTTAGGGGTTTTTCCTGTAAAAACTGTAAAAATTCGGGGCACAATGCATTTCTCATCTGCATACTGGCTCTGATGTCACTCCTATTCTCTTCGTACCTGGAGGGTCTGTCCTGGTGTCCCTCCCTGGCAAGCGGCCAGCATCAGGGGGACAATGGTTAATCACCAGCCATTAACAGGTAATTGAAGAACTTTTCTTTGGCAGTGAAACTGACTTACAACAACTGGTCTGACTTGTTTTTAACTCTGCCACCTAAAAAGAATCGATAGCTTTCTATTCATAACAAGAGAGAGCTACAGCCCCTCCTGCCAGCCCAGATCTCCGGGTCAATCTGCCCTTCCCGAGAGAAGGCTCCACTCCTCCCCCTTCTCCTTGGCCATATCTTGTCTCTCTTAAGTATCGGTAGCTGTTATCTCTTTAGCAACAAATGGGAGAAAATTCCCTGAGAGGAAGAAACAAAAGGAAAAATCCTAACCCAAAACAACAACAAATGACAGCAAAGAAAGTGTAATAATCAAACCTCATAATTTAACGATGGGATCACAATTCCAGGGAAGTCCAGCCTGCACAGGTGTGCAAAGCTGGGGATCAAAGCTGCATGTCCCAGACAACTCCACATGCCCAGGGAAGGATGTGAGCACTAAAGCCATGTGGAGTGAAAGGATTTGAGAGGACAAGGTGTCAGACATGCCAAGAGTGCAAAAGGAACTGGTCATGGGTAAAGTGGAACTGGTCAGTGAGCTTGGCCAAGGCAGAGGGTTCATGCGGGTGTGTGCAAAGCCACCTGGCAGCAGCTGCCCTTGCATCCTACTTTATTTGTGCTCAGCTGGTGCCTTCCAGAGTGATGTGACAAAGCAGAGTGGAATGCCTTGCATTCCCTGTGACTGGGAATAAGGCCATCATCCCTCGACACAGGAAGAGCTGCCTGGAGAACAGAGGCAGGATGCCAAGCCCAGCACACGCTGTTTCCCATTTACCAGCTGAGCAGTCGAGGTGGCACGTGCCCTGCACACATCTCCACCATGAACCCATGCAGTAAGACAGAACTGGGCAGACAGAAGGGCAGGAGACAAACCTCCCCCTTGCCCAGAATGCAGCTTGGACACCCAGAGCATGGCCACTGCTCTGTGGCTGGTGTCCCCAGGTGCCATCCCAAGGGGCTGCAGGTGCCTGTGGGGCCATGGCCCAAGAGGGCTCTGAGCATCCTGCACAGGGAGATACAGACTCCTCCAGCACTCAAGGGCTCTTATCACCCACCTGCAGCTGGGCTGAGGGAGAGGAGATGCAGCAGACCCTGTGATGTAAACAGGACTGGGCACTGCAGGAGCAGGAGGAATTGCCAAATTCAGGTGTTGGATGAGGTCCCACATGGGCTGGCAGCTTCAGGGCATGGGAGGTCATTGCCCAGATGATGGGAGGGGGAAGCTTGGTGGCAGAGCCCCAGGTCTGCTCTCCAGCCCCTCTGGACTGTGCCTTGCTCACTCAAACAAGCTGGAAGTGCTGGGCAAGCTCAGTCCAGCCATGAGTGGATGAGGGGATCAGAGAAGTGGGAAGCAGACTGAAGACCTTCAAACCCATCTCAAACCTGCTTTCCTGGAGCCAACCTGCAGGCTGAGCAGGTAAGTCCTGGCTGTCTAAAAATGCTGAGTGCTGTGACCTTTCCATTACTCCTTCTCTGGTTTATCATCTTCAGGCAGTCCTCGAGTCTTGTAATTCTCACTTTCAGCAGTGAATCCTGACTCCTATTCTCTTCGTACCTGGAGGGTCTGTCCTGGTGTCCCTCCCTGGCAAGCAGCCAGCATCAGGGGGACAATGGTTAATCACCAGCCATTAACAGGTAATTGAAGAACTTTTCTTTGGCAGTGAAACTGACTTACAACAACTGGTCTGACTTGTTTTTAACTCTGCCACCTAAAAAGAATAGATAGCTTTCTATTCATAACAAGAGAGAGCTACAGCCCCTCCTGCCAGCCCAGATCTCCGGGTCAATCTGCCCTTCCCGAGAGAAGGCTCCACTCCTCCCCCTTCTCCTTGGCCATATCTTGTCTCTCTTAAGTATCGGTAGCTGTTATCTCTTTAGCAACAAATGGGAGAAAATTCCCTGAGAGGAAGAAACAAAAGGAAAAATCCTAACCCAAAACAACAACAAATGACAGCAAAGAAAGTGTAATAATCAAACCTCATAATTTAACGATGGGATCACAATTCCAGGGAAGTCCAGCCTGCACAGGTGTGCAAAGCTGGGGATCAAAGCTGCATGTCCCAGACAACTCCACATGCCCAGGGAAGGATGTGAGCACTAAAGCCATGTGGAGTGAAAGGATTTGAGAGGACAAGGTGTCAGACATGCCAAGAGTGCAAAAGGAACTGGTCATGGGTAAAGTGGAACTCCACTTCCTGCTTGGCCAAGGCAGAAGGTTCATGCGGGTGTGTGCAAAGCCACCTGGCAGCAGCTGCCCTTGCATCCTACTTTATTTGTGCTCAGCTGGTGCCTTCCAGAGTGATGTGACAAAGCAGAGTGGAATGCCTTGCATTCCCTGTGACTGGGAATAAGGCCATCATCCCTCGACACAGGAAGAGCTGCCTGGAGAACAGAGGCAGGATGCCAAGCCCAGCACACGCTGTTTCCCATTTACCAGCTGAGCAGTCGAGGTGGCACGTGCCCTGCACACATCTCCACCATGAACCCATGCAGTAAGACAGAACTGGGCAGACAGAAGGGCAGGAGACAAACCTCCCCCTTGCCCAGAATGCAGCTTGGACACCCAGAGCATGGCCACTGCTCTGTGGCTGGTGTCCCCAGGTGCCATCCCAAGGGGCTGCAGGTGCCTGTGGGGCCATGGCCCAAGAGGGCTCTGAGCATCCTGCACAGGGAGATACAGACTCCTCCAGCACTCAAGGGCTCTTATCACCCACCTGCAGCTGGGCTGAGGGAGAGGAGATGCAGCAGACCCTGTGATGTAAACAGGACTGGGCACTGCAGGAGCAGGAGGAATTGCCAAATTCAGGTGTTGGATGAGGTCCCACATGGGCTGGCAGCTTCAGGGCATGGGAGGTCATTGCCCAGATGATGGGAGGGGGAAGCTTGGTGGCAGAGCCCCAGGTCTGCTCTCCAGCCCCTCTGGACTGTGCCTTGCTCACTCAAACAAGCTGGAAGTGCTGGGCAAGCTCAGTCCAGCCATGAGTGGATGAGGGGATCAGAGAAGTGGGAAGCAGACTGAAGACCTTCAAACCCATCTCAAACCTGCTTTCCTGGAGCCAACCTGCAGGCTGAGCAGGTAAGTCCTGGCTGTCTAAAAATGCTGAGTGCTGTGACCTTTCCATTACTCCTTCTCTGGTTTATCATCTTCAGGCAGTCCTCGAGTCTTGTAATTCTCACTTTCAGCAGTGAATCCTGTCTCCTCTCCTGTTGACTGACCATGGACATGCTGGCATCCAGGATGGAGACAGTAGACAGTGAGACCCTGATTGATGAGGTGGAGGAGATGAGTGGAAGAGGTGAGTTTTCAGAAGGGAAGAGGAGGGAGAACTGTCCTCTCTTGAGGACAAAATGGATCCCACTTCTGCTGTGGGACAGCTACTGAAGGTCAAAGCACTGGGGCTTGTTCCCAGACTAGGCTTTTCATGGGCTGGGACTTGGTGGCTGCACACTCCAGCTAAACTCTTGGTGCTCATCTGTAGACCCAGCTCCGGCACCAAAGGCTCCTGAGCTGACATCCTTGGCCCCCTCCACTGTTCATAAAAAGAAATGTGAATGCCATGGGTTATGGGTCTTGGGGTAACCTCTACTGTGGTCAGCACTGGTTTGTGCCCTGGCCTGCCTGTTCTCCTCTCGCAGCACCAGAGACACCCAGGTCAGGTCCAGGTGGCTGCACTGCAGGTATGCACCCATCCTCCTCCAGGAAACAGAGGTCCCCTTGTTCAGGATGTGTGCAGGCCCCTGGGGTGGGGACAGGGATGGGGTAGCAGGGAGCCAGGGACAGTCCAGCTGGGGGGGTTTCCCTCTGCAGGGAAAAGGAACTCACCCTGTCCCTTCTCTTGCTGGGGTGGATGCAGCCCCAGGGCTGCCTGTTCTGAACAGCTTCTCTTCCTCTGTCCCCAGCTGACGTGACTCTGGACCCAGACACCGCCAACCCTTTCCTCATTCTGGCCAGTGACCAGCGAGGGGTGGGACGGGGGGACGAGTGGACCCTGCTGCCCAACAACCCCGAGCGGTTTGACACGGAGCCGTGTGTGCTGGGCAGCCAGGGCTTTGCCGCGGGGAGACACTGCTGGGAGGTGGAGGTGGCCGAGGCAGGGGACTGGTGGGCAGTGGGAGTGGCCCAGGAGTCTGTCAGGAGGAAGGGGGTCCTCAGTTTTACGCCCCAGGAGGGGATCTGGGCCGTGGGGCAGTGGTTTGGCCAGTACCATGCTTTCAGTGATCCTGACTGGACCCCACTGCACCTTACCTGCCTCCCCAGGGCCATCCAGATCTGCCTGGACTTCACAGACAAGCAGGTGACTTTTGCTGATGCTGAGAGTGAAGCCCCAATCTTTGCTTTCTGCCTGGCCTCGTGTGCTGGGGAGAGGCTGCGCCCGTGGCTCTGGGTGGGGATGGACTCGTGGCTCAAGCTGTGCCCCTGACAGGGAGGGAACATGGAGGGCAGGGAAGAGACTGGAAAGGTGAACGCCATCACCTTAGGTCTTGGTGCTGGGAACTGGGAGGGTCCTGCATCCTGTTGGCTTCTCCTCGTGTGGATCCTCTGGCCACCAAGGAGAGGACTAGCAGGTCATGGAAGTGGATGCCACAACAGAGCCTCCTTCATCCCCCCACCCCTCAGCTGGGACTGCAGGGACAACAGGGAGCACAAAGACTGGGTGCAGGGAGGAGCTTGGTGCCCGGTGGTCCCATAGCAGGGACCATCACTGAGTGCCAGGGCACTGCAGAGCTGCTCTGTACAAGGCCATGGAAAATATAGCAGGGTCCAGCTTCTCCAAGGGTGCTGTCATAGTGCCTCTGGCTTTTTTCAATTAAGTTAAAAAACCCCAAACATAGCTGGATACTCAAGATAACACTTATCTTCCCCACACATCCAGAGCCTGTCCTTGCCTGATGTGCACTAAGCGCATTTCTTGCAGCAGAGCACTGGTAGCAGTGCAGGGGCAGCAGTAGGGGCAGCCCAGGAAGGAAAGCACAATGCTGAGCTGCGTCTGAAATCCACAGGAGAGGCAGAAATCCACAAGAATGGCCACAGATCTGCCGTTCTCTGATATCGCCTCATCAAGGTCCCACCTCACAGGATCCTGCTAAATCGTGTCCTTAGGAGAGGAGAAAGTGGATGTAGGTGAAGGGGGACATTGCCTGGGTCCAGGCTAGATTTCATCTCTGAACACTTTTCTGGTTGGACCTTCTTTGCTGCCACTTCAGTTGTCATTGCTGTGGTGGCATCTGGGCACAGGCAGCAACATTGCTCCCCCTGCTCTATTCCAGGAGCTGCAGAGTTGCAGCACTGGGTCAAGCCCAGGTGTTGCCCCCAGAGCTCTGCCCTAAGCCTCTTCCACTGTGGTAGCATCAAGACTGGGGAAACTCAGGGTTCTCTGCTCCCAGTGAGGCACTTCCTACTCTCCATGGGCAGGAGCCTCTGAAACTGTCCTAATTTTGCTTGGGTTAGAGTTAACTTTCCTCTCATGGTCAGCACACTGCTGGGTTTGGGATTTAGGGTGAGAATAATATTGGTAGCAACAACCAAACCATCAGTCACATGATGCTTACCCTGCCTTTTCAGTCGCTCATGCTCTGCCAGTGAGGAGTTGCACAAGAAGCTGGGGGGGAACACAGCCCGGACAGCTGACCCAAACTGGTCAGAGAGATATTCCACACCATAAAACATCCTGCCCAGCATGTAAAACTGGGGGGAGCTTCTGGTGAGGGGCTGCTGGGAGACAGGCTGGGCACAGATCAGCAGGTGCTGAGCACCTATACTGGGCATCACTTGTTCCACTTGGAGTTTATATTTTTTTTCATTACAATTATTATTATCATTAGTATTATTACATATTACTTTATCACAATTATTAAGCTGGTTTTACTTCAAATCAGAAGTTTTTTTCCCCCCATCCCCCTTGGAGGGTGGTGTGACTGAGTGGCTGTGTGGTGTTTAGTTGTCAGCTGGGGTTACACCATGACAGAGGTTCACAGCAGAAGGTTGGTGTATAGAGATGGCAGATTGTTAGTTCTGTATTTTTGTCCTTTGTCATGCAAAACATCCCAAAAGAGTTGTGCTGTGCATTTACGGGCACCTACCTCAATCAAGAAGAAGAAGAAATTCCTTTCTGAAAGCCAACTTAGTCCCTCAGACTGGAGAGAAGTTGGGTTTTTTCAACAGACTGGTGTCTGGGAACTTCTTCACTGGAATTTTGTGGTTTGGAGGGAGTAAATATTTTGCTCTGGTTTCCTTTTTGATGTGTCCCCCAAAAATTAAATTTTAAAACTTTAAAAACACTCTCTGGGAGCTGAGTTGCATAATTGCAGCACTTGTGTGAGAAATATATAATTTAATTTAGAATTGCACCACAAAGACTCTGGGGAGCTTAAAATTCAGCTCTCACGTGTTAGAGGTCTCTGCATGCTGGAGCCACAGTGGGTAGGAAGGGTAAGGAACACCGGGGTCCCTGAGCAAGGCTGGACCCACACGGGCTCTGAGTGGTTTTGGGGAGACAGCCGGGGCCGGGCGGTTTGTGCCATACCCAGCGCGGGCACAGCACATCACAGCAGTGCCCTGCTGCCCCCTCAGCCGTGCCTGGACACAGGCCACAGGGCAACTCCCAAAGCCCTTGGTGCACAGCAGGGTGGGATCAGACCCCTGGGACCCTCCTGCTGCTGGGGAAAAAGGCTGCAGCAGTGGACAGTGGAAGCACCTCAACAAACATGCTCCAAACAAAGCCTGCCTGGATTTGGCACATCAGCCAAGCAACTGTGACTGAATGCCCTTCCCATGAAACTGTTTCCCTTTCCCCAGTGAGCCCTTTCTCTGGGACTTCTGCTCCTTTTACACTGTTCTTGCTGTTGCAGATGCCACTTTTTCTTCTCCCCACCCTGCCAGATTGCTGTGTGGCATCACAGTTTTATCTTAAAGGACTGGCTGAGCCAACCATGGCACTCTTTTATTAAACCTTTTTTTTTTCTTTTAATATGAACAAGCCCAAAAAATCCTTGATTTGGCCAAGAAAACTCATCCAAGGTCTTGCCCAAGGCTAAAGCCTTGTCCAGGACCTCAGAAATGCATCCAACATTGGCGTTGCAGTGCTTTGAGTGGCACTTTAAACGGGCAGCTTCACAATTTCCAACCCCCTGCTGCAAGTGTGGCGTGACCAGATTTTCAACACAGATCCAGGGCCAGGGGCCAAGGCTGCAGGGGATGTCGGGTCTCCTCACTGCTCCACTGAACAGGGAATGATGGCTGCCCAAGTCTCTGCCCTAAGGTTCCATGCCCTGCAGCCCCTGCCATGGTGCTGGCCCTGGGTGGCTCTCGGAGCAGCAAGTGCACAGAGCAAGGCTCCTGCCCTGCAGCACGCAGCCAGCAGCTCTTGCACACTAGGGCACAGCTCAGACCCAGCTGAGACACAGACACAGCTCTGAGCGGCTCACACACACTCAAGCACAGCTCTGACACAGGGGGACACAGCTGGACACTGCCCACCATGACCTCACCAGGGCTCAGGCCAGAGTGTGGGCTCTCAGAGGTGCCTGCCATCTCCCACAGCCCTGCAGTGAGGGGCTGGGCTGCAGGGCCGTGGGTAGGCCTGGGTCAGGCAGCTCACAGGGAGCAGCCCCATACACACCAGGGGCCAAAGGACTCTTGACTTGGCCCAAACATCATTGCCTTGCTTGGCCCACGCCAGACAGGCTTCTGTCCACTGACAGAGAACAGGCCTGGGTCAGGCAGCTCACAGGGAGCCTCTGTGGGGTGGCACCATCGGGGCTGCTCTATGCAGCCCCATACACACCAGGGGCCTAAAGACTCTTGACTTGGCCCAAACATCATTGCCTTGCTTGGCCCACGCCAGACAGGCTTCTGTCCACTGACAGAGAAACTGCCCAGAAATAAAAAAAGGCCCTGGATTTTGTCCAACTTCAAAACCTTCTGCTGGGGCCCTGGGGGCTGGCCAGGGCAGCTGCTACCAGGGTGCTCTCAGGGAGGCAGCCTGAGCTCTGCAGCCCTGGCACCCTCCAATAACAACACAACAGCCCAAAGTTTGTCTCACTTTTATTTACATCATTGCACAGCCCATTTCCCCAGAACGCACTGGAACGTGGTGGGTCAGACACCAATTGCCCACATCCACGAGCTGAACACCTCTGGGAAGGAGGACAAGACTCAAAGAGTCACTACTGGGTCTTGTGGGGGCACATGCAACAGTTCCCATTTCTGGCAATGACAGCAAAGCCAAGGATGCTGAGTGCAGCCATGGCCACAGACAGGACTGGGCCCCCACTGCCCCAGCCAAGGGCTTCTGGCTTTCACAGTTGCATATTTGGATTGATGGTGGGTTTCTTAACTGGAACATTGGCTCCATGAAGTCCTTACCCTGGGGACATGCAATGGGAGAGAGCATCCCTCATCTGCAGAACTCGGTGCCTTGTGGGGCCAAGCTCCTGGGAGGCAGCCAGGGCTGGGAAGGTTAAACCACCCCTCCATTTTTCTTCACTGGTGATGTCCTGGTGACAGGGGGTTTGTTGGGAAGGGGCTGAAGGAATGGGCACTCAGGACAAGGCACAGAGCAGTGGTGCAGAGCCTGCTGCTATGGAAGGGTGTGCAGGGTGGGGAGCACCTGCATGGGAATGGGATGGGACTGGAGCAGGGACTGTGACTGGAGCTGGGCTGCAGCAGCCTCTCCACCAAGAGTACCAGAAGCAGAGTAATCCCTGCATGAGTGCATGACTGGGAAAAGGGCAGACACCCCAGGTATGTGGAAGAAGGGAAGGGACAGTTGGGGGGCTGGCCGAGAGAGGGGAGCAGAGATGTGCAGCCTGGCTGCAGCAGAGGACATTCACCCCACAGTCACACCAGCCCCTCACGCTTGAACAGAGACCAGTTCAGAGCAGCCCTCAGGGCACAGAGAGGCTGCTGCAAGATGTGTCAGGGTATCCCCAAGCTGCACCTGGGAGGGGGAACAGAGGAGAGCAGACACCAGGGCCAAGGGCTGGAGCAATCCTGTTGGGCAAGACAGCACACTGGTCCCTGCTGTTCAGCAACTACCAGCTCAGGCTGAGGGAACACACAAGGAAACACATCCTGCTTTGCAGACAGAGAGGAGGAGGAGGAGGAGGAAGAGGAGGAGGAGGAGGTGCACTTGAATTCATGGTGCTTTGAATTCAGGAAATTACAGATCTCCATCTCACAGGGCATTGCACTGACCCACTTGCTTTCAGCAAAGGGGCAGAGGGATAAGTGCACGACCACCACCATGCACTGCAAGGACACAGGCCTCTCGGAGCCTGCCTCTTGCCTGCTCTCTACCCTCACCACCATGGAGCCAGAGCCCAGGCTCCAGCAAAGCAGCTGCACACAGCTCTGGAGCCCTGGCAGGGCAGCAGCACCACCAGTGTCCTCACAGCCTGTGCCACTCAGGAAAGCTCAGCACCAGGCACTGTCTGGCAGGGTGACGTGGCAGAGGCAAGGACCAAAGCCAAACCAGGGAGACTCTTGGCAAAGGGGGCATTGTCAGACAGAGGGCTTTGAGAGCTGCATGTACTGGAAACACAGGTGAAAGGAGCAGGAGAAGGAGGAACACCGGCCCCACAGGACAAGGGACCCAGAGCCTGTTCTTTGGGACCAACACACTGGGTTGGTGTTTCATTAGAGGACACAACAGGCAGGCAGCACTACCAGGGATGAACCCAATCCCAGCAGCTCCTCTGGAATGTGCAAATAAAGTGCAGAGACAGCCAAGAGCACCTGCGTCCTGCCAGGGCATGGCCTGTCCCCTAAGGTACATGTGAAACTGATGCTACAGGAGGTCCAGCCTCAAGCTGGCAAAAGGACATCAGCAAACAGAAACTCCAACTCCCACCTTCTGGGGTCAGGAAAGCTCCTTTCTCAATCTTTTCAAAGCAAAAGGCAATGGTGGGTTTAGCTAGTACAGAGCCATCTCTTCCCACCCTCGGATCCTCCATCTACCTTTGCCAGACAGACCAAGGGCTGAGTGCATCCGAGTCCTGGGGATAAGCCAGGATCTCAAGGAAAGCATTTTGTGAGATCATGTCTGCACCGGAAAAGATTCTCTCATTCTGAAACTGATTTTGAAATTCTCAAAATTACAGTACTTTACAATACAAAATGTCTCCATTCAGTATTATGTCATTTTACTCCTTCTGGGATTATAATAATTATTAAAAACACTCAGCTTTCTAGAAAGGACAGAACACCACAAAAAAGACCAAAGAGTAACGGGAAGGCTGCTGCAGTATATCAAAACCAATTTAGTGCAAAGGATAAGGGGACTTTCAAGAATGGTTGATGAAAAGTGTTCCTCATATGATCATTTGGAGAAAAGGCATTGATTTAACCTCTGAATGAGATCAGGTTGCCAGCTTCTATCCTGAAGCTTAGAACATCAACACAAAAGGATTGAAACACAATATGCATGGCCATTAAAAAATATTATATATAGATATATATATAGAGGGAGATGTTTTCCATGTATGGTATTTCGTTATAGGAAAGTGTCCCTGCAGACAGGCATTTTCTGCCATCAGGCTCTTTTGGGCCATTTCACCCACAGATGCTGATTATGTGTCTCTTTGCCAAGGTCTAAAGCACGTGCTGAGCACAGAGTCCCTTTGGGTGGGATGATTGTTTTCCAGTGCCCCCACAGCTGCCAGGGTCCCTGGGCCACCCTGGCCGGCCGCGGCACGGCTCAGACCGTGGTCTCATCCGCCGCCTTCTTCATGAGCTTGGCGGAGAGGAGGGAGTGGGGCAGGGGCTGGGGGCTCCGCGAGGCAGGGATCATCAGGCGGACTTTCTGGTTGGTCCTTCGCCACTCCGAGTACAGCTGGCAGTGGTAGCGGAACGAGACCTGGCGGGCGAGAAGGCAGCAGTGTCACCAACCCCGCGCCTCGCTCCGGAGCGCACAGAGCAGGGACAGCCCAACCCCGCACCCCTCTGCCTCTGGGACCCCTCATCCTGAGGCGAGGGACACAGCACTGACCCCCCGGCAGGTTTGGGGCACTCTGTGTCCCCAGCCTCTGACAAGCAATCCCTTCCTGGTGACACCAGGCTGAGTGGGGCACAGCCAAAGGCGCCCTCTGGGCAGCACCAGCAGAGTGGGATGGGGTTTGCTTAGCTGGGTTTGGGTCCGGGCTGGTGAAATGTGGTGGGATGAGCTGCAACTCGGCCCTTCATCCAGCCCCGGGCTGCAGCCAGCACCTTCAGTGAGCAAAAGAAAGGTCTGAACCCAACCAGCCTCCTCCCATCTCACAGACCCCAGGGGACCTTCTTCGTCCTGCACAAAAACCTTCCCTCCTTTGTCTGCAACAACAGGACAGCAGCTGGACTCATGTTTTCCTGACATCGTGGCCTGGGAGACTTGTCCACCCGGAGGGAGACAGGGGAGGATGCAAAGGCTGGAGGGACCCAGAGCAGCCCAGCAGAAACAGGAGCTGGCCCTGCAGTTTCAGAGCAGCCCTGCGAGGGGAGCTTTGAGCTTGGCTTAAATACCGAATCCAGTCAGCCACTGATCTAAACCAGGCCTTCTTACAGGAAGCATTTAATTGGCAACTGGGATGTACCAGGAAGTGCATCTGACACAGAAAACTCAGTAAAACTGTTACTTCTGGATGGGTCTACGAGACATCTTATGAGAAATGAAGTTGTGCCACTGTGGCACTGAGGTAATTGAGCTTGTTTCGTGTACACCCCTCCTTCCTGTGCAGAGGGATTGTGGCAATAAGACTGTTTGCTGACAAACTCATCTCCCAGTTTTCAGAGAATGGGGAGCTAATGGTGGGAACCTCAAAGAAGGCTCCTGCTCCTCACAAAGGAGCTGCAGCCTTGCCTACAGACTCTCTCACAACGCTCACACTGGTCACAGCCATGAACCCCCTCCCACATGCTGGCCACTTGTACTGCACGATGAACCAGGGATGAACGAGCTGAATATAAAGAAAGGGGCTTCACCTAATGTCCTCCTCTGCTCAAGGAAAAGTGAAGCACAGCAGAATTAGAGCCATTTTAGTCAGGACTTGTTACTGCACAAACATTTTTCCATTTCCTCCAGGTTTTCAGCTCCTCCCCACCAGTCCTGAGATAGAGAAGACGGAAACACTTCCTCTTAAGGTTTCCAATTTTAGCTTGGCTTCCTATGGAAACAAGCTTCATGCAGAACATGCAGCATGGAAACTTTCCTCCATGGCTCCCATGCAAGGAGTGCCTCCAGCTTTGCCCCCAGAGTGGGGGCTGCTGCAGCACCAGCTCATCCTGCCCTGGCTCCCAAGTCTGCAGGGGAGAGTTGTAAGGAGTGTCCAGCCCCAGGGGAAGGGGTTACTCCAAGAAACTGGAACACGAGACAACAAGGAAATGGACTGGGGAATTTCCTTTGCCCACAGGACTCCCAGCTTTTTGGGATCCCACTATTTCTCAGGCATCAAGTGCACTTCTTTCCTTCCCAAAATGATGTTTCCCAGCAAGCAGCTGGAAAAGGGCATTGACAGGGCATGAGCACACAAAAGGCTTGCTTAGAACAGGAGAGCCAAAATAAGATCCAAACCCAGAAGTCCACCCAGCAACACAAGACAAGAGAAGTGAATGGGAAACAGAGGGAAGTCCCTGCCTAGCAGCCCCTGGAGAGAGCAGCCCTGGGGCCCTGGGGAGGGACCAGGCAGCCCCACTGAGGCTTCTCTTGTGCCACACCCAAACCCGCATTCACTGTCCTGCTCTTCTCAGCTCTCTGCAAGATACAAGCTCCTCGCCCCCTAATTCAGCACGATCCAGAAATGCCAAACAAGGCATCTGCAGGAAGCTCTCTCCCAGCAGGGATCAGTTCAACACCCAGACTGGCTCACGTGCAGGCTCCCAGCAACCCCCAGAGCCCCCATGCAGCAATGGGCCAGGGCACACTGGCTACCAAGCCCTGACTCAGGGCCAACCACACCACCCAGCACCACAGAAGCCACAGGTTTCCCCAGGGCCAGAGTTCCTTGCACACACCTTAAAAATACTGCATAGGAGTTTGTTTAGTTGTGGCCAGAGACCTCCAAGACCAGTCTGCACCCCAGCTGGGCATGGCCAGTCTGTGCTGAGCAGCAAAAGCACAGAGGGATGTGGTGGTAAATTATTTAGTCAAATGTGTTCCACATTTTACTTTTCCCCTGCACTGCCCAGGTACCACATTTGTGTTTCTTCTTGAACTACAAATGGGCCACTGCCTGACCCAGCCCCAAGCTCTTCACACCCAGCCTCAGCCCCAGCCCCATCCCAGCTCCAGCACTCTGTGGCTGGTTGGGTTCTGACGCTTGGGGAACACTGTGACAGTCTGGAAAGCAGATGACCAGGAGGTGATTTTCCATTCTCAGCACCAACTTCAGCAGCTTGCACATGAAGACAACTAAATGGACATTCAAGTGGAAGAGCCCAAGGTGTTCTCACACGGGGAGGCAGAGACAGCAGGTGGCACTGATGAGGTGTGAGCCAGCAGGACCCTGGCAGCCGGCACTTACCAGTGTCCAGAGGACGTAGATGGTGAAAAGTGCTATAGTGAGTGCTATGAGTCCGATGGCCTCCAGCCGGCTGTTGAACTGCAAGTGGTCCTGGGCCCCGCGCAGACACAGCCAGCCCGAGATGGCCGCCAGGGGAGTGATGAACAGGAAACACACCATGTCACAGAACAGCGTCCTCTTCTCATTGCGGGGCCCGGGGTCCTTCAGCCACTGCGGGAAGGATGGAGAGGGGGATCAGCCTGTGACAGGCAGGAGCACGGCAGGCAGCTGGGGAGCTCTTGCCTGCACTGTGCTCCTCACAGAGGAGCTGCAGCCCTGGCTACAGACTCTCTCACAACCCTCACACTGGCTACAGACTCTCTCACAACCCTCACACTGGCTACAGACTCTCTCACAACCCTCACACTGGTTACCTACTCTCTCACAACCCTCACACTGGTTAGAGACTCTCTCACAGCCCTCACACTGGTTACAGAGTCTCTCACAGCCCTCACACTGGTTACAGTCTCTCTCACAACTCTCGCACAGGTTACAGCCAGTGCAGTCTGACTCACATCAGCCTTCTCCTAAAGGGAACCACAGAGTGTCAAGTCTAGGTTTAATAACAAGGGAAATGGAAGAAACAGTTAATGAACATATACAGGGAAAGGCAGTCATGAATACAGAGGCTCCTGGGTTCTCCTCTGGAGTAGTGAGGAGCAGGGACTGCAGGACATGAGTTCAGTAAAGCCTAGCTTAATATGGATCTGACAGGTCTTGGACTAAACTTCAACAGAAACAGACCCAGGACTCTAACTGGTGAAGGAGCTGTCAGAAACAGGGGCACTGGGGTCTGCAGCAAGGCCAAGCTATAACAGCATCTGCCCCAAATCTAGCCCTTAGGTTCCTGTGGGAGAATCACAGCATTTTGGAGTTTCACAGGTAATTTCCAAATGTTTCTTTTTGGGAGTCCTGACTTGCTTCCAGTGTGGGTTCATTTTAGATACTTAACTTCAGCAACAGCAATTGTTCTATTTTCCTAGGATTATGCTATTTTTAGCCTTTCCTTTCCTTTTTTTAGAATAGCAAGAAGCTGTGGTTCCTACAGATACCAAATTGTTACAGCACGTCTTTACTGGGATCTGTGTGTGCTGGCCTGCAGATTCTTCCTTCTTCTCCTCACAAAGATGACTGCCTCATTCAGGATTTTTTTAATTTTATTTTTAAATAAAACTTGGAGAATATTATTGAAAAAGCACAGGCAAAGCAGGGAAGAGACTATTAGGGTCTGCGCTGTCAGACCAATCCAACTGTACAGTACCTGCTTTGGAACAGACAGCATGGGAAGGGACTCACCTGGGAACTGTGCACACAAAGCTCCTTTCCTAATCAGAAAGCACCCTTTAAGGAGCAATACAGAAGTGGTGGTGACAGGTATGCAGGAAATTCTGAGACCTCAGCAGAGGTAACCTGAGGACATGGCTGGCCAGAGGCACGCAGAGTGGGGGCTCAGAGGGAAGCAAGGCAGGGGGCACAGAGGTGAGTGCAGATTTAACTGCAGCAGGGATGTTCAGGAAAACACAGCAAGAGGGCAAGAATGGGACTGGAAGCACAGCCAACCTTTGTGGAAATGGGAGAGAAGGGGCAGCTGGGAAACCTGGGCATGGAGTAGGGGGGTGGCTAGGCTGGTTAGAGCCACAGTCACAGGAACAGTAGGTTCTACAGCACCTGGGATGGGACATTGAGCTGGTCATGAGCAGAGGAGAGGATGCTGCAGTGACAGGAATGAGCCCGGCCCAAAATTCCACATGGGAAGACTCATAACCACAGCATTTTAGGGATGTGACCTGAATAATCTGAACATTTCAGTGGTAACAGTCAAGGAACTTTCATTGATTCTAAAGCCATTTGGAGCATGACTTGATGGGCAGACAGCCAGAAGAAAACCTCAAAGAATCACAGAATCACTAAGGTTGGAAAAGACTTCCAAGATCATCAAGTCTAACCATCAACCCAGAGCCACCTCCAAACCATGTCCTCAAGTCATCCACATATTTTTTGAACACTTCAAGGGATGGTGGCTCCACCACTGTCCTGGCAGCCACTTCCAATGCCTGACAACCCTTTCCATTAAGAAATTTCCCTAATGTCCAATCTAAACCTCTTCTGGCACACCTTGTGGCTGTTTACTCTCATCCTGTCCCTTCTTCCCTGGGAGCAGAGCTTGACCCCCGCCTGGCTGCACCTTCCTGTCTGGGAGAGATAAACAGAAGGTCTCCCCTGAGCCTCCTTTTCTCCAGGCTGAGCCCTCCCAGCTGCTCCTGGTACTCCAGACCCTTCCCCAGTTCTGTTGCCCTTCTCTGGACACACTCCAGTGCCTCAGTGTCTTTCTTGGATGAGGCTGCCACCCAGGATTTGAGGTGGGGCCTCAGCAGTGCCCAGCACAGGAAGATGGCCACAGCCCTGGTCCTGCTGCCCACACTGTGGCTGGTACAGGCCAGGTGCCATTGGCCTTCCTGGCCATCTGGCTCACATTCAGCCACTGCTGACCAGCACTACCAGGTCCTTCTCCACCGGGCAGCTTTCAGAGCAGGCAGAACTGTCATTTGGACAGGACTGGGAGAAGGGAAGCAGACCTGCAGTTCCTCCCTTGTATGGCTCTGCAGGGGAATCAGTGTGATGAGCTGCGTGGGGACAAGAAACACCACACATGCACTCTGAGCAGTCCTGGGAGGAAGTGAGGGTGGACAGCAACTCACTGGCACAGGAAAGCTGCTCCCACATACAGTGCTCAAATCCAGCCTTGTGCCAGGCTCTCCCCAGTCCAGGGCCAGGACAGGGCTGCCTGGTGACACAGCACTCAGGGGAGTGCCAAATCACCCTGTCTGGACCAAGTTCCCTCTAGCAGCAAGCCCAGTGCACACCATTCTCTGCAACAGGACATACTGGGGCACTTCTGACCCTTGTACAGTAAGAAGCTCAGGCAGATAGGTATTTCACTGCATCTTAATTCTATTTATATTCCTTGTGACTTTTGAAACTCTTTCCTCCTCCCCAAGATGGGAGACAAACATATAAAGGCAGGAAGCAAATTAATTTCCTTTTGAAGCAGTTGATTTACTTTGCCAATATGCACTGACACAGTAACAAAATGGAGAACAATAAGCCACTGTAAGGGTGCAGCATTTCTGGCACAGCAACACATCAGTGCATACGGGACTTTAAATAAACTTTGTGAACAATCCATAAAGTGGTCAGGCAGATTAAACATTTTTTTGTAGGGAAAATTATCAAGTAAGCATGGGAAAGCAACAAAGCATAACTTGGCCTTCTAGCAGCTTCCACACTGCAATCTTGTCTGAGACTAAAAGGAAAGAGGCAGAGGTGGCTGCTTGCTGCCATTTGGGCTATGAGCTGAGTCCCAGATCCTGCTTGAAACAACTTCTCTCTGCTTGTGTGACAGAATTCTGGGTACAACCATATTTCTTTGTCCTCCAGCATGATCCTGAGGCTTTTCCAGATACTGGGATCAGCAGGGTTGTGAAAGGGAGCTCATTTCTTAGAGCCACAGCAGGGCTGTGGGATGATGAGAAGCTGACCTTTGAGTGCTGCAGTGCCCATGAAGCTTGGGTGAGCCCAAGGTGATGGGAGGCAAGAGGGGGGCAGGCAGTAAAAGGCACAAGGACATCATCAGCTCCTCTGGAAGCCAAGAGCAGAACTCAAAGCATATCAAAGCAGTCTCTCAGCCTGTCCATCCCAGCACCTGCTGCTCCATGTATCTCAAGACTTGGGGCCAAGGAGAGTGGACAGAAGAGGGACTCTCCCAGCAGCACTCAGCCCCTTGCAGTCTGTCTGGGGGCTTAAAAATGGGTGCTTTAAAAATTAGCTTTCATTGATACCTTGTGTGGCTGAATGTGAGCTGTCAGCCTGTTTAATGAACACATCCCATGCAGCACTCAGTGCAGCACAGCAGTGGAGGGACAAGCACGTGCTCATCTCTCCCTGCCATGCACCTGGACCCCTCGCTCTGGTGGGCATGAGTCAGGAGCAGTGTGACCTGCCAGCCTCACCACCTGACCCTGCCAGAGCTCCCCACGTGCTTCACAGCCACAGCATGATGGCAAGCCACAGCACCACACAAGCATTTGCCTGCATTACAAAACATCCTACGTGCTTTCTGCCCACCAAACAGTTACCCTCTGGCTTCTCAGGTGCCTGCTGATTTTCCTTCCACTGCTGACCTGGTGCCTGGCTATAAAAGCCAGAAAAAAATCAGATTAACTTGATCACAGCAGCACTATTAGCCTTGTCCTTGTACTGAGAAATACACTGAATCAAAAAGTACAGCTCCAGATGAAGGACTCCCACATCCCTTCTCTGGGCCTGCCCCAAAACCTTTCTGCAGGCCATCGAGCTCCATGGGCAGCCCCAGCAGAATGGTCCTGTTTCCTTCACCAAGGGGGGGAAGGGATGTTTTCTGACAGAGTACCCAGAATTCAGGAAGCCAAGACCCAGAAATGCCTCCAGCTCTGCAAGCAGGGCAGTTAAATGCTGCACAAAGCTGCCCCTCCTTATCCTCCTTTCCCCAGCTACCTGCCAACAATGCTCCACAGACCTCCACAAACCAAACCTCTCCTTGTACAGGCATGAAAGCCTTCCCTACACCCTCAGCTGCTGGGAAGCACAGGGCTCTGGGCTGACCCAAGAGATTCAGGAGCACTAGAAATGGTGGACAGGAGAGGAACAGAGCCAAGCAGTGCTGCAGGTCACTGGGACACTCCTCCAGAGAGAGCAGCCCGAGCTTCCATGGCTGGTGGCACCATGGCAAACACCACCACATGTGCCAGTACGGGATCACAGCACCTGCACCTCAGAGAAAGCTCACTGCACAGACAGGGCTGGACAAAGTGGTGCAGATGGACAGGTAAGGAAGACTAGTGCTGGTGAGTGCAAGGGTATTTTCTGTTTTGGCCCCAAAGAAGCTGTTGCTTTATGCAAAGCAGTGTCCAGGACTGCACAGAGAAGTGCCAAGAGGATCTCATGTTGGACCTGTGACCACAATCTCCAGACAGCAAACTCAAGTAAGGAGAGAAAGGAAAAGATTAGAGGGGTGGGAACTCAGCTGGAACCAAGAAGGATTTGTTTATCACTAGACCCAGGAGTGTAAAAGAGGCGTGCACTGAGCAAGGACAGAGGTGGGCTGGGGAAGGGTAGAGGAACACGCATCAGACAACAGTGCAGTGAGTTCAGCAGAAGAATTCGAGGAAAGCAAAGCAAAAAGTCTGTCTGCAAGGAAGATAAGGCTGGAGGAAGGGTGGGGGAGAGCTTATATCACAGCTCAATTCTCTGAACTGGAGGGGGGACAGTGAGTGCTGCGCCGGGCACTGCGCCCAGAGGCAAAACTTCTTTCCCTAATAACGTAAGCAGGAGTAACATCACAATTCCTGCCTGCCAACCTCCTTTTTGTGTTCCAGGGACATCTCTGCAGCACCTCCCACAGCCACAGAGGTACAGAAGATTCAGGAGATGAAGCAGAAGGACTGCACGTGACAGACCCATGGGACATATCCCCTACTCTGGGTATAACCTCCAGTCAAGCAACTCCTCAGAGAATTTCAAACACATTTTGTTGTATGTGACATTGTGTTTGAAAATTGTACTTTCAAGAGACAAGAAAATAATCCACTGACCTACATAAAATATCCAAAAGTGTTAGCAGCCATTGAAAAGCAATCATCTTTAACCAAAATTGCACATAAACTCCAAGAACAGCAGGAGCAAAAAACTGTCAGGCTCCTGTACAGCACACCACTCTTGGAAGGAGGAGCTGTTTTGAGGAGGCAAAGGAGCACACCACAATCACTAAAGCAGCCCATTTATAAATAAAGTTGTTAAAACACACACTGCTGGAAACACCAGAACTGAAACACCAAAGCAGAAATTTCTTGGGACTCCGTGATGAGATTTGTTTGCAGGGACAGAAATAGGGAAACAAAAGGTATGACTGGACTGCTCCAACACTGACTGGTTACCAGAGAAATCTTTTTTGGAATTAGTGAGATGTCTTAAATGAGTTTTGCCTCAGAAAAGGAATTAAATGCTTACAAAAGCATTATAATCAAGTCCTGTGTTATGCTTGTTAGCTTTTGCCATGAGGGTATGTTGACTTTCAACCTCCCAGTAATTTTAGCAAAGCCAGAGTCTTTGTTCTCAAACAGCAGTTTGTGTCCTCTCAGAGCAGAGACTGAAACTCCTGGCTCCTCTCCCTGGTACTTCCATGATGTGTGAAGAAAAACACCCCTGTTCTGTGGAGTATGGAGTGATCTCTGCTGGGACTGAACAGCTGCTGCTCTGAGCTGCGAGCCCGGGGCATTTCTGCAGAGACCTGGGCTGGCAGCACAGACCTGACCTGACCCCTGCCCATGCCAGGGCTGGCCTCAGAAACCACAGCTGGCTCACAGCAGGGGCAAACAGCCCAAACAGGAGTCTTTGGGCTGCTGAGGTGGTGCTTCTCTGCAGCCCAACGAGAAACACTCAGAGGGGACAAAATTAACAATAGCTTGAAGCTTTAACACCTTACAAGCAGTTAATGAACTGAAGAGAGAAATGAGAGGGTGGGTGCCACAGCAAAACACACAAAACAAGGCAGACATGGAAAGGAAGTACTTTTGCTGGTAACCTGGGGAAGTAAAAATGGGCAGGAATGGGCTCAGGTACAGCAATACAGACCAACCCACAGCCAGGTCCCTCTGTGAGCACTGGGCTGCAGCCAGGGAGAAGGCCATGAGCTGTGCAGAAGGGCTTGTGGCTGTAGAAACACAGCCACACTGTCACTCTTGGTAATGCTTTCTGGAAATACACAGCACATCCAATACACACCCAAATGCCTCCATCCACACAGCTCTGCCTGAAATCCCAAAGGACAAAGTATCTCCAGCAGGAAGACCACTTTGTAAAAGAAAACAGGTTTGTGATGGATTTTGCCCCAGACCAAAGAGAAGAGTTTATGTGGAAGGGAAAACATTAAGGCAGGGGAGGCAATATTTTGACTCACACGCAAGTTGCCAGGTTCTCCTACAGCCAGGAAGAGGCAGATTCCTCCAGACAAGTTGACACATCCTAACAGCCTTCTAAGGAGGCAGGAATTAATTGATGACAAGAGGTATTCCCTTCTTTCCATACATTACACAGGACTTCAAAGAACAAGGTCTGGCTGAGGCACATTTAAGGCATGAAAGATTAGGACAAATAAACTCAATCATGCCTAGAGAATTGTATGATCGCCCGTGGACTGGGAGAAAGAGCTGTCTAGGCTGCAGCAATCCTTCAGGTCCAAAGGCCTGTGCTCCTCCTTCTACCTTGCTCTGGACAGCAAAGGTACAGATAGTCCCTGAAGAAGAATCCTGGGCAGTAACTGGGCATTTCCTGTGCATGATATTATTAGAACAAAGAGGAAAGTGCTTCCTCCAGGAAAACTGTGTCTGCTGCAACTTACACTTTAAACACTTCACCTAAATATCAAATGATGAAATCTTCCAGGGAACACAGAAAGTATTTTGCCTGTTTTGACTATGCCAACCATGCTGGCTAGAGTGTCCTGGAGTCAGATCACTTTCCTGTAAACATATGGAGGTCCATTAAATTAACAATCACATAGGAAAACCATCCCTCTCTGAGGCTTGGCCATTTTGTTCTCTGCTGGGTACATGCTCCTCACCCAAGAACCCTGGTCCACAACTGTCTTGTGCTGAAGACCACTTCAGAGCCCAGCAGAAGCCCTTCTGTCCTCTGACAGCACAGGCACCAGCATCCTGCTCCTCTGGCTACAAAACTCTGCACTCAGGGCTGCAGGTCAATTCTCCATCTCCACCTGCATGTTCAAAACATGCCCCCACTCAGTCCAGTTATCTCACAACCTGACATTTTTCAAAAGCCTTTAATTTTTTTTTAATTTTTTTTTTTTAGCGTTCAACAAACTTAGTTAAAAAATAGCTCAGTTAGGCTGAACTGCAGAAGACATTTCCCCCACACCCATGGGCCAGCCTGTGGTTGCCAGAGCTGGCTCTGGGCCCAAATTAGTTACCCACCCTGGGTTCAGAGATCAGGCACACTGGCAGTCAACACTGTTACTGTTTTTACATTGAACAGACCACAACATAAATCAATGGCTGCTTAAAGAAAACAAAAATATAATTCTATTAACAAATTATCTTTAATCCATACCGGACAAAGTTGACACCTGTCCTCTGTAAAAGAGGCTGCAAAATTCAATTACTGTTTGTGAAGTGCTTGGATGTCACAGCAATAAGTACCCCAGAGAAGCTTGTGAGAAAATTAATAGTTTGGTCTTGGTGAGCAGGGACATAGCAGGATTAACACAGTTAGCTAGTGAGCATCTCCCATCCATGCACTCCTTCTGGAAGACACAGCCTGTGACCATGAAGACCACACTGTAACACAGATAGACAAGAGGCCTGAAGTAAAAACTAAGGCAATTTTGGTCATGGCATTTCCTGACTTCTAAGAAATCAGGAAGTTTACACAGAAGCATTTAAACTTGGCCATGGAGCTTCCCCCCAGTACCAAAATGTTTCCTGCAGCCCAAAATCAGCCTCAGGCCCTCTCATTCTGAAGGATCTCAAAACCACATGACAAAGCCAGTTCTTAATGAAGCTGATGGTCCCTTCCCAGAGATGAGTTGTGCTGACCAGTGACTGCTGCAGCCACTATGACCAGCTCTAAGTTTCCCCAGGCTGGAAAGGCAGGACGTGGCAGAACCAAGAGCAAGAGCTGCTTTCTCCTCAGAGGCTCAGGAGCAGCAGGTACCACGTTACCAAATTCCCTTGTGACCAGGTGACAGCAAAAGAGAGCTAGAATGCCTGGACAGCCTTTCAAATATGGGGCACACCCTTCTGCCATGCAGCATGCTCCTGCATCATTCCTAGTCCTAGTCTCCATCCATTTATTCTCTGCTCTTAATTTCTATTTTGATTTCACAGCTTTACTTGGTGAGCAGTGGATTTTTATCATGCTCCTCAACAGCATACTCACCACAAACATCACTTCCCCCAAAGTTTCAAAACACTCCCCACCCCTCCTCACAAACAACCAAGAGGCAGAGAACTTCCCAGATAAGGTGGCTGGGGGAACTATGACATGTTTAAATGACTAAGCAGCCTCTTTCCCCAGCCCTCTTCTCAGAAACAGATGAACAACACTTCCCAAAAGTACTTGGTGAAGAGCTGCAGCCTGGTTTGGTACAGGGATGAGATTGCACCAGACTGCAGGCAGAGTAGTAGTGGGAAGTGCCAGCCAGCTGGCCAAGGGTTTATCAGCTCCTTCCAAAGGGCTTGGCACTAAGGACAGAGCCTCTGCTACCAGCTGGAACTTCCCAAAGTGGTCACACTTGGTCAGTTGACCTCTAAGCCCCAGCAAACCTCACGAGATGAAGCACACTCACTGTCACTGCCTCTGGCCAGCAGACTGTAGTGGTGCAGGAGCTCAGAGTGGCTACAATAGCTCCCAATGAAATTGAGAAACTGAACTCCAGGTCACTTTCCCCAAGCTCCAGGCAAGGATCAGAGGGTTTATAGCATGGTGGAAGTAATACAATAAAAACAGGTGGTCTTTCCAGCCAGGTGAGCCATTTTGCTCTGGCAGGAGCTCTCCAGCCATGGTGTGCCAGGCACAGAGCACATGTGCTGGTGAGCTAACAGGGCTGTGCAGGGCCCCAGCACACGTGAGTGCTGCAGCCCCAGCACACTGCTGTGTGGGTGGGTAACCCACCCACCACACTCCATCACCCTGGAAGAGGGGCAAGTGCAGCCTGCTACCCTGGGCTGTGTTAAACCAGGCTATATGCTGCTTTCCAAGCCAGGGAAAACCTTTCTGCCCCTGAGCTGCTGGCAAGGGAACTGCTCTGGGGCTGTACCATGTTAGGCTCTGCTCTGCAGCGGGGATTGCTCTCACCAGCTACCTGGTGGACTTTTCATCAGGAGCTTACCAGCCTCCAGGCTCACAAGGTACCTTAGGCAAGCTGCTCCTCAGCAGACACAACAGAGTAGATCATCCCCTTCACTGTGCTCACAGGCAGTCCAAAAATACCAGAAATAACAAACCACTGGAATCCCAAAGCCTTTGCCAGCTGGCAGTAATGGCTCAAGAAGTCCATTCCTCTCTGGAAACACAGTGGCAGTTCTCCTGCATTTGAGTTCATTAAATGCTGCCCACCCATCACCTCTCAGCACTCACAGTTTGTTTGTTGATCACCATACCCTTATAGGCTGTAGTCCAGAGGGGCTGAACAACAAATTTCAACAGGAATTAAAATTGATTGTCCTGGAACATTCATTCAACCACACTGAAGTACAGACAAGGCTTTTCTGTCCCACTCTCCCAGCAAGCTCCTCTTGCCAGATGGAAGCACAGAATTGGTGTTACAGGAAAAAGTCCTCCAATACACACTGGCCTTTGAGCTTTTATTTAAGTGTGCAGTTTTCCAAGCCTATGCTTGTTATGAGGTGCCACAGCATCGTGAAAGATGGCTGAACACACTCCCATGTGTTTGTTTCTGGCTAGGAATATTTTACCAGCTCTTAAGCTAAAACATCTGAGACCTGCACTCACAATTGGGCTGCATAAGCCCTAGCAAGATCACTGCCCCTGGGCTTGCCTGCACTGTGCTCTCAAAGCCAAGGTACAGTCCTTCCTAAATGTTTTAAAGCAGTGTTTTGCAACCTCTGAAACAACCGTCTGAGAGATACCAGCCAAAGCACCAATTTATAGGCCTGAGCAGCTAGGAGAGAACCAGCAAGACCCCAACAGCATTAACCTCTGAGGTAATGCTCATACAAATTACTGTGCTAGATACATGGTTTGGGTTACCAGTGTAGGCTAAAGCCTCCTCCTGTCTGGGATGTCAAGTCCATGACAATCAGTTTTAAGTTAAACAGTCATTAAAACTTAGTATCTACTTTGCAAACTGAAGCTTGAATGCTTCCCCAGTTGGTGGACTCTCTTCCACTCCAAGGTTCACTAGGAGGAGATAGGAGTATGAGAAATAGAGCTGGGGATTCTGGAAAGGAGGAGGGGACAAATATTGTTTCCAGAGGGAGGTGGGAAAAGAAGCAACCTCTGAAATTGATGGGAAACAGAAATGTGGAAAGCAACTTGGAATTCCAGTTGTGACTCAGTTTTGACCTAACTGAAGGGGCTAAGGGCAGGAGAGAATGGACAAGAGCAGTCACCACAAATTGAAAATAACCCTGCCTCCACACCCACTCTGGTGGCAGGCAGCGACAAATCCCCAACAGCTGGCAGGTAACAGGAGCCTCTTGCTAAGAATCAGCTCCCAGAGCTCCCACTGCTGATGGCTGCAGGAATGTGGGACTCCCAAAATTGTTAAAGAAAGTGTTAAAGGAACCCCCAAGCCAAGCCAGCAGCACACTGACACAGGAGAGCTCATCCAACTACAGACATATTAAACCATCTTCTAAAACAAATCCTTAAGCCTTTTGTATTGTACCTCACCAGTTTACTTATTCCTCTTTTGGGGATGTCCACTTGAACCCTGAGGTCAGACAATGGCCTGGTCCATGCTGCCTTTGTTCCCAAAACAAAAAAACCCAACCCACCAGCCAGAGCCTGCATTGTATGTTGCAGCTCTGGGAGGCTGATGGACTGATCCCCTGTGGTCAGTACAGAGAGGAACACAAGGACCAGGGCAGCCCTGTCCTGTTTTCTCCTTCAACTGGGAGGAGCACAGAGCAGCAGGAATGGGCAAAGCCTAAAGGAGCACACATCAATATTAGTCATAGGAAGACAGGTCTTTTACAAATAGTATCAGCAGTCACCACATCTCACTTTTCAGAACAGAACATGACAAGGAAGGCACATGCAAGAGAGCTGCACTAATCTAACCTGAGATAAGATTAAAACCAGGAGCAAAAAAAAAGAATATTCAGTCAGTCATGTTGTGACACCTGCATTTTGATGCTCAGGCATTAAAGCACAGCCAAAAAAGCATAATGCTTGCCACTGGCAGGTGGCATGTGGACAGTCACAGGTAGGAGCTGCCCCAAACACCACTACTGTGTGTTTGCACCTACATCACTTAGTCTGACAAGGGACTTGATCTCTCCAAATAGACTCTTCTTTGTGAGTACAAAGGTACTGCAAGGAGGAGACACCAAGAACTACAAGAACAGTAGGGCAATCAGTCATTTTCTCTCAAATGATATGGAAATAAAAATGAAGCAGGAAGAAAATGGTACCTCTGTCAAGGGTCTTGGTCTTCTTTCTACAACAAATTCTGTGTGGCAGAGCTCACAGTAACTTGTGTTGGAGGAGGATAACCATTTTTCCAGGCAGCTCTTGTGCACGGTGCCCAGTGTTCCTGTGCAGTCACATGGGGAAAGCAGTCCCTCCCCATTTCCACCTTCATGACAGATTCGACAGATGGGACCATCACTAAAGAGGCAGAACGAGAGACAAACAGAATGAAATCACAGTCAGAGCAGGCAGAACAACACTGCCACAGGGTCTGGTCCCACCAAGCCCCAGAAAGGCACATGAACAGCAGGCAGTGTGTGGCACAGCATGCCAGGAGCCTGCTGCTGAAAGAAATCAGCCTCAGGGGACGATGGAGATGCTCAGGACATTTTAGATAATTTAAAATCTGGAAGACCCATAACAACAAGAGAAGATGGCACATCAGCCTGGCCAGCTCAGCTGGCTCCAGAAGTGACTGCAGCACATGTCCTGCAGTCTTCAGCTCTGCCCACAGTGGGCAGGGGCTGATGCTAGACCCAACACCAAGCCTGAAGCACTCATGCAAATCCAGACAAAGCAAAGCCAAATGGCCCACAGTAGTCACAGCACACCCTAGCCACCTGCAGCTACTCAAGAGGTTGGCAATCAGGTCACATTTACCAGATCACCTACCCATCTCAGCCCACCTCAGCCCTGCAGCCTGGGCTGAGCAGCAACTGCACAAGGAACAGCAGTATCTCAAGAGACAACTGAACTGAGCCTGGAAGCTCACCTCCCCAAGAATACAACATATTTCACAGCAAGCATGCACCCAGAGCAAGGTCTCCAGCATATGAACTCTCTGCCCATCACTGCACAGTAACTCACCAGCATCCTGTGGGCACACCCTCCCCAGAACAACAACTGCTCTGCAGCATTAAGCCTCTTGGTGGCTGCAGAAATGCTTTGGTGCTTCAACAGCACCTCCTTGGCCACAAGTTCCAACTACAGAATCACACAGAACCTCACAGAGCCAGAGACATCTACCAAAGCAACTAACAAACATTTTCAGAGACACTTGCAACCTTCCCTGCAGGAGGCCTGAGCTGCTCATCACACTCAAACCATCCATCTGTTCCCAAAATATTCCTCACACCTTCAGCTGGCACCACTGACTGAACAATTAGTGCTACACCTTTTACTAGACCAACTTGCTCAAAGCCCCAGCCAGCCTGGCCTGGAACACTTACAGAGATGGGGCATCCCAGCTGGCATCCCAAGGCACAGGTGTCCTAGCAGCCCTGTGCCACATATGCCAGCCCCATGATGAGGATGTTCTGGGCTCCCTGGGAAGCCCCAGATGGCTCTAGATAGCAAAGTTTGCTGTTCTCAGCAGTTCAGTTAATCTCTTATCACTGAGATCGTTTAGGAACAAAATGCTGGACAGCAGAGGCCCAGACAGGACTGCCTTCAGTGGAGTATGGAAACCAGACCCTCACTAGTATCTCATTTCCCACCTTCCAAACTGCCAGTTCTTTCACACAGTTTTCCTCTTACATCCACAGCTGCCCAGATCTGGGGATACGAGAGAGGGTGAAAAAGGAACATCTTTGTTTCAAAGACCCTATTGTAGGTCCTATTGAAATCCAGGTAAGCAGTATCAGATACCACCTTTTTCTAGATACTGCTGACAGAACAAAAAAACCACACTGAACCCATATCACAGTTCACACTCCACTGCTATTCTGACTTCCAAAAAACCCCACCTGACTGCAGAAGTTTGTGGGATTGCAACACAACAGCCAAAGCAATCTTCAAAACCAGCAGCACCACCTCCATTAGTCTGCATAGAAAGCAAGAGTGAGGCATGGAAGCACAGTTCAAGGAAAAGGAGCACACTGGGGAAAAAGGTTGGTGGGACATGAGGGAAGAAAAAGAGCCAGCAAGGAAGTACATGTCAGCTCTCTAAAGGAGAAGCAAGATTCCTCTCTTTGTGTGCCACAGGAGATCTCTACCACTTTCAATTCAGTATTTAGCTGGTTTCATCCCAATTGGACTTTTATTCATATTTAGGGCTGCAAAGCAAATTACACCAAATGTACACCATCTCCTTCTCTCTGCCAAACATCACTGGTGAACCCTGACCCATATTCTCTCCTCCTTTTTACATGCCTTTTGTTGAGGAGACTTCTTCAGCCAAGACAATCCCTGCAAAAGGTGCAACAGGAGTCTGGGAAGGTGGTGGAAACTTCATCCTCAAAGATCCTGGAAACTGCATCAGACAAGACTCTGAGTAGGCTTGCTCTAAAAGGAAGCTGGACCAGACATCCTATGGAATTCCCTTCCAATTTGAATTATTTGATGATTGTGTAACATTTATTGTCATAAAATTCTGCACCAGAACAGTGTGCACACAGAGCCCCAGTGACACAGACAGACAATCCCCTACAGCCTCCAGTGCTCTCATGCATCTGTTATTTCCTAAGAAAAGCATCTGCAAGATATTTCACCCATTCTCTTCCTGTTTGAGAAGTTTCATATTTCCAGAACATTACTATAACCTTGGGTATCAACAAACAACCCAAAATGAAAACATTTGCTGACAGTGTGTGAAAAGAATTCTTATCAGACTTCATTTTCCTTCCTTCCTTTGCCCTGCCGGATGGGGGCCCGCTTACACTCCCACATGATGCACACTCCATTCTCCAGCAGGCTGAAGACACCATATCAGTAATTCAACATTCCAGTGCAGTCATGCTGCTCTTGGCTTTGCTGTGCTAAGTGCTTCTGACAAGGAAGACACTGAAACCCACCACCAAAACAAACAAATTGGTGCCCATGCAGAAACATAAGGAATCATTACGGGGTTGACCCTAAACATTGGACCCTGAAAACATTAGGGTTTTTTAATCTGTTTCCAGGCAGTTTTCCCACACAATTATTACACCCCCACAAGTTCTAAAGGATTAAACAACTTCTCACCCTAACTATCTACTGCCAGAGAGCAAGCCCAGTTTTTTTCACACTTTTATTGACCTGCTCCAGGTTTGCTGGATGCAGCAATTATGATTGTCTCTATTCTCATCCAGCTTCCCTGCATCCCTCCCACATGTCTGCAATCACTGCTTTCATATCACATAAATATTTGACCAAACTCATTGAAATAAGTTATAGCTGTTCAGGCAGGATTTCTGAACACGAAATGTGACAGCTCTCAGTAGATGGACTGAACAATGCTGCCAAATGTCTTCTACTCTGGAAGCTGCTCAAAACAAATGACAAGAAGTCACATCAGGAGTCTGAGCTAGTGAAGTTGCCACGTGTCCCATCTAGCAACAGCTGGATGCTGTAGTTCCTGCAACACACCCTCCCCTCCCTGCAGCTGAAGATCAACACCACACCTTTACTCCATGGACCTTCCTGGAACAAGGGCTGTGCTCCATTCCAGCCTGTCAGAGGTGCCCATGAACAGCACACTGCGTGGCAAGCATGGCCCCACCTTCACCCCAGAGGCTGTGCCTGTGCCCCGAGCTCTGGGGCTCCCTGAACTCGCCAGCTCCGGGCCACCAGCGCCCGGACTGCAGGAGCCCAGCACAGGGCACTGGGGGAGTCACGCTCGGCATTGGCACCCCGGCAAACTCCTTCACCAAACAAGGTTTTGTTGTCTCCTTGTACCCAAGCCAGAAGAGCCCAGCTGCTGCTCGGAGCCCTGTCCCTGCAGCAGCCTCACCTCTGGGTGCCCAGCGCCTTGATCACCGTGGAGAGGAGGCGCCCGTCCTTGGCCGTGACCTGGGTGATGTACTGCGGGCGCCCGAGGTCCGACTCCTCCACCGACTTGGAGAGGGCAGCGCTTCCCGGACAGTCGCACAGGGAGCCAGGGAGGTGGCAGCAGTCCCCTGTCGTCATGGCAGCTCTGGGCCCCTCTGTCCCGGGCCCGGCACCCGGGAGACCTGCAGGAACAGCACCACAGTCAGAACGCAGAACCCTGGAACCCCCAACCCCTCAGGATCCTCCAGCCCCACTCGCGCTAGGAGCACCCCAGGGCCCCACACACGCGTTTTGTGAGTCTTCTGTCCCCTTTAGTAGGCTTTGTGAGGCTGCCTTACCATAAAATTAAGGCTCCAAGTGTTCTACTTACATAACTTACCATCAGAATTGCAAATCTGCCTTGCCCAGAGAGAATTCCTGGTAACCATCCTTTAACCTGACGAAGCCTTTCAAATTGAATGTGCTGATACAGAGATGGGGAAGGCAACCAGAAGCCCCATGGGCCTGTGCTGTTTTGGCTAGAGCCATTGTGAAAACTTACATTCATACTCTCTATAAATACAGCAAAGTTTCACCTGAACAGGGCACCTAAACCAGTTTATGTGGATGGGTTCAGGAGGCCCCTCTCAGCTGCCTTCAGAAGCTTTCTGAGCACTTGAAAGACTGTCCAAGCCCAAAAGGCTCTCCCATCCCATCTTAGATGTTTTTGCTCTTTATTTCATTAAAGAAATACACATGCTTCCATTTCTGTATCTGCTGTGGTACATCCCAACAGTGAATGTGTGGATATCAACAACCCAAAAGCACAAAAAATCCTCCTTGGGAAGGGCAGCAGGCCAGCCTGACTCCTTTCCCTTTCAACTGTTCAGACCAATCATGACTTTTACAAGAGCCACTTGCAAACAGCAAAGCACACCAGCACGTTTTCAACATTCACCCAGCAAAGAGAAGACACAGAACAAACAGCAAATGCAAGAAATGGAGAGAAGACATACAACAAGGCAAACCAGGAGCTGGCTCTGATGAGGAGAACTCCCTGCCTTTGAGGTAAGGCAGCAGCAGCAGCTCACCCAAGCTGCCAGAAACAGCCATGCTCCTCCCTGGTAGGGGATATCTCATCCCCAAAATTGGGTATGCTCTGCAGATTTAGAAAAACCCTGTTTTTGCCAATTGCCTTTAACCTGGTCCCTGAGAGGCAGCTGTGCAGAAATAAAGAGCTGAGGTTACAGTGAGTCACACTGAACACAATCCAACAACATTGTACTGCTGGTAAAACCAAAATCCCTGTGTCTGTAAACAGGACTGCCTTATGTAAGGCACGCACAGTAATCCCTGTGCGCCAGCACTGCTGGGATCAGAGCTGGAATGCTGCCTCATCCTGGTGGCTGGATTTCAAGATGAAATAAATCCACAAAAGAAGTTCAAATGAAAGCAATAAAAAGGAAAAAAGGGGAGGAATAAAAGGAAATAGAACAACCACAACCCCAAATAAGATATATGAAATCAAATTAGGTTTGTTAAATTCTGGGGGAGTGGGGGGAATTGGCAATCTTTGCCTCCTGGAGGTAGAAGCAGGCAATTCACCATCCCATCCAAGGAAAGGTTTTTGTTTTGAGATCTCTGAGCACAACAGGAGTCAAACATTCTCATGAAACTGCAGTTCTGTCAGGTTCAACTAAGCCAAAATCTAACAAAAATAACTAAAGAAAATAAGGGCTTGTTCCTGGTTGGAGGCTTGGCCACACTACAGAGGAAAAAAATCAAAAAAGCCAGTATAAGAACATGATCCTTGAAGCCCTGAAAACACTGATTTGGGTAAGCACAAGTGCTTTTCATGTCTTGGAAATTAAGCAACTCGCACAACCAAGGGCTTCATCTGTCAGGAGAGCTTCCTTCATGTACATGCGTTCAAGAGGGAGAGAGCCTTTCACTGGTGCCTCAGAACCAGATGCCAACTTTGAAAGCATTCCCTCACTTTACAGAATAGTTTCTAATTTCTAATAGAAGACTTTCTAATCTCTTTTTCAGAGCTGCTCTTGATAACTATCTGTTACCCTTCCTTCGCATCTGAGCAGGAATAAGCTTGAGCTTGTGGGCAGGTCAATCCTCTTCAACATGAATGTGAATCTTTTCATCGACTTAAAAATTAACTTGATAGACTCAGCCTCTTTCTCCACCTGTGCAAAGAACACACAGAGTTAGAGCTACTTTTCTCATTTCTCCTCCTCAAAAATAAGGCTACAAACTCTCCAACTGCAAGGAGCAAAAAGTAAGATGATAAACGCTATTGGAATTACTTAAGTCAGCTATTCTGCAAGTGAAGGAGTCCTTGAAAATTAACAACCTCTTACTGAAACAAGCATGAGAAGATATATGCTTTTAATAAAAAGGTCAGTTCCATTTGTTTGGCCAAAATGTTGTTTATTTTAAAGTTCAGAGGAAAAAGTCCATTCTGCATACTGGAATAAAACTGCCCTCACTGACTGTGTCCTGGGAGTATTTATACTGAGGCTCTTTGTGCTCCACATCTGACAGACACAGGCAGCCCCATGGCCTTGCCCCAGGGCCCTGCTGGGGCTGAAAGGGAATGGCCACCCTGCTGTTCTTCAGGAAATGCACAGGTTTCTGTTACGAGTTATTTGGTGTTTCCTTGTCAGGTCCAGCCCAGGGTGGAGCCTGAAGTCACTGCTTTAATATCTGACTCATACCATTCAGCAAATACGAAGGAAAAGCAGCACGGTTTTCATGGTTAGTAAAGAAGTAATTGAAATCCAAAAACAACATCTGCAGTGCACTCGGGTCCCAGTCCCATACCCAGTGGAACATGAACCATGGTGTACAGCCAAGCCAGTCCCTTTCCTGATCCCTGACGGATCAGCTCATCAACACACAGCCTTCTCTCACAATTGTCAACAGCTCATCCAACCCAAACCCAGTGTTCACAGAATCATTCAGGTTGGAAACAGCCTGAACTAGAAATCATCTAGTCCAACTGCTCTCCCAGCACTGCCAAGCCCACCACAAACCCACGTCCCCAAGTGCCACATCCACAGTTCTTAAATCCCTGCACAGATGGTGACTCCACCACTGCCCTGGGCAGCCTGTGCCAGTGCCTGACCACCTGTTACATGAAGGAATTTTTTCAGCCTAAACCTCCCCAGTACGATTTGAGGTTGTTTCCTCTCTTCCTGTCACTCACTTCCTGGGAGAAATGACTGACCCCACCTGGCTGAACTCTCCTTTCAGGGAGGTTTAGTGAGCAAGAAGGTCGCCCTTGAACTTCCTTTTCTGAACAGCCAGCTCCCTCAGCCACTCATCATCAGATTTGTGCTCCAGCCCCTTCCCCAGCTCTGTTTACAGCACAAGCATCAAAATCCCAGTGTGAGGAACAAGACCCAAACAGCTGGTTTGAACCACACAGTTTGTTTTTTTTCTAAGCACCTGTGTTTTCTGAGCCCATTCCTTGGGGATACATTTCTTATACACATTTTTTTTAAAAGTCTCAGAGACACTACGTTTATTATAAATGTCCCCTCTGCTGCCATAGTTAAACATTAGCAAATAAATGGGAAGGCTCTTCTCAGCAACATTTTGCATCCTCAGCTTCTGAGCAAATCCAGAACATAAAGGGCTGAATTTGTAGATAATTACTCAAACTGAAAAAAAACCAAACCCTGTCTGTGGAAAGCTGTCACAGAAGAGTGAATTCTGCACTAGAATTCCAAAACCCTAACACGTGCAGCAAGCTGTGCCAGTTCCTTGAAGAGCAGCTTGTGCTCTGTCACTGCTCCAAGGCAGAGACCAGGCTGCTGGTGCAGGATCCTGCTCCGCAGCTTAAGTGAAACACCCTTGCAAGATACTCTCCCTTGTCAGTCCTCATGCACTGCAATGAGATGTGTAATCCAGTCTATATCATCCAAAGAGCAATGAAGTGGGCAAAACCCCCTCAAAAGACTGCAGAGATCAGGTTGGACCAGTGCTCTCCATGCAGGAGATGTGCCCAGCAGAAGTAAGCAGGAGTCAAGGAGCTAAAAGGTCCCCCAGCTCTACTCTCTGTATTTGGACTTTGAAGATGGATGAAACAGTTATTTCTCCTAGACAGGAAAACCACAGCATGCCAGATGAACATCTGGATCAAAGCCACAAAGAGAAAAGCACAGTCAAGATAAGAATGACAACAGGAAAGGCTTCAGCCAAATGATGGCAGTAATGGGGACTGTCAGGCACAGGTTGTGGCTCTGCCATGCTGCTCGTGGCCTGTCCTCTAATGAATATCCCAACCAGCCTAAAGCCTTGGAGCAATCCTGTGGCTTTGCTAGGATCCAGAGCAAACTGGAACCAGAGCCAGCTCCACCTGCTTTGGGTGCAGCATGTACCCACCAGCTCCTGAACAGACTGGCTTCCCTGGGACATCTGCACCAAAGAACACCCAACACGTGAGGCTGCCAGCGGCCAGCTCTGTCCCTCTCACTGAGCAAACCATTTCCCTGATTACTGGAACCGAGACCTGGCCCCTCACCCATGGTATCCCAGAGATAACCAAGTCCTGTAGCCAACATAACCCACCCATCTGTATACAAGCACTTTTTTTTTTTTAGCAGGTAACCCATTCACTGAGGGCAAATCAGAGCTCTGACCCCTGCTCACGTGAGCTGACGTTTAAGCCCGGGTGCAAAGCCTACCAGCCTGCTTTCCAAAGCCCTTTTAGGCACTTTGGGCACACAGACACTGAGTTTTCTAATCATATGATCCTGCAAATGTCACCAGTGAACTGAAGGTTTTCAGTTGCTAAAGGGCATTTCCTAACATCAGTGCTTTCCTTTTCACCACTAAACTGGATTTCCCAAATCCTGAGCCCTACAACCATCTGAACATCTCTCTCCATCTCGAGGGAGACCACACAAAGAATTGCTTGCTGCACACATCTAAGCACCTGCTCTCACACACCCCATCTCATACAGCTAATGCACATCTTCCCACAGCCCAGGTTCAACCCCAGGTGTGCAGCACTTTCCTCCAGCACCAGTTCTGCCTACTGAAGCACCAGCATCACCAGTGTACCTGCAGCCTCTGCTCTGGGTTAGTGGCAGAGTATCCCCTTCTCCACATCTGGCCTCTACAGCCTCACACCAAGTGATCACACACCTAAGACACTGCCACCAGAGATACACACAGATGGGATGAGTAGCCTGAAGTGCTCCCTGATACTGTTAGAAGGTTGTATAAGTGGATTAATCTAAAGAAAAACAAAAGCAAACAAACAACAACAACAAAAAAACCCCAAAAACAAACAAAAAAAAAGAAACAAACAAACAAAAAAAAACACCAAAAAACAAACCCCCACCCTCCGCAAGAACCAGTCCCACACTGGCCTTTGTTTTCAGTTTTGTTTGTTTAAATACACAATTTTATACATAACTGACTCCCCAAAGTTACCCTGCGTGTCTATGCTATGTAACACCTTAAAAGTACCTAAAAAGCCAGCTCAGAAGCTGCCTCCAGTTGACCCATCAGCAATTCTTCCAATCGCTCAGGGCCTGGGAAAAAATCTCTTTCATCCTGTGCTCACAAGTCACCTGAATACAACAGCCCTGAAGTCAGGGTGCAAGGAGCCCTGTCCAGAGAGAAAAGTGACACAGCATTTTATGGCATATGCCTCAACATTCAATAAAAGATCTGATGCCATGCAACAGCTTCTGAAACATTTTAAAATTTGGTAAATAACACAAGGGAAAGCATTTCACTCCCCAGGAGCTTCTCTATTTCTGCCCTGCCTGCAACATTTGGTCGGCAGTTTCAATTAAAGGAGATGCTAAAACTTCAGCCATAACTTGCTCTTCAGAGGATGCCAGTGGAGCAATGCTGTGAGTCAAAGCCAGGGGACAGCCCTGACCCTGGGCTCAAAACAAATCCCAAAAAGCAAGGGAAAAAAATAACCAAAGCAGAACGTTCTGGGAGCTTGAGAACGTTCTGATAAAACTTCACACCAGGAAACTCCTCCTACATCTCTAACAGCAAAAGCTTTGGGCTGACTCCAGAGGCTCACCTGCCTCATCCCTGGGGCAGAGTTTAAAACCAAATGCTCCAAGTTTAACCTTGTAACAACCAGGAGGAGGTCAGAAGCTTAGAGCACACAGCCTTCCTGGACTCCTGTGTTTGTCACATTTGTACATGACCACAGCTGGACTTGGCTGGGCTGCCTCTCCACTATTTCAAACACACAGCTCAGCAGCAGTTAGTGGTAACTTAGGGCTTCACTCACTGGCTGCTGCTGGGGACAAAATCATAACTTCTCTACACCCAGACACTATTTAGACATATTCTAGAAGCTCTCCGAAGTCTTGATTATTTAGATTATGGCAAATGGGTTTGCAGACACAGATGAACAGATAGTCTTTCACTTCCATTTTTTCCAAGGCAACACATTGCCAGCATCTGAGTTCTATTCCCACTGGTAGCAATATACTGCAGCAAGCCTTGGTGATCAATAATTGCTGTCTTCCAAAGCCAACATCCACACACATCCCTCTTCTTCAAAACTTCATTATATTGGATCAGCATCTGCAGTAGTTTCATTTCATCTCCATGTCTTGACGCAATGGAAAACTATTGCCTGGCAAAAATGAAGCTCCTGAGGCACAGCTCCTGTGGGTCTTGGTGGGGCTCCCAGCAGGTAGAACCCCAACTTTTAAACAAGGCCAAAGGCACGGGTCTCATGTGGACACAGCAGAACTGCAAAACAGCAGAGCTCCCTTCATTCCAGGGTACCTGTCATGTCACTCACCCACTGTTTTTCAAACAAGTTTTCTTCATTGCCTAATAAAGTTACTCAGTATTCAAAAAGAAGCAAAAGCTTCAAGCTTAGATGTTGAGGAAACAAAAATCAGTATAAAAAGAAGAAGCCTAAAGGACGATTTTTTTCTTGCTGTGCTTGGGAACAATTAGCCTGTATGTTATAGCTGGAATGCCAAAATGAACAAAGTTATCTCAGCTCTTTTGAGATTTGCTATCTGCCACAAGGCCGTATGAAAGGAAAGTTTACTGCACTTTAATTACCAACATCTGGAAAAACAAATTGCAACATTAGAAGAAAATTCTTTGCAGAGGGTATCTCCAATCAAAATTCAGTCATTTTACTAACAAGTTTCATAAGGGAACAACTAAAAACCATCTGGGGCATGAGGAACACCTGTGACTCCTCTGAGGATTCAAAAGACATCAGCTTTTAAAGATGAACAGCAGGAAAACTCACTACATAATGCAAGTACAGAGTCTCTGCACCCACCTCCCTCTGCGTTTTATCACTCTTTCCAGGGAAAGAAAGATGCATTAGAAAGACTTGAAACTGAAACCACAAACCAGGATGGAAAAAAATGTATTATCATGGCTACAAAACAATTCTTGCAGAGTACTGTCCATCACTGGGGACAACAGCCAGCTCACCAGACACAAGCACAGCCCTGCCCTGCTGAAGGGACCAGAGCCATGTGGCCTCTCACATCTCTCTGCACCCATGAGCTTTACAAAACACCAGCAGCAGACACTTCTGCTTCCCAGCTCTACTGCTTCAGTGAGCTCCTCTTTAAACAGAGGCAGCCTCTGCAGCAAGGTCAAAGCTCAAGTGTGCCCCAGTCCTGCACAGTCACTTGCCAGGCAGTTGCAGTTTGTTCAGAACAAATGGATTTTCCAGCTGTGCATAATACCTCAGGAAACAGAATTTTAGTGTAGCAGTAAGCACACTAAAGTATAGCACCAGATCACTGCAGCACCCACACACCACAGACCTGGTCAGTCCCTCGAAGGGCACCGACTCAGGAGGATGCAACACAATATTTCAGGATTGGGAAACCCAGGTCAGAAAGAACTCACATTCTCCCCAAGTGTCTTCCTTCTTGGTTTATAAAGCAGCATTTACACTGCTGTACAAATAAGAGCACTCTGCTTGGAGATGAACTGATGGAACAAGCCACCAGCAAAGCCCTCTGCAGCCCTGCTTGCCCCGACTGCTCAGAGCAGCGCGGCCGGTGCACAACCACTGCACAAAACCAGGAGACACCTGATCTGGAATTAACTTCGCTATTTATATTTTTCAACCTAGCCATATCACAAACCTCTTCAGAATGTTCAGCTTTCAAAGAGCTTTCCAGCAAAGGCACCACCACAGGCAGCCTGTGACTCACCAGCCCGCTCTGGAGAGCTCCGGAGCAGACGCACACTGAGAGCATCCCCACAGGCAGCCAGAGAGGAGCAGCCACTGATCCCAGCCAAGGGCACCAGCGCCTCCCTTCTGCCCATTCCTCACTGCCTCAGATTCCCTCCTCAATCCTCACGTGAAACTTCATAATTGGTATCTCTGCTGCAAAACTCTCTCAGTTCAGTTTGCAATGTTTTGCTTAGGCTGCATTTCTAGTTCTTCTGGACACAGGCCTTGTCTGATTTGTCTGCAGGGAAGTACAAGAAAAACTGTGAGGAAATAAATTGAAAACAGTCCAGAATTGAAGTTTACCTTTCTTCTCTCACCAGTCTCAAATCTAACCCCAAAAAGCTTTCAGCTGAAACAGAAATAAAGCTCTTAAAGCTTCAAACAAAGAAATCCCTGTTCAAGCCAAGACTACACGAGTTTGGTGCATTCTCCTTTTCACAGCAAAGTGCTTTAGAAGGTAAGTTTGATTTGTTTGCACTTTTATTTCCTGAGCAAGTGCTGCTCCTTGTCCTGTTTCTTCTTTTTAGGAACTGGAGAATGTTTCCTTCAGCTCTGATCGCTAATTTTGTGACAACTGATTAAAATTGCAACAACACTTAAAGCATTTCTGTCCTTGAGGTTAACCACACACAGTTATCTCAGGTTCTATCAGGAATTGAAAAGTTTAGTTAGAATTGGTACATAAAATCTGGAATAAAACTTACAGATGCCTATTTATTTGAAATGGGGGCAAATGACAGATTCCAAACTGTAACACTATTTGTTCTACAGAGGCCTGGGGCAGGAAAGGTATTTGCAAGGCAGATGGGTAGGAAGGGCTGCAGGTCAGTACAGCTCCTGTTGGGCTGCTCCCTTCACTGGAGGATGCACAGGGTTCAGTCCCTGCCTCAGGACACGCCAGCAGTCTGTGCTTTCAGGATTTTGTCATTCTGCATTTTACCTTAGTGTTTAGGGCTCTCACAGGCTGTAACTGCACAGCAGGAGAGGCACATTCCACCCCCAGGAAAGGTACACAAACCCTGAGACACTCAGTAGTGACTTCCCTGCTTTCACCCAGCAAGATGAGCCACCAAAAGCTCTCCCAGCTGCAGTAGGGAACCCCATCTCCCAGCTGAGTTGCACTGCTGCTGCAATGAGCTACAGCTGAGCTGGTCTACTTACAACAAAGATGGCACAAAGACACAGGTTCCAGGGAACAGCTGCTACAGTTGGAGCTGGAGAGAGAACAAGACCAGGACTGGCGAGGTGGAGATCCTGCTGTTTACATGCATGACATGAACTGTGCTGATAAGCCTTGAATTTGATAAGCCACACTTGATAAGCCTCAGCACAGATTAATGCGTCATTTGAGCACCCGAGAAAGCCAACGTACAGACTTCATGCACACGCACATGCCAACCCTGGCTTGGTGCTGTGCTCACTTCCTTCTCTGAAAAGCGTCCCAGGGCTCAGTTTACCTCATGGCTTGTGTGCCCAGGTGTCACTCACTGAGAAGTGCCCAGAGTGCTTCCAAGAGGACAAGAGTCAGTAACCGAGACCACTTCTCTATTGTGGGAAAGGCTGGAGCTAAGAGCAGGCAGAAGCATAAGTTAGCCAGAGTAAATTAGACTGGGAGAGAGAAGAGACACACCAGCTCAAACTTCAGTCTGGAAGGGAAAAAAAAACTAGTTTGGAAACTCTGAAATCTCCAAATATCCAAAGCGGAGTCAAAGTCAAGTGGAGAAAAAAATAAACTCATCCTGTAGTTTATAGTTCACAATGCTGGATTTCTCCCTTCATTTTCTAAGAAAAGCTTCTGTGTTCTTAGTGTGAAAAACCAAAATATTTTAAACAATAGTAAAACAAGTCCCCAAATGCCCATTTTGCTTTGTGCTTCTACCTGCAGAACTACTACAAAGTCCTGTCCTGAGGACTTGCAACAGTCCCTCAGACTCACAGAGTCTCAGAGTCCATACCCAGGCTCGGCTTGCCATGGATGCATTTTGACTTGACTTTGGTCATGCTGTTTCAAGAAAACAGCGCTTACTTCCTCCCAGGGAAACATGGTGTGCTACACTTGCTTGATGCAGGCCAGCATCAACCAGCTAGAAGAGGAAAGGCCCTCTCCCAGCATCCACAAAGGCAAGAACTCTTTGGAAGCTGCTCACAGTCAGTACATTGTAGTTCTGCTCATCTGCACGGGCCCCTTGGCGTCCAGCACAGCGTGACCTCACCCTGCAGCCTCTGTGCAATCCACAGCAAAAAACAGCAAACACATCCAAAACAAGGAACATTAATTCCAATGCCATTTTCTGTTGCCACTTAGAAAGTGGTGCTGATCAGCTAACCACACACAGACACCCCCAGCTATAGACCTGGTACAGAATGTCCATGAACTACACCTGGCCATTCCCTGTGCCAAGACCTGCTCTGCTCTTGGAAAAGTTTAGACTTCCCTACTGATGCAGGCTGCCTGCAATGCTGCCCAGTGTGTGCCTGGAGGGAATTAGACCTTCCATCCTCAGCTGGAATTATTAAATTCACTGTCACGGTGCATGTGACAAAGGGATTTTAGAGTCCCAGTTCCCTTCCCTTTGAGCCTCTGTTTCTGATGGGTGACACACCATCACAGCTTCAAACACACCTGAAAAACCAGGGCACTTCCAGCCTCCAAACACTCCCCTGCACAATCCTTTGGAGATGCAGAAAAGTGTTCAAACACTTTAGCTTTGGAAAGCCAAGACTAGCGCCCAGCTGTTAAAAGGATTTTACTGTGCACGTGTGAGTGGCAGCCAAGCAGGGTTTTATGTCCCCATGAGCAGGACCAGCCACAGCCAATGCAGCTGGCTGACCACAGTGACATCACAGGCATTCTCCACAAGAACCTGGAAAAAGGTCAAGAAAGTGCTAGAAACTGCATCAGAAGGGAAAGACACAGAGATAAATGCTTGTTGGAAGGAGATTCGAGTAAGAGATTAAGAGCGCCAAGGAAAATGAAGGGCTGGTAATAGAGAGGGTTAAGAGAGGGACAGAAACAGTCCCTTAGGGATGAGCAAATAAAGGGCACAGGGTGGCATGAGAATCACATCCCCACTGACAGATCCCATCACACACATCAGGGCAGAGACAGAACACTGAATACAAACAAGCAGAATAAAAAAAGCCAGAGCTGCTTTGGATAACCCTGACACATCCAGCTCATCCCCAACATGCAACACCTCACCTGCCTGCCTGCAAAATTCGAGCTCTGCACAGCTCCCTCCAACAGGACAACAGCCTAAACTCTCCTTGGTCCAGCAGCACCATGCAGTGCAGATCCATCACCCCACACCTTGGTGGCACCATTTCTGAGGGCACTACATGCAAGCACCTGCACACTCCAGAAGCCTCCAAGACCACTGCATGGTGTTTTGGTTTGTAATCTTAGGCCCCCCACCAGATCCAGAACACACAACAAGAGCAAGTGTTTGAGACTGCAACAAAAACACCTCTCATGTCACAATCACCTTCCTGTACATGAGCCACAGGCTTGTGCCTTGGATAAATCCCACAAACCAGCAGTTCTGGCCTGTCACAGTTAGCTCAAGAAACCTGAGTTTAAATGAGACAGAAAGTTAAAGGACTGCTAGTTTATGAAAAGTCCATCACAAACCCTAAGCTTGCCTCACGGAGGAAAGCAGCTGCTGCTCCAGCACAGGACTGCAGCAACCTCTTCAGCTGTGCTGTGACACCGAGCTCATTCTCTTGGGAAATCTCTGCACACGAGACAGCGTGTCCGTGTGCTCGGAAGGCAAAACGGGCACCAGAACGCTCCCAAATCTGTGAAAAAACAGGTACGGCAGCCCAGTGGTAAAGGAAACTTTTCCTAATATATGCTTATACTCAGGGAAGAAGAATCTAATGAACAAACATCGCTTCTTAAACCTCCGGCACTTCTGTCCCTGGTGATGTTTGTACGCGACAGCCCCGGCGTTCCCGGGGGACAGCGCCGAGCCAGCCCAGCCCTTCCCTGGGCCCAGTCCAGCCCAGCCCGGCCCGGTCCAGCCCAGCCCGGCCTGGCCCAGTCCAGCCCAGTCCAGCCCAGCCCGGCCCGGTCCAGCCCAGCCCAGCCCAGCCCGGCCCAGCCCGGCCGGGAAGGGCCGCGGCTCAGGCGCGGGGGCCCCGCACAGCGAACACAGCGCAGTCCGTACCGGCGGCAGCGGCTCGCACCGGCCTCTTCAGCTGTGCTGTGACACCGAGCTCATTCTCTTGGGAAATCTCTGCACACGAGACAGCGTGTCTGTGTGCTCGGAAGGCAAAACGGGCACCAGAACGCTCCCAAATCTGTGAAAAAACAGGTACGGCAGCCCAGTGGTAAAGGAAACTTTTCCTAATATATGCTTATACTCAGGGAAGAAGAATCTAATGAACAAACATCGCTTCTTAAACCTCCGGCACTTCTGTCCCTGGTGATGTTTGTACGCGACAGCCCCGGCGTTCCCGGGGGACAGCGCCGAGCCAGCCCAGCCCTTCCCTGGGCCCAGTCCAGCCCAGCCCGGCCCGGTCCAGCCCAGCCCGGCCTGGCCCAGTCCAGCCCAGTCCAGCCCAGCCCGGCCCGGTCCAGCCCAGCCCAGCCCAGCCCGGCCCAGCCCGGCCGGGAAGGGCCGCGGCTCAGGCGCGGGGGCCCCGCACAGCGAACACAGCGCAGTCCGTACCGGCGGCAGCGTCTCGCACGGGGCCCGTGCGGGCAGCGGGGCCGGCGGCAGCCGCTCCGGGGGAGAGGCCCCGAGACCTGCGGCGCGGCTCCGGCTCCCAAGCACGAGCGGCGCCGCACACCGGGGACAGCCCCCGGCAGGGCCACCGGGAGGGCTGTCAGGGCTCCCACAGAGGGGCAGAGGGACTGAGGGACAGCGGGGCAGAGGGACAGCGGGACTGAGGGACAGCGGGGCAGCGGGACTGAGGGACAGCCGGACAGAGGGACAGCCGGAAAGAGGGACAGCCGGACAGAGGGACAGCGGGACTGAGGGACAGCCGGACAGAGGGACAGCCGGACAGAGGGACCCCGCCCAGCGCGGCGCCTGCGGCAGTGCCAGAGCCCCGGCGGCAGCGGGCAGCCCGTCCGGCCCTGCCGGCGGCGCTGGCCCGGGCACGCATCCCCGCCCCGCCCCGTGCTCTGGCTCGGGAGCCCCCCCACCTTATTCTACAGTCGTGTCTGGAACAGAACTTCACACAAACAGTATGATTTGGCAATCTTTATATCCACAATACATCTTAACCATGCACAAAAATCGAGTGATGTGTTTATTTACAAAGTGAATTGCACTTAACACAGGAACCAGGAGTAAAAGTAATAGAAAGGAACCTCTCTTCTGGGTTGCATAAAGGCCCACTACTACTTATAGCCTACAAAGCCTGATAGTCAACACTACCATGCATTATCTGACCAGTGTAAAATAGGAATTGCTGTTAATTATTGAAACAGTGCAGCCCTGGAGATACTCATTCCATGGAAACATTCCATAAATCAACAACTTCATTTAAGAGTCTGCAAGGCAAGAGCCCTTCAGCTCCCACTTACTGTGCTTTACTTGAAGGACAGTTAGTCTTAACCTCCAATTGTCTGATTTTCCTTAGCTATTCTAGTTTTTTATGGAGAAAAAAAAACATCTTCCCTAGGTGACTGAGCCACTTCACTGGGATCTTCTTTTCTTCTACGGAGTCCAGAACCTCCAAGCAAGTTCTTCCTTCTGCTTGGAAGGGAAATGATCATCGAGCCTTGGTAAGACTTAACCAGAAACAGATGCCACCCCCACCTTCTGAAGCAGTACAGCACACAGGGATGAAAGCACCAGGAGCAAAAATACCTCCTGTACAATTTTCCAAGTTTTTGTTAAGTAACATTCAAATAAAGGCTCAGCCCAACCCATACCATGCCCAGCCAAGAGCTCTGTGTTCACACAAGAGGTCACCAGGGAGTCACACATCAGCACCCAAATCAGGGCATCTCTGGCCCCACAGATGGCTCCCACAGCACACACTGAAAATCTTTTTAACAAAGTAGCAAGCAGTCACCCATCAACTGGATTTTTACATTTATACAAGTATGGAGCTTTAAAACTTTCCTAGGAACCAGACCTCCTTGTGTGCAGGCTCCAGTGAAGATCCCAGACTAACTGCCCTGTCTGTAAGCACTGACTCTGCAGGAAAAGAGGCTGGATTGATCTGATCTCCCCAAGGAATTCATTTTACCAATTTGTGGTTTGTGTGCTCAGGACCAAGTCCCTTTTATGTATGCATTTTGGCCTTCACCCTCCCCATCAGAAAGAGGAGAGGCAGCACAACAGACTGCTGCCTAATTGTGCATTAAAGGAGCTGTTCTAGACATCAGCAGGAGCCTCTGATGGTTGTGTTATGACACAGGTGGCAGTACTCAGGGCTTTGTAGTGTTTTCAAGAGTTAAAGGAAAGTCAGCCTCAACATCCAAGTAAAGCAAGCAAAGCACACATTCCTTCTTTTCAGAGACAGCTTTCCTGCTATCAGGAATTTTACAAAAGCCAAACTTAGCCCTCAAATCCCTTGGGGCAGATGGAAGAGAGCTGTAACCCTTTTTTTTCCTGACAGTAATACTGAGACACACACAGCCAGCAAAGCTGTGGGATGAAGCAGTCAAGCTGAGGTTACATGTAGTCTGTCATTTCCACATCAGGAAAGCAAGCTTAAGGAGTCTGGGCTACTGGAGAGCTTCTCTGAATGTCAGACAGCTCTTCAGCATTTCCAGCTTCCTCGGGATTCCTCCAAGTCTTCCCCTCAGTAATTCCAGCACAGCAGTGGGCTGGGTTGTGGATGCAGTTTCTAAGGAGCACACAATGTTTCATCAGGACACCAGGAACCCCAGATCACAAGCCTTTTTCCCAGTCTGTGCACAGGAAGATGGCCCAACCTGGCAGAACTGATCCACTGTCCTTTTTCTATTGTCACAAAGAGCCCTGTGCTTAGTCTGGGCAGGAGCACCTCAGACCCACAGAGGGGCTGTGGCTCTGCCTGGAGAGCAGCACAGCAGCCTGGAGAACAGCCTTGTGTCATACTGAGGGACCACAGCAGATGAAAACCCCATCCCATTCCCAGTGCCCTCAGGAGCTACATGGATGCACATGTGCACACACCACCTCCCCCTGCGTGCCCCAGCAAAGGGCAGGAGGCTCTTCCCTGTCCCTCAACACAACAGAATGGTCCAAGGTCCACAGTGCTGAGGGGGCTTTGCACAATGGAGTTGTTCAAGAGCTCTTCAACACCCAGAAATTTAACTGCACTTAAGCCCTAGACTCTGACCTTTCATTGGGATTCTGCAGCAAAGTTTAAAGCCTTCCACGAAGTAAAAGACTAAAGAAAATCTTTGAAGAACCAAGCAAGTGACTAAACTGTTTCTTGGCTTCTTACACCAGGCCAGACTGATTCTAGAAACTCCATGTTAAGTGCAGGACTTGCAGAATAAGCATGTTAATGCATCACCCTGAACTAGTAAGTCTTCTTAACAGTACAATTCCTCCTCATGCTATCCAGCTGATTTCTTTTTATAAAGTTTGTTCAAAAATTAAGGAGCCCAGCTCCACTAGTGTCCACTTGTTCTCGAATGAAATATTTTCAATATTTCACGATTTTCCATTCTCTCATTGCCAGCTGTCTGAACACTGACTGCACTTTATGTTCTGGTCTTGGACCACCAAAAAGAAGATATCCCAGTTCCCACCTTCTCTCAACAGAATGCTAGTGAAGCAAACACCAAGTATTGAAAGCGCTTCCTAAACTGGAACACTCTTAGGACAGAGCCCTGTGATGCCTACTGAGGAATTCATACCCTCATTCAATGGGATCAGGCTGCAAGCATGCACCCCTTAACCTTGAATGTAACCTCTAAGCAAAGCTGAAGAGTGAAAGTGCCAGGCACCACACGCATCCTGTGCTGTGAGCTGGAGCCCTCTCCGTGCATACAGTACAAAATTAAAGGCATTGGTCTGGAAATCTTATAAAAGAAAAGCCATCAGAGTTAACTGCCCTTAATTTTATTACGTAACCAGACAGAACAGTTGAGACTGGAATGTCAGATTTCCTCTTCAAGCACAATTCACAGTTTCATATTTGCTTTGTATCAGTAAAGAAAAATCAACTCACTAATATGCAGCTGGAATTCATCCAGTGAGGTACAGGCTCAGAATACAGAGCAAAAACTCACTGCAAATGGCGCCACAAGCCTTCAGGGAGCAGCAGGTGGTTTCCAGCTCCTCCTTTAGATCATTTCACCCAGTATTTGCCATCAGAACATTCAGCGGATACCGGAGGAGATACAAGTGTGCAAGAGCTAGTGAGTAATGAAAAGTCATCAGAGATTTGCACAAGCAAGCAAGAGACTGACTACACAAAGTTGTGGTAACATTCTTCCCATTCAGCACAACGAAGAATTAGAGTAGTTAGCCCTGCTGATGACAAATCTGTTACATCAGTGAAGTACAGTCATTTAAGAATTACAGTGTGCAGTTCAGTAAAATGGTAAGAAGAAAACAACAGATTAGTAGTTATTATGTGAAATCCTAATATTATGCATTTTAGTAGAGGTCAATAGTGAAAGATCATGAAGAGAAAGTTCCAGATACTATGGATCTGCAGAAGTTTTACAAAATGTATAAAGTATTGTGTTTCTCTACAACAACCAAAACCCTTACAAGTGCAGGTATATATGCAACATGAAAATATTGCCTCACTCACTCAGACAGGGGCAGGAGAGATCTACAGAAAAAGCAGCATGCAAAAAAAACCCCTGGAACTAGTGCAGATCCTGCTTTCAGACACTGACCTACAGTACAAAAAGAAGCCTACTGGTACAGGCTGCAAAAGGTTTCTGAAATCAATATGCTGGCACTTACTGTACAATAATGTTAACTGATTAACATAAGCCATGAATAAATATTACGCCACTTCATAAAGCCTGCACAGGCATTCATGGTGGCAGAGAAAGCAATGCAGACACATTTCATTGTTCCCAAATAAAACAAGAATAGAGAAAGATTTCCCAAGCAGGAAACAGTAAACTACACAGCCAGACTAACTGTATTAGGGGTAATTACAGAGTAAGTAATGTTATTTTCAACAGCTTTCTTATGTGTGTGCAGCCACTAAAATCCTCACTGTGAGACTTCATCAGGACACAAAACAGAGCATTTGGCAGGACAGCTAGTTTAATTTCTCCCCCATGTTTACAGAAACACAAGAAAAAGATATCTGACTATGGGAGGAAAAAACCTTGTCACCTAAATATAGTGATTTCTTCAACTAGTAGAGTCAAGTCCCATTGTTCCTCTCCCAGAAAACAACAACAACAACAACAAAACCAAACTGCTTTGAACCCTAGCAAAACCAAAACAAGCCTATTTGATAAGAGTGTTTCATGGGATAATATCCAGCAGCAGATGTTCCAACACAAACATGTCTATCAGATCAGTGACTACATTTCAAGCCCAGAAGTCAACCACATGGAAGGGGTTTCAGAGGCAGGGGGATGTTAGCCCTACAATTAAAGCTCTAATATGAGAGGGGAGATCTGGGAATGGAATAAAGGAGGGAGGAGGGAGTCACTGAATCACAGGAGATAAGAAGTGCACACAAGTTTCTAAATGAAGCACAGACAAAGTGGAGGGCACAAGAGTCATCTAGAGAAGGTCACAGGTTCTGACAGCACTGGAGTTTGTTGGATTTCTGTCCGTCGGTGGTTGGCGGGACGCTGATATCAACGACGTTGTTGCCAGGAGACTCATCGTGCGCAGACCGGTCGGCGATTTGCTTCTGCGACACGATGCGGTAGATTTCTGCAAGGAGAGCACACGGTCAGAGCCGGGGGCACGGCGCCCAGCAAACTGCCCAAGAACATGCCAGAACCCAAGGAGAAGACTGAACTTGAGGGCTCTGAAAGGGAATCTAGGCTAATCAGATGTGGCATGTAACATCTGGCTGGCATTCCAGTTCTGGGATGAATACACCAACTCTGTCTGGAAAAGTTATTAAGACAAGAGTCCTCACTGCCTTCTGCAACAGCACTTCCTATTCCCTTCTTTTTCAATGACTCCATGAAAACGGGAATTATTAAAAGAGTTTTTAAATGGGAAAGGAGCAGGAATGTTCATTTCTCAAACAGGGAATCATCACCTTTGTGATTAAAAAAAAGTGGGCAGCATACTTTAGAAACACCAATCACCAGGATGCCGGGAAACCTTCACAGCAGCGAGTTACACAATGCCCACCTCCACTCCTGGCAACCTGCTACCACCAAGTAACAGCAGTGCTGCTCTCTGCAACACATCCGTTTTCCTACCCGTGACAGTAAAAGCTGCATGGGTCCATAAAGCCCCAGACTTCTCCAAATGAATTTATCTGACTCAAACTAACTTAATGCTTGAAAGCACACAGATCCACAAAGCTGTAACCACTGAAGAGAGACTGCCAACTTAAAAGCTTTCACAAACAAACTGTTTCAACTGCATACTTAGCACAAGTCTTGTAAGTGGAAAGGTTTTTAAGGTAACTTATTTTGCTGACTATAAGCCCTTGTTCCAACTTCCCTCCATTGTGAAACAGGAAAAGGGCAAGTACTTCCCTGGAAGTCTGTGGTAAATATTATGGTCACATTCATACAGCCACAACCCCAAAACAGCAACACCCAAAGCCTTTAGTAAGGATTAAAAATCACAAAGGACTGTGCAGGGCTTGTTTATGGGGATTTTGGTTGGTTTCTTTGGTGGGTTTTTTTTTTTTTTTTGGTTTTTGGTTTTTATTTTTAAGAATCTGCACATATTTATGTTGTTTAAAATGGAAACCTACAGATCTTTGCTGAAAGGGAGAAGGAGGGTTGCTCAGAGGCTGTCACACCTTTTTCTTTTCTGCTCAGTACTGTATTTGAATTTCAGCTGTTTAGAGTGGTTGCCAAGCCTGCTTTGCTTTGGGGTGTTTTGTGGTTTTTTTTTCTTCCAGTCATTAGTGATTCCTCAAACAAGTGGCCAGTAAGGAAACTCCTGTCCTGCTGTTCCCACTCTCTTCCCTCCACCAAGTCCCCTGTGGTGGTTCCCAACTCACAACTCTACACAGCACATTTTCCTAGGCTCCTTCTCCTCTCTTAGAAGGATGATTCTCCCCCAGGTGTAAATTCACTTTAGGAATAGCCTTTTCAGGACTTCTCAGTCTTATTATCCTGACCAGACAATCTCAACACTTTTGGGAGCCCAGGGTGCTATGAGAGAGAGAGGTTTGAGTTCAGTTTGCCTGGGCCTGACCTCAGGTTGAGTTGTTACAGCACTGTGGCTCTCCTAGAGTGGCCTCAGGCCAGCATCTCTAACCAGGGTCAGTCTCAGGACAACACTGCAAGGGAAGACAGGATGGATGGTGACTGCTGAACTACACTCAGAGCACTAAAATAAAAAATACTGTCTCAAAGTGCCAGGGAAGTTGCCCCAAATCCAGCCAAGTGTCCCAGATCAGCCATGAATCTGCTACACAGTGCAAGACCAGCCAAGCTCCAGCTCTGGGCAGTCAGCTCTGCCTCACACTCCAGATGAGGCAGCTTCACTAGTGGCTCTCTAATAACCCAGATCTGCTGGGCACCACATACAAGCCGTTCCTCATCTGTCAGGCTTTCACCTACAGAGGCAGCTTGGCTATCCTTTATTTCCTGTCTGCCTCTTCTTGGGCATCTTGGAGTCAGAGTTGGGGTTGTTCAGTCTAGAGAAGAAAAGGCTCTGGGGAGCCCTTAATGCAGACTACCAACATCCACAGTCCCCCAGGAGAGCTGGAGAGAGACTTTGGACAATGGCCCGGAAGGACAGAACAAGGGGGAATGGCTTCCCACTGCCAGAGGGCAAGGCTAGATGGGATAGTGGGAAGAAATTCTTGGCTGTAAGGGTGGTGAGGCCCTGGCACAGGTTGCCCAGAGCAGCTGTGGCTGTCTCTGGATCCCTGGAAGTGTCCAAGGCCAGGCTGCACAGGGCTTGGAGCAGCCTGGGACAGTGGGAGGTGTCCCTGCCCATGGCTCACTGTCAATTTGATATCCACCAGAATCCCCTGGTCCTTCTCTGCAGAACATGCTATTGGGGCAGTGCAGTCACCACCCTTGCTATCAGCTGAGAACAAGAGTTCAGTAGTCTGAAAATGGTACCAGCCTGCTTTGGTGCAAGAGAAGATACTGCAACATTTAACTTTCAGCATGGCTGGGGCTTCACTGCTGAGATTTTGTGCAGGCAGGGAAGTACAGTTACTAGTTCCTTTACAACAGTGCTATTGCAATGGCTTGAACTTATGGAACATCAGGAGATAGAAACCTCCAGGAGACAGAAACCCTCACCTGGGACAGAAAGGGATGTATGGGGTGGGAGACACAACATAAAGGTGAGATTACAAAGCTTGCAAACTAACCATTGATCCCACCACTCATTTACAAAACACTCCAGAAAACTACAAAACATGCCCATGAAGAAGATCCACCACCTCAGCTGCTCCTCTGAATCCATAATAAACCATACCTGTAAGGATGTTCTTGAAGGCTTCTTCTACATTTGTAGAGTCCAGAGCAGATGTTTCAATAAAAGATAAGTTATTTTTTTCTGTAATAAATAAGAAGTGGTTCCATTAAAAAATTTAATAACACTTTATTTCACCTTTACTTTGAGGTTTTTAACTTTTATTTTAGGCAAAATCAGCCAGGGCACAGTAAGTTTTTTCTTTTCCTTGTTGCACAAGAAACACCTTGGTGCTAGAGTTCAGCAACACTTCTTTTGCCCAAAGTGCAAGAACATTGTCCCTCCTACAGCCCTTGCTCAGTCAAGCAACACAAAACACCATTCTCTTCTGGCTCCAGATCACACCCAGAGGTACCTTGAGCAAGAGCCCCAGCAAAAGCACATCAGCTGCTACAGAGACACAATTTTCCTCTGCAACCCCAAGAAGATCAACAGACCTATACTTTCCTAATCAGACCCCAGTTCCAAATAACAATGACCCCCTGAAACACAGTCTATTTTCTTCTTTCCTCTTACAATACAATTTTTAAAAATTATTATTAAAAAAGAAAGTGATTAACACTCAAATATCATATCTAGAATGGTTCTGTATCACCTGCCCAGGAACAGGCAAATTTCAGCAATGGAGCTTAAAAAGGCAACAGTGACCATCACTAGCAATTTAAAACAGTCTTACGAGGACGTCCAGGGTCAAAAAGTAAGAAGGTGAACCAAGTGACCAAAATAATAGACTATCTGGGGCATCCACCAACTTGTTTTGCGTCTCTTAGATAAATGTCACTTCCCCTTCATCTGAAAATTTAAAGTGGCTTTATTACCCTCAGGGTACTTGCTTACAAGCAAACTTCAGAAAGTGTGTATAAGCAAACCTTGGTAATATTTCTAGAGGTATTTTAGAAGTTGTACATTTACATTCCACCTCCAAGCTTGACAGCCAGACAAAAGCTGAATGTCCCCATGCCTTTCAGGACAAAAGAATATCTGACCAGTGCTCTGCCAGGTAAGGAAGAGAGAAGGAATGCAGTGGCAGCATCTTACATAACCCACTTGATTTCTCCCTTCAAATGATAATTCTCAAACCTGATGATCGCTGCATTTAAGTGAGACTAGATGACACTACTACATGCATCAGTGCTCTAGAGCAGCAACCGTCCCTTCTAAGAGAAGGTTCAGCATTCATTTGTAGCTGTCCACATTGATATCTACTCAGCAGAAGCAGGTCTCTAGGAAGGAAGGATGGACATTTTATCTTGTGATATTTTCTCTTCCAAATATTGCTTACTGTTTCTAACCCTGTTAGAAGAAATGTTTACTCTTCAGCTGTCAGACAGCTCAAGGACAGTGAGCCCTATATACATGTTCAAAATGTATATAACCCCTAATACACGTTCAAAAACATGTACTACCACTAGATTTAAAAAACAACAGAAAACTGCAAACCAAAAATGGCAAAGAAAATTCTCAAAAAACCCCAAACCAGCCACACATGCTAGTTAATAAGTCAAGATATTTTCATATAAAAAAAACCAAAAAACAACAAAACACCTTAGGTATCTTTTTTAGGGTTTAAGCTAAAACTTGTGGTGAGAGTTGAACCCTGGACAAAACGGTGTGATCAGAGCAGGCACCATCCCCCCCAGCCCCAAAGCCTGTCCAAACCTGCGAAGGCCCTGGCCTCGTCGGTGGGCACGGCGCGCAGGTGGCGCAGGTCGCTCTTGTTGCCCACCAGCATGATCACGATGTTGTTGTCGGCGTGGTCTCGCAGCTCCTTCAGCCAGCGCTCCACGTTCTCGTAGGTGAGGTGCTTGGCAATGTCATAGACGAGCAGAGCCCCAACAGCACCACGGTAATATCTGAAACCATGAGGCACAGCCCTTCAGCGAGAGCTCTGTCCCAGCCACACCAACAAGCAGGCCACCTAGCGCTTCTCTAATGCTCTCCACTTCGGAAAAAGTTGTGCTGATGCAGATACGGTTGTTGGAGTGGTTTTGAAGCCTAAGACGAAGTTCCAAATGCAGGGTTTTTTTCTAATAGCATTTCTAAAAAAATCCAGTGTGTGTACCAGAATGCTGGAGAGCCTCCAGAAACCAGGACTGAAAATGTCCTGTCTGCTCCAACTGTGCATAGGAAAACTCACCATTGCAGAATTGGTACAGCTGGGAGGTTTTTGTGAAGTTACAACATAACTTTCTACTAGGAAAATAGCCCTTAATAAAATGTCAGTATTTGTTCCTGATCCTTCAAATACCTCCTGTCCCTCCTACAAATTAAAGAGAGGACTCTGGGCTATATTGTCACTATCCACCAACCTCTAATCCAGGAAGAGGGTTTGCCCCCTCAGCACAGGTTTGGGCCCATTTCAACACAAGCCAAGGGCTCAGCTCAGCACAAGCCAATCTGTATCAGCAATCCTGTAACATCCATATCTCTCTTCCACACAATCCTACCATTTCTCCTCAGTTCTGCCAGCACCTGTCTGACATGCTGTTGAACTGAGTCAGGGCACCAAGTCAGCAGAAAACATTCTCTTTTTCCTGATGTTTGGCATTCTGCTGGCCGAGCAGGCTGAACTGGCTGAGTGATGTGTCAAGCAGCAGTTAGTGCCAGCACAAAGGAGAGGCAGGATCACAGGACTGCAGCTGCACCAGCTCCCAGCAGTAAAACCTGTTGTTGTTGACCCAGACTAGACTAGCAATTTTTACAGCAAGAGCAAGGGTCAAAAAAAATTCTGAAAGTCACACTAAGAGTTCCAGAAAAGATGCAATTTGAAATTGTCACTTACATCTGCTTCAGCATCCCCTTCCCTACAGACTGCTCCCTTTGTGCTTCAGGGTCTCCTGGTTTTCTCTCATCTTGACAAATTTCCCCTTACCTTGAGTTTAATGGTTCAATCTGTGCATGACTCAGAAACATGTTTTTACCTTTAAAAACTGATACACATCTGTAACATAACACGAAATCAACTCACTGATCAGAAAATGCTCTGGAGAACCGGGCCTGACCAAAGGATTTGCTTTTTGTCCTCTGCAAGATACTTTTGCCAGCACAGAAACAGGTATACCTCAAACCACTCTGTGAATTAACAAGGTGCCACAGTGAAAAAGCTTCTCACCTCCAGGGATTGTGCCTAATGTTGCACAGCCAGCACTACCATTGTTGTCTTCCTACTTCCTGGCTATTCAATGTCTGAGCTCATGGACCTAATTTTCAGGGCTGTGACTAATTCAAAGCCATTGAGATTTCAAGGGACTTTGTGGCGGCATGTTCTCCTAAAAATACCCTCAATCTCAAGACTGAGGAGGCAATTGAGACCAGAAGCCATAGGTGTTACAGTAAGCCACCATACCTAGACCAAAACTTGACACCAACAGTACCCAGCTTCCATCTGAAATTACGCTCACTCCACATAATGAACACAGCACATTCAGCACAGACAAAAAACCAAATCCCAAAACCCAAACAGAATTTCCCACAGCTTTGATTTAAGCTGTCATTGTTTCTGTAACAGTAACATGTGAATGTAAAAAGTACTTTCATTATATTAATCAAGGGAACACAAAAGTATTTGCTATCTTACGACTTGGATCCACACTGAAGTCTGTCACAATGACTTTGGCATGTGTGCCAAACATGTTTCACTCTCTACCCATACATTTATCCACAGCATCTCTGCTAGAGTTCTGTTGAGCAAAGACAGAGTACTCACGCTGAGGTAATGGCGCGGTATCGCTCCTGGCCTGCAGTATCCCAGATCTGGGCTTTTATCGTCTTCCCATCCACCTGGATGCTCCTGGTGGCAAATTCCACCCCAATGGTGCTCTTACTTTCCAGATTGAACTCATTGCGTGTGAAACGTGACAGAAGATTACTTTTCCCAACTCCAGAGTCTCCAATCAACACAACTGAAAGGAGAAACATTATTTTCACAATTAGTTTCTTGTACCAGCACTGACTCCACGCTGCAGTGTGGCCTGGCAGGCAGCATCCACCAGAAATGCAGTCAGGTAACACAGGAGAGACAACACAGACAACACCGCAGTCCTTACTATGAACAGCTTGCTTCTCCAACCCCAGAAGAGCCCCAAGCTGTTTTGTGGTGAGTAGCTGCCCGGTCCTCAGAGGTGAAAATGAGAAATTGCTACAGTGACTGTCAAAGTCAAACAGTGCTTTGGAAGCCCCAACCACTGCAGCAGCCAGAGGTAAGACAGGCCGCTCACACACTCGACCTTTGGCAAAGGAAGGCTACAACCCACATTTTAAGAAACACTACAGGCAAGAACATGGCAACAGGTCACCTGTCTGTCCAACAAAAGCCTTTATACAGTGTAAGTGTACTCTATTTTCATCAAAAAACAAAAAACATGGTAAGTAAACAATTATTTGCAGTCCTTGTTGGAGTAATATAGGGTGTTTTATTTCAATAATTTAATTAATAAATATGTCCACCACAAAAAGAGCAAAACAGGAGACATTTGGTACTACAAAAAAGATACAAAGCAAAGCAGAACTTCATCCACCAAAACAGGTTGTAGTAGACTGCATGAGAAGTAAGAGATGAGCTAGAAACCTCTGCCTCCACACATGGTGTTGCCATGATAACAGAAAAATTATCTTTTTCTGTTAAGTGCAGAGAGATCTTCAGCACACAAAGCCCAGCTTTCCTGAAAGGAATTGTGAAAACAAAGGCACATCTCGTGGCAGGAGGTTCCCTCTACTTTTTTGCTTATAGATGAGAGCAAGAAACAACTGAGAGAAACACAGCTGAAAGAGCTGAGCCATGCTCCCTTCCTCTTGCAAACACTCTTATCACATACCCTTTGGAATTCAAGTGTCCTGGCTGAAGCAAAAGGAAGAAAGGCAGCCAGCTTCTGTGAGCTTCTTTAACCTTGGGAATATTTCCTACTCCAGTTCTAAGTGCAGATTTGCTGATCTTCCTCATTCATATGGTCTGCTTTTCCTACAGAAAAGCAGACATGGGCAAAAAACATTCCCAATTTCCCTCCAGCAACTACAGAAGAACTTGCACACTTCCAGAATGAGCTCACCAGTGTTTTCCCAGGGCCAAGGATCATACTTGTCTTTTAGTGGTGCTACAGCTTTTCTCTGCTGAGGCCATTGTTTGAGGATGGAGTTCTGGCAGCACCCTGCTCCAGCTCGCTGCCATCCCAGCCCTGGAGCACATTCCCGGGCTGGTGTTGGACCCTGGCTCTGCTGCGACAGCTCCCGAGCTGCACAGGGGCATTGTTGAAACGCTGGAGAGCCCCTGTGCAGCTCATCTGCCTGAGAGCACAGACAGACAATTGTGCTAGCACAGCTGAACAGGCAAAGCACAGCACAGGCAGGAATGGGCAGCCAGCACATCGTGGCAAGGCACCACAACTCCCCACCCGGGAGAACTTAAACCAACTCCTCACAGTGCTCTGCCTTCCCTGGCAAACAGCCTAAACCATTTTTTAGGGTATGATAGATAAAAAAAGATTTTATTCCAAGTTCTAACTCTAGGATTTTGTCAGCTTTATTTTCCAGACAAACAATTTTTCATCACTAATTCCACGGGACCTTCCAAGAACAGGCAGAGGTCACCCATCTTACATAGGGATCTGCTGGCTGGAGTAGGCTCTATCCTACAGCAGAGCCCTGACCATAACCAAAAGTAAGAATATCCACCACACAAGCTAGACCAGACTGGAAGACCCCTGAGGCTTCCAAATGTTTCTGAAGGGAGCTATCTTCCCATGATTTTGCAGCTGGAGAAAGCACAGCCTTTCCACATTCTAGCCATCTCCCAGGCTCTGGCATTTTAAAAGTATCAATTTGAGGCATAAACCATGCAAATTGCTCTCAGGTCATTAACTCCATCTGTCACTGGAAGAAAATTCCAGGGGTCCTGCGCTCCTTTGGCTGGTTATTCACAGCCTCCCCTCACCGTGCTGCCCCACATTCCAGCAGAGCTTCTAGGAGAGCATTTTTCAGAAGTTAAAGGAAGACAACCAGATCCCAATTCAATAAAGAACATCCCTAGAGTTTCCACATTCTTCTTATTAATACTCAATCTTGAACACTAAAAGGGCATTTTCACTTTCAAAAGAAAGATGCCAAGACTGGGGGCCCCACATGCAGAGAGAAGCCACAAGCTTATTTTCTACAGGAGCTGAGTAAGACAGTACCTTCAACATTCTGGACTAAGTGATTAGATCTTGGGAAAGTTTCTAAATTTGGTAACAGGCCACCGCACAGTATTGCCTGTTCAAATTCAGAAGTCATGACCGAGAAAGAAAGACAGAAAAGAAAGAAAGTTCCAAATGACAGCTTAAGAGTCTGAATCCTCTCTAACCACATCTCACCAGAACCGAGGAACTCACTCTCGAAATGCCCCTAAGGGCCACACTGGTGATGAAAAGATGCACTGGTTTGGTCCTGGAAGTGACATGAACCAATAACCAGCACCAGCCACCTTCAGAAGGCTCCAAGCACACAGACAAGCCTTGAATAGTGCTCTGTTTATATCCTGAATCCTGCTCCTTCAGTATTTCCTGATTTTCTCTCCCCTCCAGCACCCCCTGACACTGTGTGGGTTATGTATCACCACCACATTACCCATCCATCAGCTCAGTCACCACCCTCACTCTGCTTCCTGTGTCTACAATATCCAGAAGCACAGCACAATCCCACCCCAAACACCTGTCCTGTATATTGAGATCCTTGTACAAAACAAGCCAAAGTCAGAAGGAAACTCCAGTGCTAGACATCATTGGTAAGAAAAGGAAAATAAATAGATAAAGTTTATAACAGAATTGTAAATACACCCATTTATTAATCTGGGGAAAAAAAGAATATATACTTTTGAGTGATTAAGAAGATTAAGACTCCCTCCAGCAGAGACCATCTAACCAGAGTTTGTGATAAATCTGAAGTACCTAAGGTTGCCAGATATTGGTGACTAATAGGATACACATTTGTTTTTAATAACCGCAGCCTTAGCTACACGGATCAGAGCAGTATAAAGTCCCACAAAAGTAAAAGAAAGCTTTTTCCCTGTGGCTGATTTTTCCTGCCTTTTTCATGAGCCAGCACACATCTGCACAACCTCAGATTTAATTTTTAAAATAAACACTGATAATAGCTGATCTTCTCAAGAGCAAAATTAATGTGCAGATCACATTTAATAGGTACAAGGCTTCCAACATTTTTAACAGCTCTGCAAAGGTCATGAATTCAATTCCAAATCAATGCATTCAAAACTCATCCTGGAAAGTCCCTGCTTCTTCACCATCCCTGCTACAAACTAGCTGGAAATAGAGGCCAGAACTGCTAGCTTCACTTGAGTTACATCACTGAGCACAGCCACAAGCTCTTCGCAGCCTCACTATGCCACACAGCCCTGCACACACACTTTGGCTGCCTCCCCCAAAGGCTGCTTTAGGCACCTTGGTAACAATATTTTGTTGTGATCAATAAAATAAGCAGTTCTGTTGGGATGCACACAGGAAAAAAAGGGAAATTGGGGACAAAGAAGCACTAGTTCAGCAGAGCAGATCTGACTATAATCACATCCCCAGACTGCTCCCAAACATTAAGTTAGTCATTGCCTGCCACATGCTGTCCTTTGAAAATTGGTGGCAGGGGAAACAGTCAAGCCTTAAATTTAAGAAAAATAAGCCTTCTCAGACTCAGATCCTCCTACAGCATTATTTCTACCTCTGATACTACTCAAGACTGACAGAACAGAGTTTAAAAGTCATCTGTGTAGCTAAGAAGGGGCTAAACCACAAACCAGCCAAAGTCTTGGACATCCTTACAGCAACTGTCCTTGATGTTTAATTCTACTATTGAAGGAGGCAAAAAGAAAAGGAAGGAGAGCTGGTCCCACAGCAGAGCCCTCATCCCATTTGGTCCCATTATGTTATTCTTTCTGTGTTATTTTGTCTAGTCCCAAAAAGCCTCAGAAGGAAAAGATAAATTAGCAAACACACAAAGAAACCCTTCTCTATCTACTTTTTTTTTTTTTAGAAATCCACACAACGACCCCTCCCAAAAGATGCACAGAAAAGGACAAGTCTCTCAGCCGTTTTTTATTAAGTGCTACAAAGTGTGCCAGCATCACCACAGCACAGATCCTGACCAAATAACATTAAAAACACATTTCAAAGCAAGTATTTTTAAAAGATGAATGCATTCTCCCTAGCTAATTGACTATTCAGAGAAAGAAAAAATAAGTACAATTTTTAGGCTTTCAAGTTCCTGGCTATTAAACCACCTGGGAAACAGACTTCAGAAGGAAGCTACTTTAGACTCAGACAGTTTAGTATATTTTCACAGGCTGGTCATCTGCTTTATAGGCAGAGAAGAAATAAGGGCTTTTTTCCGCCATTGTCTTCAAGATTCAACCCACTGTAAAACAAATAAAGCAAATAGGCAAATATATTTATAAAATATTTCCCACAGATGAGTAACTATTCTTTTCTTTGGTCCACAAGTTCAGAATGACTGCTGCCCTTGTGAGCATCCAGGTACAACGACACTGACCACCTGGGAAATTGTCACAGCAGCAAGTGACCCCCAGAGCCCTCAGAGACCACCATCAGCACCGTTAGCAAAGTGATGGTAGTCCATCGTTAGTGAACTCTTGGGATGGAAATCAGGTTTCAGCCACTCTACCAAGATTACATCTGGTGCAAAACAGGCTGGGAAGCCAAAGGTGAAGGTGCTACGCCCACCTGCACTGCTCCTCGGGCCTCACAGGCAGAGCCGCGGGCTGCCCCGGGACACTGGTCAGCTTGAGCCCCTGGACAGGCAGGAGCCGGTCTGAAGAAACATCCCACGGGACAGAAACCCCCACGGGATGACATCCTCGGGCTGCCCCGGAGCCAGGGCAGGAGGAGCAGCAGCGAGCCCTCACCAGAGCCCCGGACAACCCGACATGCCGGGAAGGGGCAGGGGCGGCAAACACCCCTCAGCACACCCAGTTAACACCGCTACGGTCCCAGGCTCCCAGAACCGGCGCTCAGCGCGGACCTGCGAAGGAGCCTCCACCAAAGCTTGCGGTTTTGCAGCTCCGGCTCGACACCGACGATCTCCGGACAGCCACAGGCACGGCCGGGCACAGCCCCGGCCCGCGGCCCGCCCGCTCCCCGCCGCGGCTCCGCTCGCCCCCGGGGCTCGCAGCCGCCCAGCTGCTGGCGCACAGCCCGCGCGGACCGGGCCGGGCCGGGCGGGCCCTCGCGGCTCTCCCGCCGCTCCCCCGGGGCTGGCCCTGCTCCAGACCAGGCTGGGGGCCCACAAGGCCGTCCCGCGCACCAAGGCCGCGGCGGACGCCCCGGGCCCACGCGGCCCGCTGGCCCCGGCCGAGGCCGGCGCGCTGCGGCGGCCGTGGCCCTGCTGAGCGCGTACCTTTGAACAGATAGTCGTACTCGTCGTCGCGGGTGCCCATGGCGATGGCGGCGCCGACCCTCTGCCTGCCCGGCACCGACCGCGGCCCAGCCGGGGAGGGGCGCTGCCGCACGGCCCAATCAGCGCCCGCCAGAGACCGCAGGAGGCGGGCGACGCGCCAGACCCAGCAACGACAGCCAATAAACGACGGGAACTCCGCTAACTGGCGGCCAACGCTGTCCAATCGAAGGGAGGCAGCTGGGGAGGGGCGGTGCCTGGGCGCCCGAGCAGGGATCCTGATAGAGGGGGGCGGGGGCCGGGGGCGTGCCCGGGCGGGCCCTCACGGGGGTGGGCACCCTCACGGGAATGGGTAGCCTCCCGGTTTGAGCGGATCGCTGGGAGAGGGGTTTCGCCCCGTTTGAGAGTGACCCCCCCGGTCGCTGGGGCGTGGTGTCAGCTCTGGGCGGGGGGGAGAACCGGCCCGGCCCGGCGGTCAGCGCAGCACCGGAGCCGCCAGCACGGCGGGGAGGCCTTCAGCAGCGCCCCGGGACCGCCGCCCAGAGCCCCCGCCCAGCCCCTTTGCCTCCCCCTCGGGCTGCTCCCCGCCCCGCGCAGCGCTCCCGGCCCCGCCTTCCTGCTAAACACCGGCTGAAAAGGCTGTTCCGGCAAATACATGCCCTCGCGGGGACACAATTGCTCAAGGAAAACGTTTCCCCTTTTTTGTCCTGGCACGGCTCTAGGCAGTTTCCTGAGCGGAGCAGTGACCAGAGCCAGAGGCTGTGGCCCCTCGGGCAGTGACGGCGGGACTCCCTTCGCCCCGGCTCTGCGGGCTCCAAGTGGGACATCCTTCACCTTCCCGAGGGCAGAGCTGCAGCAGCTCGTCCTGGGAACGCTGTCCAGGCTGCAGCACCAGCTGCACGGAGCCCCTCGGGAGCCCAAGGGTGTCCCTGCTGCCCTGGTGGCTCCCTCCTCGTGACCCCATACAACCTATGCACGCTTGTGTCCCATCACTGGACTGACACCTTTGGTTGTTGTTGGACAAACCCTGGCAGGGAAACCGCCGATCTCTCCCCCTTTCTGTGCTGTGCTCCTCACGACAGGTCTGCCCTACTTCCCTGGAGGAGTGTTTATCCAGCTAAAGGATTAGTGCATCTGCAGTATCATAGAGGGAGCAGCAGCAAGACTGAGACAATGGTAAGGGAAAAGCTCTGGCTTTGGACTTATTTTTGCTAGCTTTGGGTGATGCTCAAAGTGGGAGTGATGTCAGGGTGGGGACAGATTCAGACCCTCCAGGCTCTGTGGCTCTGAGCTGCTCTCAGCTTCCCCCAGACATGTGAACACCTTGGACAGGCAGGACCATGGTATCCAAGGGGTCCATTTCCAAAAACAAGTGCTAATAAATTAGTGGGGGCAGACAAAGAGGCCACAGCCTCTGACAGCTTGTCTGGATGACATCCAGGCTCTCAGTGACCCAGGCTCTAAGAATGGGTGAGAACCAACAAGCTGCAAGCACACTGCAATCCCACTGCCAAGGTATCTGGGTATCCCTGTTGCATATCAGGCAATTGAAGCAGCAGGGAAGGAAAGCCAAAAGTTCACAGAACCTGCAGTTTAGGAAAGACGCAGCTCCAGCCTAGCAGTGGTTTGGGCCAGTTGTTCCTCTCTGACAGGCAGCAATTGCTAAAGGAGTGGGGAGGGGATCTTTTCTTAGGGGTTTTGGTGCTCACATGCAGCATGGAGCATCAGACTTTTAACCCTTCCGATGCCAAAGGGAGTTTTAACACCAGGACCTACAGGAAGGTGTTACCACTTTCTCCTGTTGATGCTGTTCCTGTTTCTGCAGGACCCCAGTGAAATGCCTTCGTGATCACTAGAGCACACCCAGGCGTGCTAAGCATCGAATGATCAACACTTAATAGCATCAGGAGGAACAAAGCTGGAACATGTTGGATGCAGAATCTCCTAGGAAGGGCTGTTATCCCATGCTGAGTTTCTCACAGCTGATAATGCTGTGACCAGTGAGTGGCTATGTGACAGGAGGGAGAGGAGAGTGGCTCCTTGCTGGTCTGCAGAGGAAGCCTTTACTTCCCTGATTTGCTCTGCACAGTAGAAGTAAAACATCTTATTTTCATTATTACAAGTAACTTTTTTAGTTCTGAACTGAACACTTAGGCAGGAGGGCCTGAAAAACCACCAAAACTATTTTTTATCAGTTTGCATGGAAATCACTGTCTACTTTTCTTCTTCTAATGCCTGGGAGTTCTTGCTGTAAGTTCTAAAGAGCAATACATAATGGTGGTACCATTGTGAGTGCCATTCAGCTCCAAAATCCCCTGGGACAGGATTTTAACATGGGCTGCAGGGAGTGGAGATGATGACTTGGTGTTAGAAGAGGGATGCTATTCTGGGGCTGTGTAGGCTTAAGCATGAGCCCATAGTCCCCATGTTCTTCACATCCAGGAGTCCCCCCAGCTTGTGGTATGTTTTGCATTGGAGAATCAGTGTCGTGTCACCAAAACCAGATGTGTGTCACTGATGGGGTAATGCAATTGCAGAACCTTCCACATGTTCTCAAATTGTCCACAGGCCATCAAGCTTCCAGGGCAGTGGCCTGAGGTCCCACCTGAGTCAGCAAACTGGTAAGGAAACTCCCCTGTCAGATCCTGCTCTGGGGGCCTCACTGGCACCACCCCAGACTGGCAGTGCTGGGATCACAGCCCCTTTGCAGCAGTGGCTCCAGTGACCCCACAGTCCCCCAGTCAGACCAGCTCCTCTCACCAGCTCAGCCCCAGGTTTCCCTCAGCACAGTCCCAGACTCCAGTTCCTCTGTGGTGCAGTGACACAGAACAGTGGTGCCCCTGGGGAGGGACCCCAGACAAAGCCCCCTGGGCTGTGCCCATCCTGATGATGATGTTTAGCCTGGCTCCTGTTGCTGGCTCCTGCAGACTCCCAGAGCCCTCATGTGGCTCCCTAGGGCCTCAAGCTCTTGGTCAGCAAAGGGTCAGTGCCAGGTCCCAGCCCCTTGCTGGGGACTCTGACCATTCCCCCTACTCTGAACACAACCTGCAGCTTGGTGCAGCTCCCTGAGCTGGGCACTGGAGCATTCCACAACAGCCCTCCCTTTGTTTCAGTGGAGCACACCTGCTAATATATTGAAAAGAAAAAGAAAAAACTTTCAAGACATTTGAGTCTGCCCTTATATACAATCTAATCACAAGTAAAAACATAACAGAATTAAGGCCAACAGGGTGAAGTACAACATAGACTCCTGTGCACAAATATTTCATTAAATCACAAAGGATTCTCAAAAGTCAGTTATTTATCAATCTGTTGATCACAGAATCACAGAATCATTAAGGTTGAAAAAGACCTCTGAGACCAAGTCCAGCCTATGATTGAGCACCACCTTGTCCACTAGACCAGAGCACTTAGCACCACATCCAGTCTTTTCTTAAACACCTTCAGGAGCAGTGACTCCAACACCTCCCTAGACACCCCATTCCAGTGTCTAATCATCTTTTCTGTGAAGAAATTCTTCCTAACATCCATCATAAACTTCTCCTAGTGCAGCTTGAGACTGTCCTCTTGTCCTGTTGCTGGCTGCCAGGTAGAAAAGCCTGACTCCCTCCTGGTCCCACCCTCTTGTCAGGAAGTTGTGAAGAGTGAGAAGGTCCCCTCTGAACCTCCTTTGCTCCAGGCTGAGCTCCCCCAGCCCCCTCAGCTGCTCCTTATCAGACACTTGCTCCAGATCCTTCACCAGCTTCCTTGCTCTTCTCTGGACTCACTCAGCACCAAATGTCCTTCCTGAATTGAGTGGCCCAGAACTGCACACAGAACTTGAAGTGCTGCCTCACCAGTGCTGAGTTCAGAAGAAGAATCACCTCCCTGGTCCTGCTGGTCACACCTTGGCTGGTACAGGCCAGGTGCTGTTGACCTTCTTGGCCTGAACACTCCTGGGCTCCTGTTCAGCCACTGTTGACCAGCCCCCCCAGGCCCTTCTCTGCTGGGAGCTTTCCAGCCACTCTACCCCAAACCTGCATCGCGGCAGGGGATTATTGTGGCCACAGTGTAGGACCTGGGATTTGGTCTTTTTGAGCCTCATGCTGTTGGTCTTGGCCCATCAATCCAGCCTGTGCAGATCCCTCTGCAAGGTCTTCCTACCCTCAAGCAGATCAACACTCCCACCCATCTTGATGTCATCCATGAATTTACTCAGGGTGGGCTCAATCCCCTTCAGGTCATCAATAAATATGCTGAACAGGACTGGGCTCAACACTGATCACTGGTTACTACTAGTGAAAATAATTGAACAGATCATCTACTGGTTGTTTGATGGGAGAAGAGTGTATCCAATTTTTCTTACCTATAACTTTAACAGCAAAATAGGAACACAGTAAAACAGCACATGACTGCTCCTATCTAGGCCCTAATTTGGATTTTCTACAGAATACCTTATTTAAAATTCCATCTCCAGGCTGTATATCATGTACCTGTATTTCAGGGGGTTTAGTTGATAACACAGGGTATACTTTGTTCTTTGAACCCTTTCTGAATATATCTGACACACTGGGTCAATCTCCATCCAATAAGCTGGCCATAGCTGGGATATAAGATCCTGGCATAGCTAAGTGCCTTCCAAAGAGAATTTCTGTTTGTGTCAGCCCTATGGCTTGTCACAGAGTATTCTGAGTATCCCACAGAGCCAAATTTAAGGCTTCTGGACATTTCAGATTAGCGTACATGCATATTTTCACTATTTTTTCTTTTAATGTTTTATTAATTCTCTCTACTTCTCCTGAAGTCTGTGAGTGATGTGGTATATGTAATTTCCTCTCTCTCCATAAAGACTTGTACAGCTGATGGATTATATTTGCTGTAAAATGAGCACCTCTGTCTGTTTCAATAAGCTCTGGAACCCTGAGTATCAGGTTTATTTCCTTTAGCCAGGCATTTACTACTCCTCCCGTGTCAGCCCTTCATGTTGGAAAGGCTCCTGCCCAGCCTGGCAGCTGATCTGCCATCACCAGCAAACTTCTGTTTGCAGCTGGAGGTGGAGTGTCTGGCGTCTGTGCAGCCACTGGAAAGGGAAGCAGGGCCATGGTAACCCTCCTACCTCTGAGCTTGGTCTGTTACATGAGAGCTTTGGGCAAGCTGTGCAGCTATTAGTTATTTATTTTGCAGCAGCCTGAATTCCTGGAGCTGCCTACACTTTTTGTCCCTCCATGGAGGGGTCCCTGACAGGAGGAGTCCCTGAAACCATCTGACCACAGTTACTAAACATTTCTTTGGCAGACCAGTTTTTCTCCAGCTGACTATATTCCATCATCATTTTGATGATGATGGCCCAGAACTGCACACAGAACTTGAAGTGCTGCCTCACCAGTGCTGAGTTCAGAAGAAGAATCACCTCCCACTTCTCCCATCTAATTCCTTCTGTTGAGCCGTCCTTCTCTTTGACAGTTTGAAATTCTGTCAAATTGGGCCTTTCACTCTCAACGACCATTAGATAGAGTCAGTGCCACATCATCCCAGAGGCTGCCAGCTGTGCCTTCACAGCTGCATTAGCTGGGGCATTGCCTCTGCCAACCCCTGTAATGCCTCTAGTGTGGGCTGGACAAGGTACTCCAGCAGTTTCTGCAGGGAATTGTACAGCTTCTAGCAAACTGCATATTTCTTCTCCATTGGATACTCTGCTGATGTGAAAAAATCCCTGCTCTTTTCATAACAATCCTGCTGCATGACAAACACCAAAAGCATAGCAAGTATCAAATGTGTAGCTGTTAACTCAGTTCCCTCTTCCCAGATGTGCAGCATGAACCAAAGCTGCTCCCTGTGTGCCCCTCCTTGCTAGGAGTGGTTCAGCTTCTTTACCTGTCCCTGGCATCCCCAAGGGTGGTCTACCCAGACTATCACTGTCCTTGCATGCAGCAAGATGAGCCCAGAACTAGATCTTGGTTATGTGAGGGAACATCAGTTAAGGGAAATCTTCATCCCTTGCTCAGACTGGAGACATGCTTCTCTATTGTCAGGAAGAGGCATTCGGCTCACTGGATTCAAGGTGTTGCATCTCTTTAAGAGTATCTGCTGTTAGGAGGATTTGTTGTTGTGATAGAGCAGGGGTTGGATACTGTTCCAGCAGTAGCTCCACCTCATGTGGGACGTGGACTGTTGCAGGATGTCCCAGGGTGAGGGGGTGGCTTCTCTCTGATGTTGCTGCTGCTGCCCCTGATTTATGACAGGCTGGTGCTCCCACTGCAACTGGATCCAGATGAACTGAGGAATGTGTCACCAGTCTCTGGTGGGATCCCACTTTCTATGTTACTACTCTAGTGGCCATTTCTTTCTGGCCATGTGTACACATGCACGCACACACATACATATGTATCTATAACTTTTTTTCCAGTAGCAAAAATCTTTTCCTTTTCACTGAGGGGGAAATACAAAGCATTAGGCAACGGAACCAGTTTCCTGCTCAGGCAGGACTTTTTGACCATTGTGCTGGAAGAAAATGAAAGTTTTCCCAAGTTAATAGAAATAATATTAGTGTAAGAGGGTTTTCTGCTGCTTTGCACATGCCACTAGTCCCAGCCACAGGTGATGCCCTCCCTTCATGAATAGAACACAGCAGATCCTCAAGAACAGCTACAACAGTTCTCCTTATTCTGAGGGAAATCTTCAAATATTACTTGTATGTTTATCATCCCTTCACCTAATATAAACGTACATGGAGAGAAATGTGCTTTCATAAATGTTCTTTTAGAAATATAAAAGAATAGCAACATTATAAGCAAATGCATGTCCACAGGGAATCTCATATATATACAAAAATAAAGTGGTGTGTAAGCTGACACACACCTGGAGAACGTGTTCCATGGTATTTCTAGTTTACACCCCAACAATCCATTCAAATACTTACAACTAAATCTGAATTCACAAAAAATATAAGTTTTCCAGGAAAACTGACACAAGCAGCACACATTTGGGAGCTGAGGTGCTTCTGGAGGTGGATCTACCTGAATTTCCCTTTTTGAGGAGGCTCTGTGTGCACAGTGACGCCGAGGAAGCAGCTCCCTCTGCAGATGTTTGTGCCCCAGAGACACGGCTTCCTGCACAGCCTCTTCTTGTCCAGGGCCGCTTCTTGTCCCGCCTTTTCAAGCACTAAGAGGGGCTTGAACCCCCTTTTTACAAGCTAAAAAGAATAAAAAAGTACATGCCTTCTGTGTGCGCTTCTCGTGGGACTCTAATCTCCGCAGGAGTGTCACCAAATCTGAACAAAATGATGCCCCAACAGAGGGGCCCAGGTCCACCCTTAGCATTTATATTGAATGAGCTCAGGGAACTGGAACAGCCACGCTCAGGCTCCTCCCTTCTCCAAAGATGCAGGTGAACTCACCTGGTGGCATCATTTGGGTGCTTGGAGAAGGGAGACTCCAGAGGCGGTGGCCTGTGGGTCCCACCTGGATTGACAAACTATTAAGGAAACTTTCGCAAACTTATGTTTGCAGCTGGAGGTGGAGTGTCTGGTGTCTGTGCAGCCACTGGAAAGGGAAGCAGGGCCATGGTAACCCTCCTACCTCTGAGCTTGGTCTGTTACATGAGAGCTTTGGGCAAGCTGTGCAGCTATTAGTTATTTATTTTGCAGCAGCCTGAATTCCTGGAGCTGCCTACACTTTTTGTCCCTCCATGGAGGGGTCCCTGACAGGAGGAGTCCCTGAAACCATCTGACCACAGTTACTAAACATTTCTTTGGCAGACCAGTTTTTCTCCAGCTGACTATATTCCATCATCATTTTGAGTGCCTCCCACTTCTCCCATCTAATTCCTTCTGTTGAGCCGTCCTTCTCTTTGACAGTTTGAAATTCTGTCAAATTGGGCCTTTCACTCTCAACGACCATTAGATAGAGTCAGTGCCACATCATCCCAGAGGCTGCCAGCTGTGCCTTCACAGCTGCATTAGCTGGGGCATTGCCTCTGCCAACCCCTGTAATGCCTCTAGTGTGGGCTGGACAAGGTACTCCAGCAGTTTCTGCAGGGAATTGTACAGCTTCTAGCAAACTGCATATTTCTTCTCCATTGGATACTCTGCTGATGTGAAAAAATCCCTGCTCTTTTCATAACAATCCTGCTGCATGACAAACACCAAAAGCATAGCAAGTATCAAATGTGTAGCTGTTAACTCAGTTCCCTCTTCCCAGATGTGCAGCATGAACCAAAGCTGCTCCCTGTGTGCCCCTCCTTGCTAGGAGTGGTTCAGCTTCTTTACCTGTCCCTGGCATCCCCAAGGGTGGTCTACCCAGACTATCACTGTCCTTGCATGCAGCAAGATGAGCCCAGAACTAGATCTTGGTTATGTGAGGGAACATCAGTTAAGGGAAATCTTCATCCCTTGCTCAGACTGGAGACATGCTTCTCTATTGTCAGGAAGAGGCATTCGGCTCACTGGATTCAAGGTGTTGCATCTCTTTAAGAGTATCTGCTGTTAGGAGGATTTGTTGTTGTGATAGAGCAGGGGTTGGATACTGTTCCAGCAGTAGCTCCACCTCATGTGGGATGTGGACTGTTGCAGGATGTCCCAGGGTGAGGGGGTGGCTTCTCTCTGATGTTGCTGCTGCTGCCCCTGATTTATGACAGGCTGGTGCTCCCACTGCAACTGGATCCAGATGAACTGAGGAATGTGTCACCAGTCTCTGGTGGGATCCCACTTTCTATGTTACTACTCTAGTGGCCATTTCTTTCTGGCCATGTGTACACATGCACGCACACACATACATATGTATCTATAACTTTTTTTCCAGTAGCAAAAATCTTTTCCTTTTCACTGAGGGGGAAATACAAAGCATTAGGCAACGGAACCAGTTTCCTGCTCAGGCAGGACTTTTTGACCATTGTGCTGGAAGAAAATGAAAGTTTTCCCAAGTTAATAGAAATAATATTAGTGTAAGAGGGTTTTCTGCTGCTTTGCACATGCCACTAGTCCCAGCCACAGGTGATGCCCTCCCTTCATGAATAGAACACAGCAGATCCTCAAGAACAGCTACAACAGTTCTCCTTATTCTGAGGGAAATCTTCAAATATTACTTGTATGTTTATCATCCCTTCACCTAATATAAACGTACATGGAGAGAAATGTGCTTTCATAAATGTTCTTTTAGAAATATAAAAGAATAGCAACATTATAAGCAAATGCATGTCCACAGGGAATCTCATATATATACAAAAATAAAGTGGTGTGTAAGCTGACACACACCTGGAGAACGTGTTCCATGGTATTTCTAGTTTACACCCCAACAATCCATTCAAATACTTACAACTAAATCTGAATTCACAAAAAATATAAGTTTTCCAGGAAAACTGACACAAGCAGCACACATTTGGGAGCTGAGGTGCTTCTGGAGGTGGATCTACCTGAATTTCCCTTTTTGAGGAGGCTCCGTGTGCACAGTGACGCCGAGGAAGCAGCTCCCTCTGCAGATGTTTGTGCCCCAGAGACACGGCTTCCTGCACAGCCTCTTCTTGTCCAGGGCCGCTTCTTGTCCCGCCTTTTCAAGCACTAAGAGGGGCTTGAACCCCCTTTTTACAAGCTAAAAAGAATAAAAAAGTACATGCCTTCTGTGTGCGCTTCTCGTGGGACTCTAATCTCCGCAGGAGTGTCACCAAATCTGAACAAAATGATGCCCCAACAGAGGGGCCCAGGTCCACCCTTAGCATTTATATTGAATGAGCTCAGGGAACTGGAACAGCCACGCTCAGGCTCCTCCCTTCTCCAAAGATGCAGGTGAACTCACCTGGTGGCATCATTTGGGTGCTTGGAGAAGGGAGACTCCAGAGGCGGTGGCCTGTGGGTCCCACCTGGATTGACAAACTATTAAGGAAACTTTCCTTTCTGACCGGACTAATGCCACTCTGGGCACCCCACTGGCACTGCCCCAGACTGTCACTGCTGGGAGCAAAGCCCCTTCGCAGCAGCAGCTCCCGTGACTCCAGAGGGCCCCCGGCCCCTGACTCTCCACGCACCCCGAGCACAGCCTGCAGCTCCACTGCAGCCGCTCACTGAGCCACCTGCACTGCCTGTGCTCCTCAACAGCCAGTGGGGGTCCTGCTAGCCCCAAATATTCTGTTAAACTCTGCTGGAGTCCACCCCCTGATGAGCTGTCAGGTCTATGTCATCTGCTTCTTTTTCTAATGTGATAAAAACTTGCTCAAAATGGTCACCTAAGATGCTGAAACTTGTCCTGAGAGCCTCAACCCCCGCAGTGTCCCAGAGACACAGCCACCTGCTTGGTATGCTTGAGCCAGGATTTCCCCTTCCCACCCTCTTAGTGAGATCTGAACCCCTGGGAGTCCGTGAGCACCCTCAAGGAGCTGCCCCAGAACACTCTGCTTGGGAGGTGTCCCTGCTAAAGGTGCAGGTGCAAAGCTCTGCCAGGCACGTCTGCAAGAAACTCAATTTGTGCTCAGTGCTGCTGAGCTCCAGCAGAAGAGCTGAAGCTACTGGGAGGACTGGGAGACTCCTGACACTCCCACGTCTGCCAGGCACCCTGAGGCATTGGGAGCCTGGGGATGACTTTGGAAGTGAGACCCTTGCTAGTGTTGGTGAGGCCGAGTGCTGCCCTGGGGGTGGCTGAACAGTGTTGATGGGTGGGGAACTTTTCTCTTGCTTTCAGTTTGCTGTTCCTTGGCTGTATGGCAGGTTTATGGTCTCAGTGGGGATTTGCCAATTTGCCTTTTTTGGTTTTGTATGCCTGCTGTGGTGCTACACTGGTGGTGGAGGGCTCAGGGGATGCCTCTGGCTTGCTCCAGCACCTTGGTGCCACGGACGCAGGCAGCCTGCCCTTCCAAGCTGGTGCAGCTCTGTGTACACACAAACACCTTCCCTTTTTGCCAAAGAACTATTTGGTTTCCACTGAAGAATGAAAAAGAGCTTGATGGTCTGCTGTCATATCTCTCGAGGTTGTTACTGCTCAGAGGGAGCTCTGTGCAGCAGGCTGAGCCTATCCTCACTTTTTGGGGCCACAAACACAGCTGGCTCGAGATGTTGGTGCCTGATGCAGAACTTCATCTTGATCTAATGATGCTCCGTGAGAATCCCGGGTCAATCTGCTCCTACTGGCGGCTCCGAGCTCGGCACTGAGGGGCAGGCATGCCAGCTCATTGGAGCACAGCCCCAGCCTCTCCCACAGTGCTGCTGCCCCCAAAACCCCATCCCAGCATGCCCAGACCCCGCAGCTTTGGTCTTACACCATGCCACCTTCAGAAGCAGCACTTACAGCAGCCCTCGCGGGGGTTTTGCTGGGGGGTCTTGCAGTCCCGGGTGGCACGGCAGGTGCGTGCCCGGCAGGAAGCACGGCGGGCTTGGGCAGCAGCGCTCCGGCAGCGCCGGGCAGGGGCTGTCGCTGTCGCTGTCGCTGGAGGGAGCCCTGAGGCAGCTCCGAGATGCTGCCACGAGCTGCAGTTACAGCGGTTGTTAAAAATTAAGGAGGTGGAGGATTTCAGATGAAAACAGATCCAGACTTGGCTTCTGCAGAGGGAGCTTGAAGGGGACCGGGGATGCCACATGCTCCAGTGTGACACCGGTGGCCCTGGGTGGCACTGACACGGATGGAATGTGGAGACTTGTGCTGCAGAACAGGCAAGACTGAGACACACAGAAAAGCAGAAGCTGTGATCCCTAGGATAGGCAAGATTCAGGGCATTTGGCATTTGCCAAACCCTGGATGGTGTCTGGCTGGCACCATCCACCTCCTATAGATCAAATGCATCATAGGGAAACAAACCCCAAGTCTGCAAAAAACCCTCTGGTATTGCAGAAGAGCTCCTTCACCAGCTTCTATTTGATGCATAAATCCCACTTCAGTCTCATCACTTTAGCATCCAGACTAAAATATGCACTCCAGTATCTGCTGCTGCACTCAAGGACTAGCAAGTTTTGAATTAAGCAAAGAGAATATTAAAAATGCATTGCTGAATGCAGGAGTGAGCACAGAGCTGGGTATAATGGGCTGTTCACACTGTTGTGCTTGGAGCTCATTAACTCTTGGATTTCCCCCAGGGAAGCAGGACAGATGTGGGAGCTGGGGCCACATTTAGGTACATTAGGTATTTTTAGAGCTGCTCAGGGGACTAGACCAGTCTCATCTCTTCTTCCTGCAACAAGCAGTTTTTCCTCTTCCTTCCTTCATCAGCCAGAGAAGCACCTATGATTTTTTTCCAGCTCTATTATATTGAAACTGGAGAAAAAATATACATGGGATTGGGAGCACTGTTGGAACTTACCCCATCACTTTTTAAAGACCCCTGCTCCATCCCCAGTTTCATTCCTACATCTATAATCACCCCCACAGAAGTTACAACAAATGCTTTTGGAGATGACTGCACAGATGCGTTATGAGCAGCTAAAAGGCTGCTATTTAGTGGGGCTTGCCCTGATCAGCTGACTTTGGTGGGCCTGGATTATCCAGACTTCAGCCTCTGCCCATTTTCAAAGAGCTGGCACAGGCTTTTCCAGCCACCTCCAAGGAATATCCCCTTCCTTCAAAGGTCTGTCATCAGGGAATAAGAAAACCCAACACATCAGCACTTACAAAGTTGCTCCCCTACAATCAAATTTCCAGGAAGAAAAATAAATTTAGGAGCCCATGAACTTCAAGCAGATTAAAACCTGCTGCTGTACCCTATACCAGCAATTTATCTCAGAGCTCCATAAGGCTGAACATGGAGGAAAAAAGGGAGCAGAATGCTCAGGTCACAATTCCAATAAAGGAAGTTTTCAAATGCAGAGTCATCACAATGCTCTCACACACCAGCCACAGGCAAACCATCAGGAAAATAATCCAGGCAGGACACTTAAAGGCTTGTTTTTATTAAAAGACATCTTCAGAAAAGATATTTTAGTAAAAAAAAATGTTTAAAATACACAAACTACACTTGTGTTCCTTTCCAGCATCAACATTTATAAATTACACCACATTGTTATTAACACTGCATTTAAATATGAAAACAAATTGTAACAGAGAATTCATCAACAAGTCAAACATCCTACAAACAACTATGTACAGTATTTAGCAGCTAGGAGCTCTAGCACAGTAGTCAATATGACTTCAATAGGGCAGGATGCTTGGGAAGCCCCAAGACTGCAGCTTGGCCTGTGAGTTTTCAGGGACCTGTTTTGGTCACCTCTCCCCAGACACCCACCCCAAAGGCAGAGGTGATGCCATGCATCAGGGTACACACCTGATGAAGTGTGGCTCTTGCAGAGAAACCCTGCTGTCCCCAGGCCTTGCAGCACTGGGGCACACATGCAGGACAGGGCCAGTCACTCTGCGAAGCATGAGGTGTCTGGGGGAAGAAGGCAGCCCCTGCTTCTGGGGGGCTGACAGCGACAGCAAGGCTGGTCCCACCCAGGGACAGTCACTGCTCTGGCTCTGTGCTGTCCCACTGCCTGTCCTACCCGCCCCCAGGAGCACTGGCAGAGCTCCCCAGGACCTGGCCCCTCAGGCAGCCAGCTGCAGGATCTCATCCAACAACCTCAGAGCTGGAAGCGGTTTTCCCAGCTCCCAACAAATTCCAGCACAGCCAGAAATACAGGTCTTCAAAGGGAAGGCAAGTGAGCCCGAGGTCCCCTTCTGCACAGGTCATCCTCAGCCTTCCCACCAAGCCCTGCACCTCAGGGGGCAGGGGCTGCACAGATGGAGCTGCCTGAGGCTCACTGCCCCCAGCCCCTGCACAGAAAGAGGCTCCAGGGGCTCTCACAGGAGGGTACCCGGGACATAATTTGGGAACAACAGTGAAAGACAGGACACAGCAAGACTCCATACCCAGTGCTGCGGTCCAGAGCAGTGAGACACTTCCCATGCCCTGCCTGCCCCAGGCCCAGCTCATCAACACAGTACAGAAATGTTAAGACAGGACAGAAAGCACCGGACAATTTGAACTTCCTGCAGCAGCACACGGCAGGTCAGAAAACCCTTGTGCATGCTCTGGAGGTGGATCTCCCTTCTGGGGCTCCTCTTCAGGTTTGGGAGCTCCCATCCAGGGGTTTTGGCAACGTGGAGCTGTTTTACTTTTAGTGAGGAGCAGTGTTGTGCCTCTAAAGGGCTTCTAACCAAGGAAGGGGAGGTTGTTTTCTGTAAACACCAAGTGATGGAGCTCAGGTCCATGCTCCACAGAGAAAGTCTCAAGTAGGAACTTTAGGGCTCTGCTTCCAGTGCTGCAGGTTGGATTTTCATGACGGTTGACTTCAGGGGGTAGTACCTGCCCTTCCATGTCTTCCAGAAGATGCCCTGCTTGCGCTCATGCCTCTGCCGGGGGATGGAGCGGAAGTACTTCCCATTGAGGTTGGCATGGCCACAGGTGCTGAACCACCAGCCACCTACAAGGGCAACGAAGGGACAATTTTAACTCACAGAAATGCCAGACAGAAAAACCTAGGTTCAATGCAGCAGATGCCCCTATCTCCCCCATTTTTCCAGAGCTTCAGGATCTTACAACACCACCTCATGTACAGCCAAGGAGTCCCGTGCACTGGGGAACCTTTCACAGATCCAAGATGACTTCAGGCTGCATCTGCAAATCCAGGCTGCTGCTCCTTGTGTGAAAAAAACCCCTCCAACCCTTCAGCAGCCAGGGTGAGGGAGGCCTCTGCTCTGCTTGAAAAGGTTCCAAGCAAAGTGGCAGACAGCAAAGCTGTTATGAGGATAGATGCTTGGGCCAAGACCTGACTCATGAGCCCTCCCTCAGCTTCAGCTTGCCTCTTGGTTCCCTGCACAGCTCTTTCAGGGAAGTAGGGGACAAGACCAGCTCAACAGCAAAAGGGTCTAGTGCCACAGGGTCTGGATTCCAAACAGAAGTGCACATACTGGGATAGAAGACCTTAGACTCACCTGAGAGGTGTTTGGCACAGTTTGTGTCAGCTTTAAGGTCATGGTCACGATCCCGAGTGGAGAAGGGCAGCTGCCTGAATTCCCCAATGGCGTTTTCCAGTTCTCCAGACAGAGGCCCCAGCAGGTTGAGCACGTAGGCTGTGCTCTCACCACCAAGACTGAAGACAAACTGAACCACCTGGGAATTCCCCTCCCAGTCTTCCAGCTCAATCAGGAGATTGTATTTTCCCTCTTGGACAAGGTGATGTATCTTCTCCAGGCCCAGCCAGAAATCACCTGAAATAAGACTCATAAGTTTGGCTGCAGGGACATAAACATGCCATGAAAAGCAGAGATGCGAGCAAGCTCCAGAGACAAACAGGGACAACCGAGGATGCTGTGGCATTGGAATCACTGTCTGGTACCTGCAGGACACATCAGGAAAATCAAGGACCCCTGCTCTGCAAGCAGTGTCCCACCCACCCCTTGAGCCCCCATCTGTGCTCCAGCAGAGAGCTCCAGAGGCCAGCAAGGAGAACACCTTTTGCTAAGCTTCCCTTATCCCACAGTGAGAACATAGACACCATCATCTACCTACCACGAAGGTCTCCAAAGCCATTCTTGTAGGCATCCCACAGCTGGTCGAAGTCCACAGAGCCATCCATGCGCCTCTGGATCACTGTCCAGCCACCCTCTGTGGGAAGGGAAAGCACAGTCACTTGGGGTTACCATTTACCAGACCACCCTGCCAAGGGCTCGGGACGCTGCACGGCTTTACCTGCGGTCATGTCGCAGTAGACTTTGAAGGGCTGAGATCCCGTGGGCTGTACCTGGAAAATGCCACTGCTCCGCTGCCCAGCCAGGAAGAGCTGGTGGCAACCCTCTGGGAGCTCTGCAGGGGAAGGAAACAGCAAGTGAGGAGATGGCCACAAGCCCCACTTCCTCAGCAGGTTGCTCCTGCCACAGCCCCAGCACTTGCAGCCCTGGCCACGAGCCCGGCCAGCTGTGCACAGCAGCACACGTGCTGGGGACAATGGCCCCTGACCTCAGCATCCTTAAACACTGTGACCCCACATATTCCCTTTTATTCAAGCAGAGCTCCTTGGGCTTTCATCCAAGGCAGAAGCCAGGCTTTGGGCCAGGTTGGAGTGACCTCAGCTGGAGAGCAAGGCTCCCCATCAAGGAGGGACAGAGGAGTTCCCAGGTCTCTCTGCACCCACAGACAGGAGTGGCCAGTTTGGGGTGGGGCAATGCCAGGGTCAAGAATCCCCATCCCACACGAGGCTGAGGCAGAGTCAAGGGGCCTCAGAGGCAGAGAGAAAAACAAAGTCCTGATATTAGGAAGGTAGCTGAGCATCCAGCACATGACCTCTTTCTCCCAGCAACTGTGGTGGCCCCAGACAGACATCCTGCTGGGCAACCTGCCACCAGCAGGCACAGCGCCAGGCTGGGGTGACCCTTTTTCCAAGATACACTGACTGAGGCAAAGAGGGGGGTGGACTCTGGGAGCCCCAGCTCATTGCAGGAGTGGATTGCCCAGGGTGAAGCCACACCCTGCTTCATCCCCCTCCATCTCCAGGAGCTCCCACTGCTCCTTCTGCCTCACAGGGACTTTGCCCAGAGCTGCCAGCAAAGCACCCTTTCAACAGCTCTGATAAAAGTCCATCCAGGAGCCACTACCCACAGCACTTGGGAGAGATGAGGCAGGGGAAACCTGTTACAACACCCGAGTCAAAAGGCCGCAGGAGGATGTGCAGGGACTTCAGCCCCAGGCTGCTGCACAGTCAAGGGGCTCTTTGTCAGCAGGGACAGGTGCCCCAGTCACCCCCAGACAAAGGGGCCCTGTTCTCCCCAGGCCAGGGCGGATGGGTTGTAGCTTTGGCTACCCTGGCTCACAGCTGCTGCCAGCATGACCCTGAGACAGACAAGAAACCTCAAGACAAGCCCTGGGCTGTGCTGAGGTTCTGGCTGTGGGGGTCCCCTCGCAGTAGCTGCCCCGGGGTCAGGGCTGACAGCATGATCCAGGGCAGCAGCAAAGAGAAGGGCTTCCTCCAACAGCCAGGGGCTCCCTGGGGGCAGATGGAGGGGGAAAAAAGGGCCTTTGAGCTGCCAAGAGTAAAAACAGCCCTTGCAGAGCATCACTCCATCCCATCCTCACTGGATGCTGGGGAGTCCTGATGCTGCACTGGGGTGAAGAGCAGAGCCCCAACTGTAGGAAAAGTCAGGGGGGACCCAGGGGACAGAAATATGACACCTGCCATCACCTTTCACCCATTTCCAACATATTCCTCTCTTTGCCTTCCTCTCCCCACACAATATTTCCCCTCCTTGACAGGGGCAGCCCCTCTCCCACAGCCAGCACAGCTGGTGTCACATCCCTCACACCCGCAGGGCAATGCCAGGGCAGGACTGGTGCCACCATCAGCGCCCCACAGGACAAGCTGTGCCCCAGCCCCACCCCGAACCCATGACACAGGGACTGAGGCATTGTGCATCGAGGATCAAAACCACACAGAGCCTCCCAGCAATGCAGGGGCTGAGTGCATCCTGAATATCCCCACCTTCTGGGTGAATGCAGGCAGGGAAGCAAACCAGGCTCAGAGGAAGGAATGCCACAGCCAGAGGCCCCTGCTCACATTGCCAGGGCAGGAAGGTGCTGGGCTTGCCAAGCTCCTCACCTCCTCTCCTCACTGCATCTCCCAGCATCGGTGAGATGGTGCCAGGCAGATGTCTAGCGGTCCCAGCATGCACAAGTCAACTCCATCCCTGCCTGTTTCTCATTTCTGGGCCCTGGCTGCACTCGATCCCTGTTCCCCTGGTGCCACAGGGACTCTCCAGCAGCTGAATGGGATGCAGCTGCTTGGCCAGCCTCTGCTCAATCTTTGTTTGAGGAGCATGCTTGTTAGCTCCAGTTCATGTTGCACATCCAAACAGCACCAGGAGAACAAACCCTCCTGACTGCTCCTGTGTTTCCTTTTCCCTCCCCCTTTATTTAGCCAAGCAACACAACAAGGCTGGATCAGCCTTAGGCTCTGTGTTCACCCAACAGGATTTCCAGCCATGACACAGGGGAGGTCACTAAGCTGGTATAAACACCCATCCTCAGGGATGGCAGGGCATGCCTAGAGCTGCCTGCATTGCCTCCCCTCTCCACCCCAACCCAGCCCCATTGTTTTGGAGTCTCAGCGCCACGGGGAGAGCGTGAGCAGGGCTCTACCTTTCCCCTACTCGGCTGGCTGCCAGCAAGCACAGGCTCTGCCCAAAGACGTGATCCTCTTTCTGCAAGCTATTAAACCTCTCACTCTCCAGGCAGCTTTGAGCCTTCAACTTTCACATGCTTGGCCCCACGCCAGTTCTGCCCTGAAAAAACTTGTGTTCACTTGATGCAAATAAAAGGGTCTTTTTGCAAGGGCTGCTGGTGGAGCTCATCGCCGCTCCCCAGGGCCACGCCGGCACCAGGCTCTGCTGACAACAGCCCGGGAGCCGCCGGCACAAGCCTCCCCAGCTCTGAAAGCAGCCACAAGGCTCCCCAGGCTGAGGGCACAGGGCCAGCCTGTGTGCTTTTAGATTTGCCAGAAATCTCACTTGACTTGATAATGAAAGGAAGCCAATTTGTTTCCTGTCAGTGATACCAACATCAGGGATCAGGCAAGGAAAGGGGAAGCTCACAGCTGGTGGGACAGAATTTGCATGTCCAGGTTCTTTCCATCAGGGACAGAGCAACACTGGAAGGTGCTGAGCTCACAGCATCCATGGGGGCTGTAGCTCTTGCTGCCTTCCACTATGCATCACAAACATTTCTGTAGTCAGCATCAGGCAGAATGTCCTGCATCTGCATCAGCAAGTAGCAAAGGTCCCAGCCTGTCTCCTAGCATAACCCAAGAGTGGAATCAAGGGTTATACTAGATAACCTCTAAAGGTCCCTTCCCACCCAAACAATTCTATGACACACACTACTGCAGGCAAGTCACAAAGCAGAGCTCGGAAAAAAAAAAAACCAGGAGAGAAGTTCTGAGAGAGTTTTCTGGCTCAGAAGTGCTACTCCGAGTAAGGTTGACCCTGTACAGCCCCACTGAGCTGCACCCCCAGAAGAGGTTGAAGCCCCTCTTTTTGTCTATGTGGACAAGCCCTTTGTTCTGCCCACCCAGCTTTCAGACACACCAGTGACAGCTCCAGGCTCCACAGACAAGTTATCATGTGTTTTCCCATAATCATCCCTGCTAGGCCAGGCCCTGAGCAGGAATTCCCCATACTTCCTCATCCTGCCTGGTTTCTGTTTTGCTCCTGCTGAAGATCCCTGGACAGCAGCACAGGCAGAGGCAGCACTGTGATCTGGCTGACACAGCGTGACAGCAGCTGCTCCTGGCCAGCAAACCCCACAGGGACACCAGTTCCTGTCTGGAGGGAGGCTGCAGGACAAGGCACAGCTGGGACACCTGCTCTGCTGCCCTTTGCTCTGCAGGAGCCTTTCCACTCCTGCTGCCTGGGCAGAAAATGTTCCAGGCAGAGCCAGGAGTTGCAGATGGCAGCATCCACTCGCCTGCTCCAACGCACACTTCCCAGGGCTGTGAGCATCCACTGCAACTCAGCACCTTCAGCTATGGATAGTGTGAGCTGAGACACTTTTGTTTCATGCATGAACTCTGAATATGAGCCAAGGGAGAGAGCTACACAGGCACACAGCTCTGCTCCCAGGCCAGGCCTCCCTAAACCCTGCCCTCCTCCCACAGACAGCAAAGACACTTCACCTGCCTGGTGAAGTGTGAGCAGCTGAACAAGAGTTAACTCAAAAGAGCTGAGACACTCCTCTCCTCACCCCACACCTGCCAGTCCTTTTTAACAAATACCTGGTCTCAGGCTTTGTCTGCTTCCAACTGCATGCCTAACAACAGGCAGGAAAAAGCCTCTTTAATCCTTAAATTCCTGCTGGACTAACACTGGCCCAGAAGGCAAGGATTCTGCCTGTGCTCCAGATCCCCTCACTCTGGCCATACTCTTAAGCTCCAGCTTTTCAAGCAAATCTCACATCCTGGCTCAGGACAAATGAACCTTTTGTTTGCAAAAGGTTGCACCTGTTACAGGTTTGCTCTGGCATGGACGAGCAGGGCAGCACAAGCAGATACTCACTCTGTGTCTGCACAGGCTCCCCACTGCCATTCTGACTCTGGTTGGTGAGGCTGAGGCTCTTCTTCAGGTTTATCTTCCACTTTGGAGGCTGTGTTTTGTTGTGGTGTAAGGGAATTAGTAGATTGACCTAAAAAAAATGCAAGAGTCAGAACGGTTTTATCTCAGCTTGTTCCCATTCCATTACTCAGGGGAGCAGGTCAGCCACACACCAGCCACTCCCTGTGGCCAGAGCTGCAGCTGAACTTGCCTAGAAACCTCGAGGAACTGGAGATACCCAGTCCTGACAAAGCCAGGAGAGACTGTGGTTTTTCACACCTATGCTAGCTAGTTTACTCTGCAGATGAATGCAAAGGCAGAGCCCAGGGATCTGCTCCCACCCAGTTCCTCCTATTGCTCCATGCAAATTCTCTGGCAGCGTGCAGGCTGCTACCCTCACACTGATGAGGCACTGCAGCACGGGGAGCAGAGCTGTGGGGTCCCCAAAGGCAGGGAGCACCAGCACAGCCACCAGAGCTGGGACAGAGGGGTGTCACACCAGCGTACCCACAGCATGTAGGGCCAGGCAGGGGCTCACCTTGCTCTGCAGGCTTTTGATCTGCAGGTTCTGCTTGTCCAGCTTGTACTGCTGCTGCTTGATTTTCTGCAGAAGCTCCTCGATCCTCAGGTTCTGAGCATCCATCAGGGACTGCGGGGGAAGAGCCAGGTGAGTCCCACAGCTCCGAGGAGCTCTGGCTACGCGAGACCCCCGGGAGGGCGCTCCCGGTGTCCCCAGACCCCTCCGCTACCCCGGCGCTGATCCCCACCCGCTGCTCCCGATGTCCCGGGACAGTCGGGTCTTTCCCGGTGTCCCCGAGCAGGTCTGGGCTGTGTCCCCCCAGCAACGTTCCCCGCGTTGGTGCCCGTGGCAGGGGCCTGTCGAGCCCCCTCTGTCCGGCTCCACCCCGCGCTCACCTGCAGCGCCCCCAGGTCCCGAGCGCTCTGGTTCCCCGCCGGCCGCGCCTGCAGCGCCAGACGGACCCGGCCCTCCAGCCGCTCCAGCCGGCCCTGGATCGCGTCCTTGTCAGCCGCCACCTCCTCCAGCCGCTGCCGCAGCGCCTCGGAGAGGTTGAGCAGCTGCCGGCCGCGGCCCTCCAGCTCCCGCACGCTGCCCCGCAGCCGCTCGCCGCGCTCCTGCGCCTCCCGCGCCTGCCGCAGCAGCCGCCCCAGGGAGCTGTTGTGGGCGCTCAGCCGCCCGCCCAGCTCCCGCAGCTGGCCCTTGGTGCGCTCCACGTGCTCCTTCAGGCCGTGCCCCAGCTGCAGCAGCCCGTGAGCCAGCACGTTCACCTCGTCCCAGGAGGCGAACTGCGCCAGCAGCAGCGCCGCGCCGCCGAGCTGCATCGTACCCGCCCGCTGCGCTGCCCGTGCCGCCGCCGCCGCCCTGCTTTTATGCCCCCGTGGCGGGGAGGGCCCCGCACCGGCCCCTCCCCGCCCACCCGGCCCCGCCGCTTTGTTCGCCCTCCCCGTCGGCCGTGGCTCGGGCCCCATATCTCCGTCCGCTCCCAGTCTTGTCCCTCACCCGGACACCCCTCAGCCTTGGTCCCTGTCGCTGAGCCCTGCCTGCACCAGTTCTCATCTCTGTTCCTATCGTTGTCTCAGTTCCTGTCCTTGTCCTCATCTCCATCCCTGTCCCCATTCCCCTTCTTATGCCATCCCCATTTCCATCTCTGTCCCCCTTCCCATCTGCTTTGCTATCCCTAGGGGTCCCCATCCCCATTCCAATCCCTACCCCATGCCTATCCCCTTTCCTGTCCCTGTTCCCATCTCCATCCCCATGCCCATCCCCGTTCCCATCCCTGTTCCCATGCCCACCCCTATCCCTGCTGACTGTCCTGCCCCTCATCCTGCACTGGGGACCCCGATCTGCCCCAAGCCCTGATGGCTGCTCCCCCACTCCCCTGGATGCACCCGTGTCCCCTTCCGAGGCCGCACCCCGCCGGGACCCCGTGGCACAGAGCCCTGCTGGGGAGCCCCAGCCTGGCACAGGTGGGTGCTGCCAGCCCTGGGGAGGGGGAATGCTCAGGGTCAGCTGCTCTGTACACCTGAGGGAAGCAGAATGTTCACGTTCCTGGTCTCCAAGAGCAACAAGGATGAATAGATCCATCTCTTGCTACCCTCCCCCCGCAGGTTTCAATCACCCCCTGTGAAAAATGCGCATCTTATTTTGTTTGTCAACGTCTTGGATCCTGGTTTATGATTCTTCCTTCTTGTTCTGCCTTTTTCTACTGGCTTAGAGGGATTTTCAGTTCTGTGTGTTTTCTCCCCGTGAAGGAATTCACACGCCGCGATGGAGCTGTGCCGGCTCTGCTCGGATTGGAGCAGATGGAGCCCTTCTGCTCCCTCCCCGCGGGGCGCTTCCTCCTGCTGCCCCGGCGCTCATCCCTGCTCGGCACCGCGCAGCCTCGAGCAGGGAGCTGCCTCTCCTCCCACTCTGCATTTTGGAGCCAAATCCCCGCTTCCCGCCGCTCCTGGGTCTGGCCGACGTGAGCCCCTGGGGCTGCAGGGCTGCAGGGCTGCAGCCCCCTGCTCCCACTCAGCAGTTCTGCCTCCATCCAGCGCTGCTGCTCAGAGCCCGGCAGCTCAGGAATGGCCCCGGGAAAGGCTTTTCTTCTAGTCCGAAAATGCCTGGCAGGAGGATTTCTCTTTCCAGGAGACCCCACGCCACCTCCGAGTATTGCCAGGCTGATGCTGCCCGAAGGGTGAGGGAGAGGCCTCAGAGAATGCTCAGCAGCAACAGCTCAGGTGGAGTCACAGAGGTTAAAGAGGAATTTCGGAAATGCCAGCAGGCACACACTCCAGAGAGTCCCAAGCCCCCTCCCCAGCCACTGTTTTCACATTTATTTCATGGTCAGAAGGAATTTTTCAAATGAGGAAAGAGGAAAAAACCCAGGTACAAAACACTGTAGGAGAAAAAGAAACAATGAAAATAAAGAAAAATATTAACTTCCTTTTCCAAATCTTTGTGCTTTGTGGGTGTCCCTCTGTGTTCTCCCTGACACTATTGCTAGAGGGGAGCTGGGGACATAGGAGTGGTAGTGATGGGGAGGGGGCTCCATTGCCCCCCTCCAACAGCCTTCTCTGAGGGGCCTGGGGTCCCTGCAAGGCTCTTTGGGGTGCTCCTGGCTGGCCTCTGCCCCCTTGTCATGGCCCTCCTGCCAAGGACACATCTGCCACCATAGCACTATCCCTGAGTGCTGTAGGAGCTGACAAAAATTCCCAGATTAGAATCCGAAAAATGAAAATTCTCCTTTTTGGCTTGTGTTGCAGTTTTTGGCATCCCAGGAGGGAGTGAGCTGGCAGGGCTCATGCCCATGGAGCCCAGGGGCACCCCAAGAGCCCTCTGGACTGGAAAACACCAACCCTGGAGTCACTGGGACAAACAGGGAAGCACAATTTCATGTGTTGGCTGTTGCTGTGGGTTAACAACGTCAGGCGAAATGAATCCTGTGTGAGCTGTGCTCCCTCCCACCATTACCCAAGGCTGGAGCTCGTCCTGGGAAACCACGGGGTTACTCGAGTGCTGCAGCAGACATGTCACCACTGGTTCTTTTCTGCAGGGGCAGCAGAGAGGGAATGTGAGAAGCCAAGGCCTGTTGAGAAGCCGTATGATTTATGTGCTTTCCTTTGGCTGTGTTTTCCTATTGTGACTTCTCAAGTTTGCCCTGAGAAATACACATTTTTAAGGTACACGATGCAAATCCTTCAGAGGCCGTGAGCTGCCTCAGGCTAGGAATGACCACAGGCTGATGGGAAGGTGCTCCAAGAGCCAGGTGCTCTCGAGTTATGGAGCTTAAAATGGCCTGGCCAGCAGAGTGTGAGCTCCTGGGCATTTCTCCATGCTCTGCTCTGTCCTGTGTGGGAAAGGGCTGTGGTAAAGATCTCCGTAGGGTCCCAGCTGCCCAGTTTAGCTTGGGGCCAGGGAAGGATTGAGATTTGGTCCCAGGGGATGAAGGACTCTGTTCCCTGTGCAGGTCCTCAGGAGGGACCCCATGAGGACACTGCCCCAGCCCGGTGGCCTGGGGACCCAGAGCAGCACGGACCAGCAGGGTACAGCAATGGCTCTCTGTGGGTGTCTGGGGTCAGCCCTTGGGCAGGGAACAGCAGACTGCAGAGGAAGTTCTTTTCTGTGGAGGTTCTCTCAGGAACCAAGGGATGCTCCCAACCCCATCCTCCAATCCCCATCCTTATTCCTATCCTTATGTCCATCCCTATCCCTTCCTCCATGCAGTCCCACCAGCTCAGACACCCAGGAAAGGCAGTATCACCGGCACACTTCACAAGCAGCTCCTTCAGACAGCCCCCACATACACAGTGGCACCCCCCCATCCTCATCCTCATCTCCATTCCCATCCCATGCACGTCAGGCTGTGAGCGGGTGGGCTGTGGGCAGTGTCTTTGCTCCCTGCCTTTCTCCACCCTGCTCCTTCCCAGGCTGACCTGGCAGGTCACTGTGCGAAAGTTCAGCCCGGTCTGAGCTCACACGAATTCCTGCAGCTGCTCAGCCCCAATCTCATCACCAGGAGGGATGGTTGGATGATTTACAGGAAGGTTGCTCACAGCGTTGCTTTGTTCTTAGAAACTGCAGACATAAGGGAGACTCCAGGGAGAGGGAATAGGACGTGTGAAATACATCATCACAGCTTCAAGGATAAATTTAGGTTTTCCAGAGGAACATAATTCTGATTCAGCAGAGGACGGAAAAAATCCAGCAGGGATTTCCTACTGGCCCCCACGTGGGTGCAGCAGCACGTCTCACCCAGACAGGCACTGGCAGCATTCCCGGGCAGAGGGGTTACCCCATCTCCCTCAATCTCTGCTCACACCTGGTCCTGCAAGGATTCATCCATCACCACCCCATCTGGCCCTGCAGCCAAACAGCTTGCTAAACCCCCACCCCCGAGGTCACCTATTCCCCCTCTTCCCAAGCGAGTTTGCTGGCTCCAGCTTTGGCACTCCCCACTGTGGAGAAGGGCCAGGCAGCTCCTGCCACCTGCCCAGGCTGGCTGTACCCAAACCCTCACTGCCCTGAGGGGACACCAGGGTGGCACAGCCTGCCAGAGCACAGCATCCTCCTTTCCCAGGGCTAGGAACACCCCCCTCACCCTGTCAGAGGACACCCAAAATTTCTGCTCTTGGCTGCTTCTTCAGCAGAGATGAATTTCCAAGCAGGGTCAGTCAGAAAGACAGAAAATTGGCTGCAGCCATCCACCCCAGTGAGAAGCAGCTCCGTAGGGAGCTCAGCCATGTCCTGGGCTCCAGCCCCACCCTGTCTCCTCTGGCTTTCCCTGCCAGCACAGGGCAGCCCTGGGTAAACCACCGGCAGCCCAGGTGAGGCAAGGTGTTGTTACCCAGATTGCTGGATCTTCCGAGGTCTCCAGAGGATGGGCGAGGGTTTCAGCCACCCTGGGGTCCCTCTCACCTGGGGAAGGTCCTGGGGCCTGTTAGCCCAGAGCAGGGAGACCCATTTTCATGTTTGAAAAGCTGACATAAAAGGCCAGCAGAGCTCTCATTCTGAGCAGTCTCCTTATTTTCCTGGCGAGCCTGGATGAATGTTATGCAAGGCTTCACTCCCCTTTATTCTTCCTGCCATCCTGGGCTCTGTGGGGAGCACTGGGGTTACTGTGCAGAAGGTCACACATGCCAGAAGGCAGGAAACCAGAGGGCTTGGGGTAACGTGGGAGGCTTTGCAGCCAGGGAAATCTGACCCTTATTTTTTACAGTCATCTCTTGGTTTAACCAACATGCGTTTCACATTAGGGGCTCTGGCTGGCTGAGCTTGCAGCTGAGGGCTCGGGGAGCTCCTGGGGATGAGCTCCTCATCCTGGGGATGAGGCTGGCCCTTGGCATACTCAGTCTGCTCACAGGCCCATGTGGGAAGGGCTGGACCACAGGGACGGGACTGGGCTCTGCTCTCCTCGTATGACAGTGGTGGCTTCTATTTTATCAGCAGCCTTTGGCCAGTGACAGACAACGGACTGCGTAGAGCCTTTGGTGGGCATGAGGATGACAGGGGATTTCTCCAGTATTTTCTAATATCCTTTCATTTAATGTAGAGTTTCTGAAAGGAGATGCCCAGAGCCACTGGAAGGAGAGAGCTGCTGTGGCAAGTAGAAGCAAAGCCCACCGAGTTTATCCACAGCCCTGTTGTCACTCCTAGCCACCCATCTCCTCCTCTGTGATGGGGACACAGTCAGCTCTGGCACTGCTTGGCATTTATCAGGCAGCATCTGCTGGTGGCCGTGACCCCTCTGTGCTCTGGCACAGCCCCTCACAGGCTGCATTTCCTGACGCAACACAAACGGCTTTTTTTGGCTGCGTTGTGTGAAAACCTGCCAGATCACTTCTGCTGCCCAGGAAAGGCTTTAGCTGTCCCAGGACATTCAGGAAGGGTGTCCACAGGAACCCCTGGGGATGTGCTCTCCTGCCCAACACTGTGCTGGGGTGGGTAAGAGCTCTGTGGCCCCCTCACCCGCAGGCAGCAGCAGCCACATCCACAAGGGCTCTGCTAGATCTCTGCCTGTCCCCATGGGGCCACAGCTGCTTTTCCTGCTGGGAAGAGACGTGCAGGAAAGTGCAGCAGAGCTTTATACAGGAGAATGACAAGGGACACATTCCTCATGCAGCACCAATGAGAGAAGCACACAAATTTTGAGGCACTGTCCTAAAAACCCCAGGTGGGGATCAAACCTCTTCCCACTCGTGTCCCTGCTTGGGTTGTGACTGTGACCAGGTGGTGCTCAGGTTCCTCGTCTGGCTCTGCTGGCCAAAGCTCAGGGAGAGGCAGGGCCGTGCCCGCAGGGCCCCGGGGATGCAGCGGGGATGTCTCCCCAGCCCCGCAGCTGCATCCAGCTGTGTGCTCAGCTGCCTAACAACGGGAACACCGGCCTCGGGCTGCGCCTGCCAAACCGGGATGTTTCCTGCTGTAAAAGCAAAGGGAAGGGTCTGCAGGGCGGGGAACAAAAAAAGTGATGAAAACAAGGCTTGTCTGTTGCATGCATTTTCCAAACAGAAATATACCTCAAGATTTTCCTGCATTTTCATGTTCAGATTCTGGATTTTTCTAGATATTTACACGCCACCTCACAGCACATACAGGCATTAGGAGGAGGGAAAAAAAACTGTGAAAAACTTAAAAGAAACAGATAAAAATGCCCCAAAGCATCAAGAACCCCAGCAGCCCCTTTCCTATCTCCCCTCTCTGGTGAAACACCAACAGTGGTTGGGGAAGCTCCAGATCCCCGGCAGGGCTGGGAGAGAAAAGCCAGCCCCATTTCCAGCTGTAGCTCTTTCCCTGCTCTGACAGGGACTTTGGCTGATTCTTGGTTTCCTAAACTGAGTGCTTTGTTGCCCACAGGGTGGATCTGAGCTCTCCCCAGAACAGCAGCACTGTCCCTGCTGCAGGGCTTGGCTTCCCAAGAGGGGATGCCCAGCACCCAGTACTCACAGGTGCTTCCCCCGGGGCATCCCACAGCCAGAATCCATCACCCAGCACTGAGATACCTCCCCTGGGGCATCCCACACTTGGAACCCAGTACCCAGCACTCACAAGTACCTCTGCAGGGCATCCTACCCCCAGCTTTCCTCATCCTCAGCTCAGAGGGGAGCATGTGCCATGCAGTGGCTCTGCTGGGACAGGGCAGCATCTGTTTAGTTTGAGTTTCTTAAAAAGACAAAGGCTGTGTGCTTTCCAACTGGCAGACAGGTGTTTCCATTGCCAGGACTTTGCTCAGCACTGTAAGAAACCTGATGCAGGGCCAAGTCTGTGCCTGAGCTTTGAGCTTGGATGCTGCTGTTGAACCATCTCGCTCAGCCAGAGCTGAGCATGTGCCCTTGGGATGTGCCCAGGTTTGACTTCTGGTGATCTTCTATGCAAGGAAATTCAAATACCTAGAGAAAAATGTCCTGGCTGACAAGAATGCAGCTACACACTCAGGGAGCTTGGGAATTGTTTCCCCATTGCAAGTGCAGAGAAAAGGCAAGTTCTGAGTCCAAGAAAACCCTTCTATCATATAAAAGGAGTCCAAAATGTGGAGTTTCATGTCAATCAGAGTGGCTGAGGTTGCCATGATGATGAGCTGGCAGTGATCACCTGAGAGCATGGAGCACCCTGGCTCCTCCATTCCAGCTGGAAACTGGGATTTGTGTTGTGGAGTGTCACTTTTAACAGTGGTTTTGTGGTTCCCTCTTGCTAAATGAACATTTCCAAACCCACCAGATCAGTGCCCTCAACTGGGAAGAAACTCTCTTGGGAGAAACTCTCTAGGGAGAAAAAGGTCAGGGTGCAGAGGGCTGGTCCCAGCCTCCCCAGTGCCCTTGAGGTGTGAGTGGCCCCAGGCAAGTCCCCCTGGATGCCTTTCCGTATATTTCTGACTTTCATCAAGAGTCCCCCTGGACCAACCAGAGAAAGCCCAGCAGTTTCTGGTACAAGTTCCTTCTCCAGCTGTGAGGCTACCCAGGAACATCCTGTCACCAGCCTCTCCCAGGACCCCGCAGAAAATGTGGATATCAACAGGAGCTGCCTGTGGCAGCAAGGCTGGACCTTCCTGGGGCTCAGGGCTGCCTTCAGCACCCTCGAGCTGGGGCACTTTGTGGGTTGTGCCAGCAGCTGTGGCATCACCAGCAGCACGCTCGGCCCTCACGGCGGTGCCCCCACCTCTGCTGGAGTTGGGCTGGAGGAGTCCCAGCCTCACCTGGGTGCAGGTGCCAGGTGCTCCCAGCCACTGGTGACACCCGGCAGCCTGGCAGGGCTGGGAGCTGCTGGCACTTGCTGCTTTCCATTCCACGGGTCTCACAGGGGTGCTGATGACTTTCTGGGGAAGAGCCTCACCACAGCCTCAGGGCTTTGGTGAAACCCAGCTGTGCAGCCAGTGCAGGCAGTGCTCATTTGCATAACCCCATCCTGTAAATGTCTGCATCTCCCACTCAGAGCTCCTTGGATGATTTTGTGGGACATCAGCAGGACCAGATAGGAGGGACACTGTCCCCCTGGCCTCTTCCCTAGGATGGTTTCTTCCTCTCTCCCAAACCTTTCTAACACCCTAAGCTGGTGTGAGGGATGGAGCTCTGCCTGACTCTGCATCTCCTTTATCCTTGGACTTCAGGACATTTAGTAAAAATAGCTGTCAGAAAGGGGAAAGTGACCTTTGCCATTTGAATAACTGTTTGCTGTGTCAGCACAGGCACAGAGTGTTTGGGGATTTTGTGCAAAGTTCCAGCAGCTCTGAGCCAGGGCCAGGACATTTTTGCCTCTCTGTTTGGCAGCCGTGAATAACACGGGGAATGTGGCCTCATAATCCCTGCTCAGGGAGACACTTGGGAGAGGAGGTGCCTTCCAGGGAATGTGAGTGCTGACTGTAGGATTCCCTGTGTGTCTCCATGCCAGAAACGCTCCCCTGACTTGTTGACCCACCATGGAATGGGAAAGGAAAGGCTGCAGCAATGGGAGAAGATAGAATGGGATGGAAGGAAGGGAAGGGATGTGCTTCAGGGGTGGGATGGGAAAACTAAGGCTGGAGGCATGCAATGGGAAAGGCTGCAGCAATGGGAATGGGCTTAGGAATGCCACAAGGTGTTTCAGGTTTAGTACCAAATCCTCACCCCATGACAGTCTTTTGAAAACACAAAACCAAAAGCTGAAAACCTGTCCCACTGCCTTCTTGGTTCAGTCAAAGGGCTCAATCTCCTCTGCCATGGGGGTAACAAATGGGTCTCCTGGGGAGCTGGGAGCCTGTCTGGGGGCCCAGAGAGCCAGGGACAAGGCAGCTGAGCTGGATCAGGGTTGGGGCCCTGAGCACCCTCGGAGTGCTGAGGCTGAGGGCTCCAGACCAGGGAGAGCCGAGTGTTGCCCGCGAGTGACCGGGCCCACACCTGCCCCTGTGGCCTTTCTGCCTGGCATGGCAAACCCAGCCCAGAGGGTGAAATTAGAAGCAATTAAACATTAAGCTTGGCTCAGGCTCAAATCAAACTTTCTACCAATTTTAGCTGCTTGTTGCTTTGGAGACAACATGCACTGGAGTTCAACTGGTGACGCAACACAGAGGGGATTTCTGCTCACATGGGGCTCTGGGCCAGGAATAGACATGAGGGCTGCCAGTGGCTGGAGCAGAACAAGTGGAGGTTGGAACCAAAGAACAGAGAGGGCAGGACCTGCAGCACCTGATGTCTCATTTGAAAATTTGCATCTTTCAGCTTTTAGATTAATTCTTGCTCAATTAATTGCTATCCTCTTCCAGAGGCAAAAAGGAGCTTTAGAGCCAAGGAGAGAGACAAGACATTGATTAAATCTTCCATCAAAGACCCTCCTGACCCTCCAGTGAAGGAGGGATGCCCAGGGTCCCCACAGAGCCTCTGATGCAGTGTGGGGGCAGGCTGGGGGCTGGTGTGGTGGGCTGGGTTTGATGGTCAGGCTGTCACCCTGGCAGTGCCTGCAGAGCTTCCACAGCCACCTTGGCCACCTTGAGCACAGCCTGGCCCAAAGCAAACAAGGCTGAGGTCAGGAGCAAGGACAGCGGATGGCAGCACTGCTGAGCAGTGGCACCACCCACCAGCCGCCCCTGACAGGGTGATCCAGGGGCCATGGGCCCCTTGGCAGCACCAGTGGGTGCCAGCGGGCAGCAGCCCTGCAGCAAACCCATCACTGCCTTTACCATGTGTGGAAAAGAAGGAAACCACCCCTAAGGCATTTCCCAGCTGGGGGGTGTAGGCAGGATGAGACCAGGTGATGTCACAGGGGCTCTCTCACCATCCTGCAAACTGTCCCCAGCTGATCTCAGGGTAACACAGTCCTGGCAGCCTGAGAGAGACCCTGTCCCAGTGCTGTGCTGTGGCACTAAACCCTGCTGGGTGGACAGCAAGTGACCAAGTAAGCCACCAGGCTATCTGTCACCTGAGGGACACCACAGCCAAAAAGAAATTAAGCCCCCAGTTAATGGGTGGACAGCAAGTGACCAAGTGAGCCACCAGGCTGTCACCTGAGGGACACCACAGCCAAAAAGAAATTAAGCCCCCAGTTACCCACTACACCAGCTCTTTAATGCAGAGAAATGGGAGATTTCAGGTTCTGCAAAGCCCATGAACAGTGACACTGTACTCTCTGATTTCACTTGGAAGGGACTTGGAGAAGGCAAGATGCCATCGTGATGGGCAGTGCTCTAAGAGCCAGGGACAGCTGGTGGGCTTGGGGCAGCTGGCCCAGCTGGGGCACAGCTGCTCCCCCCAAAGCACACCTCTGAGTGCCCCGTGTGAGATGGGCACGAGCAGCCACGGTGCCTTGGGCCAAATGTCTGGGTGGGACTGAGCTGTGCCCTTGCCCGTGGCACCAGCTGGGTCACCCTGGTGTGCAGTGAGTGCCTTGGGTCTCAGACACGGCTCCAGCACTTCAGACGGCTGCTGGAGAGGAGCTGCCAGCCCTCATTTATGTTACCCTGACAATATTCCCCATAACTGACTGAACAAATCATGCAGGGCTGTAAGAGCTCCCTAATTAACACAGTTATTATTAGCAATGTCAGGACAGGTTTGAAAAAGGCAAGTTCAGAGTCCCTGTGCCTGAGAGCAAATCCCACATGACAGTGGTGTCCTCTCTGTCACTTGGGAGTTCTGACTGCATCTGGACAGTGGGAGCAAGCACACCCCTGGTGCCAGATGGGTTGGATGGGCTGCACAGGCACTGGGCCAGGCATGGGAGCTTTGCAGGATGAGGGGTTGTGTTGTTGCCAGTCTCTCCTCATCAGCCAAGGAGCCACTCTTGGCTCATACCCAGGAAAATCCCAAGGGAATTGGGACCTTCGTTGCTCAGGCCAACACTCCTGATGATGCCAAGAGCTGGGTGTGGAGGGTGAGCAAGGTGAGAGGGTTCTGCTGGGTGCAGGGAAGCGTGCTGCCCATCGTGCAGTGCTGCCTCTTTCCCAGGTCACAGACTGCCCCAGCTCCTGCCTGAGAGCTGGTGGCTCCGAGGCTCTTTGCTGTATGTAGGGCAGCCCCGGGGTGCCTGCAGCAGCTTGCTCACTGCCAGAGCTCCTGCCACTCCTGCTCCCCGTGGAGTGCTTGGAGAGGCGCCTAATTCATCCTTTCAGAGCAGAGATAAAATGGATTAAGGCCTGCTGAATGGTTGCCAGAAGAATCGCCATTAGGCCCTGGAGGGCTTAATCTCCATGAGACTAAAAGCAGACAGGCTGCACCCACAGCTAGTCCTGTCTGCCAGGGGATAAACACCCAGTGCAGGATTTCAGGGAAACCTTTGGAGGCTGAAACACACCCCAAAGGGTGCATGCTGTCTGGAGTGCCCAAGGCTGGGTGCTGGATCCCACACTTCCCCCAGCTCCCGGGGAAGGCGCTGAGTGGAACGCACAGGACTGTATTTCCACTGGAGTCTCAGAAACCTCTGTGCCTTGGCTGTTCCTTTCCATGAGCTTGTCTCCAAGGCTCCTCCATCCTGGCACTGTTATCTCCTGCAGATTAGCTCCCCAAAGCTGTCCTTGCCCACGTGCTTCTCAGCTGACTCACTTTTGTTATTTCCTGTCCCTATCTCTGATTTCCTTTGCTGTCCTCACACTACCATTCCCCAAGGTCCAGATCCTCTCCAGGTATCCCTGACCTCACTGCTGACACGTTTCCCAGCCTCCAGGCTGATTTCAGGGTATAATAATGTCCCTTTCCTTGTAGCCAGAGAATGGAGGGGACAGAGTTCCCTCTCCCCTCCCATGGTGACAGACAACCTGAATTTGCCCCCTTGCAGCCTGCCTGGGACACATCCACAGCTGTGTGTGGCCAGCGTTGTGCCCAGCGTGACCACCACAGCTTGGGTAAGGCAGTGCCAGTCTGGTGTCTCAACCTTGCCTGAGGAAGTGGTGAGACTGGCCAGGGGATTTGGATCTCTTTGGAAAGCCAGACCAAGCAGGCCAGGGTTTGCAGTGTAGTCAAATCTTGGTGGTGAGGATGCTGTGCCAGGTGCCAGCTACCACAAGGGATCTGACCCCACTGGCTTTGCACCACAACCAACGTGTCTCAGGGCTAGAGACAGGAGAAGGGGCCCCATCAACCACACCCTGCCAGAGATCTCTGCCTATCTGCCCAGCCCTCAAAGAGGGATCTTGAGTTCATTTTTCTGCCAGACCCTGGAAAGAGGCAAGGCAGTGGCAGCATGCCAGGTGACATGCTTGTGACAGTAGCTCTGGGGCTCATCACACCTCCACCCCGAAAAACACTGACATCCCCAATGTCATTGTCTCTGGACTTTTGTTGACAGAAGGTCTCACAGGCATCCCTCTCCCACCAGCATTGTGTGGGTAAATCTGGCTGCATTAAAGCACAGCCCCTAAAACCTGAGCCCTTCCCTCCAGTGCCTCGGGGCTCCCCTAACCCCCAGCTCCTTCCATACAGGAAAGAAACCCTCCAGCTTCACTGCTGTGCCCCCTGCCCTCCCACTGCCATCCTTGCCTGTCCCCTCCCCTTGCAGCCCCCCTGGATGCACCTGCCTCTGGCCATGGAGCAGAGGGAGGCTGGGCACTGCTCTTCCCTCTCGCTGGCATGATGCAACCTGTGCTGGTGGCGGTGACACACTGTCCCAGCCACACAAACACAGCTCGGCCGCGTGTGTCATTGCAACAGCCCCGCCGCCAGCCAGGGCCAGCCCAGCCGTGTCTGCCCGAGCCTGGGCTGGCCCTGGCAGCTCCTCTGGTGCAAACACCGTCCCTGCACCCTCGGGGATGATTTTTGACTGGGCTGTGGCTGCCAAGACCAAGGAAGGACACAGGAACGGTCTCCATTCCTGACAGCGGGATGAGCTCAGCTGGGCTTCTGAGCTGTCCCTGCATCCTTGCTTGTCTCTGCACCCTCTCTGCCCCACGGCAGAGCAGGGCTGCTGGGGACATGGAGGGCGTGAGCTGATCCCATAGGGGCCTTTTGGTGCCGCCCCTAAATTCTGTGCCTGCTGTGTCCAATGTAGGTTCCCAGTCATCATCCCAAGACCACAAACCACCTGGCAGCAAGCAGACAAAGGTCTCAGGTCAGTCCAGGACCTGGGCACAGCAGGCATGGAGAAGGGCCTGGGCCAGCATGAAGCCATGGGGTCCATGTGGCACCTGGCCCTGGGACTCTCACAAGTCCCAGGATGAGCCAAGGCACCACAGGACTCAGAGCAGGAGCCGAGGGCACCGGCTGTCCCCGGGGTGACACAGGTGCCACAGCTGGAGGCACCTCTGCAGAGCCCAGAGGGAGCCGCAGTGGCACGGCAGGGCTGGGCAGTGATGGCAGATGTAGGTGAGGGTTGAGCCAGGCTGGGGGCACTGAGCCTTCCCCACGCTCCCTTGATGTAATATTTGTGGGAGCAGTGTGTTCCAGCAGTGCCATAAACACAGAGAAGCAATAAACTTGCCTTTATCTGCCTGTGGAGCCTTGGGACCATCTAAATTAGGAAACAAAGGAAGAAACAATAACTCCAAAGGGCTTTTTGCTAGCTGAGCTGAAAATAGAGCAGAAGGCGGGAGGGGGAAGTTCAGCCCAAACAGGGGCATGTGGGAGCTGGGAAAACTCATCTGGCCCCGGTGCCACCCCCACGCCTGGCCCAGAGCCAGTCTCTGCCTGGGAGCACGAGCTCAGGCCACTGTCCCTGGGCACGGGGGGACGGTGGCCCCGGCATCTCTGCTCTCCAGGAGGGGCAAAGGCTGCTCAGCCAGGCTGCAGGCATGGAGATGGTGGTGCTGTCTGCATGACAACACACTGCCTGCACCTCTGCCCTGCCTTTTGGACAACCTGCCTGGAGCTGTATCTCCTCTCCTGCATCCCTCGCAGTCTCCTCCTGTCCTGTTCCTCCAGCAGGGGAGTGCCACTGCTGCAGGAGCCACATTCGTGTTACAGTCCCACCTGTAAGTCACTGACCTCAGCCTAGCTGGGCTCAGGGCTCTCCTCACATGGGCAGAAGCTGATCTCCAATGCTCTGAACCTTGGCCCAGCACTTGGTATCTCCTGGGCATGGACAGTGTCAGCTCATTCAAAATTAGCTATTCTGGGTCATCTTCCTCACAGAACACAAATACATTGCAAAAACTGAGGGTCTCAGCCAGGGATGACTGTGAAGACAGCTTTGCATTCAGTAAATCCCAGTCCCTCAGCAGGCTATTACTCCTCTTCGCACCCCTATGTCCCCTAAACTGTAAAGTTTTATGGTACTGTCACCAACCATTACCAGCCTATTGCCACCCATGACCAGCCCTTCACCATCTGTTGCCACCCGTCCCAAATCCATCCCCACCCATTCCCACCAACACATCACCCCCCACCACTAACCACTGCCACCCCTCACCAACAAGTCACAGCCCTCACTAACCCAGCAGCAGCCAGCACCATCCACCAAACCATCACCGGCCCATGCCCACCCATTCCCAAAGAGTGCCACCCACGCTCACTGGGCAGCAGACACAGCCCCCTGTGGGGATGGCACGGTGTGGCCCGGCCCTGCGTGGCACCGCATGGGGAGGCTGTGGGGACAGTGCCTGTCTGAAGGTGAAGCACTGGTGGCAGTGAGCTGTGGGGTCAGCTCTGCCAGCCCCCAGGGCTTTTTGGGCTCTCAGATCACAGCTCGTGTTATGAAAAGCATAAATTATTAATTGCAGCTGAGAAGAGAAAGGCTGTGAGCTGCTGCCTGCTCAGACCCGCCGCTCATCTCTGGGCTCTGCCCGCTTAAAGCAGGTCTCACATTTATATTTCATGAGTGTGTCCCTCAGAAGCAGTTTTACAGAGAAAGGAAAGAGCAACGCACACTCTGCACAGAGCCCAGCAGCCTCCTGCACCCCAGCCAGAGCCCTGTACTGCTGCACAGGAAAACCCTCCTGCTTTCTCATAAAATTTAGGACAAACCGTTAGGGCTTGTCCTGTGCTTTGGAGGCAGGCGTGCCCACAGGCGGGTTGGCACAAGCCATCTCTGTTGAGGTGGGTGCTGAGAGCACACAGAAAGCTCAGCTCCATGGAGGTTGTCTCAGCCTAGAAGGCTTGTCTGGTCCTGAGCCCCAGCTGCTGGCCCGTCAGAGCAAATTCACATCATGCCTCATTAAAAATGTGGGGCTTAGTCCAGGCACCCACCCCAGACATATGCAGTGGAGGGGGGTGAACCTACACAGCCCCAGCATTTGGGGGACATCCTGCAAAGACCTGGCATGCAGAAACACCTCCCTAGCTCGGTGTTTTGGGCACCTGCCAGGTCCTGGACTGACCTGAGACCTTTGTCTGCTTGCTGCCAGGTGGTTTGTGGTCTTGGGATGATGACTGGGAACCTACATTGGACAAGCTGGGTTTGTGCCCCATGCAGTTCAAGCAGGAGTGTTCCCCCCTCAACAGCCCTGGACTGGCCATCTCCCGTGGGCGGTTGTCAGCTCGGGTTCAGCTCTTCCATCACCTGCTCTGAGGAGCCTGTCTGCTTGTTTGTTCTTGCCTGAACCCATTAATTAACCTGAATTAAAGCATCATTTGAGCTGACAGTGCTGGGCTTCCTTGCGGCAAGGATGTTCATTACGATTACCACCTGGGCAAGGAAATTACAGGAAAATTCCTGCGCTGCCAAGGTCTGGGAATGATCCACCAGCAGGACCCACAAACCTGGGATGGGGCTGGGATAATGGAAAAGGGCCTATTCCCATGCAGCTTGCTGGAAACAGGAGTAGATGCAAAACCCTTGAGCCTCTGGGAGCACAGGGTGTGCCAGGGGGATTTAATCCCCATCCAGCCTAGGGATGATGGGGAAAAACTTCTGTGATGCAGTAGCTATTGCTCATGGGGTTTGGGTGGGATCCACCAAAAATCTCCTTCCCTGGAAGAGATGCAGACCTGGGATGGGCTGCAGAGCCACAGGCTATCTCCATCCCTGCCTGGGGTTTCCAAATCTGCACAATGCACAGGCCATCCTGACCTGGTGCTGGCCCTGTCTGACCAGCAGGAACATCCCATGGCCTCTGGGCTCATGGGGCTGTGATGGACCCTTCCCTCTCTCTGCACCCACTGTCTCCTGCCCAAGGTGGTGTGGTTTTTTCTTAAAGGTGAGTGGAAATATAGAGAAATCCTTATGGTGGGAGAGAGGAGCATGGCCAGGTCAAGGAGCATTGCTTTGAGCCTTTTGCTCCTGTTAGTGACCAAATGGTGCAGGTCCTGCCTTATGCAGAGGTCCTGCAGCTCCATCCTCCTCCAAGCAAGAACCCCTGAGGGCTCTCACACCAGGAGCAGTGTGGGGGGTGCCAGTGGCATCCCCTGTGCCCTGTGTCACGGATTTCCATTGGAGGTGGAAGGAGTGAAAGGTGAGGCATGAGCAGAATCCAGCCTGTGTGCCTCGGTGCTCTGAGCCTGCTGTGGGTGCTCCTGTCCCCACAGCTGTGCAGCACCTTCCTGTGGCTGTGGGCAGATGGAATGCTGCTGCTGAAGGGCAGGAAATGCCAGGGAAAGGCCAGCTGAGCTAGATTTTAAAACTAAATTACACCTTGACTTTTTCACCAGCTTTAGCACAAAATGTGATCCCTGTCAGCGAGATTCAGTGTGTTTGGACATGTTCATCTTTGCACTTTTCCGTGCCTCTCTGTACCCCCTTTCCAATACCTTGGGTATCCAATGAGGTTTCTGTTGTGTATGTTCTCACTTGTCCAGTGAATAATCAATTTAACTTCCATAGGCACTGCTCCTCGAGGAAGAAACTGCTTCTTGCTAAAGGTGTGAAAGTAAGTAATGCATAAAATTAGCTTAGCCCTCAGATGGGAATTGACTCCAAAGCAATGGAACCTGCTCAGGCTCCCAGGAGCTGGACCATTTTCAAACCAGCTACTGTTTTGCAGAAGAGGGGAAATATTTTCCCAAAATATAGGAGGAGGGTTCTGGGGACTCAGTAATGACTGGGTGGCAGAGGGAAGAGCAGTCACCAGGATGAGCCCAGGCTGTGTTCCCAGGCTTTGAAACAGCCAGCCAGGAAGAAAATGTCCCAACATCCAGAGGGAGCTGAGAGCAGCTGTGCCCAAACAGTGCCTGGCCATGGGTGTCTGGGGCTGTGGGTGACCCTGGCCAGCCCCGCTCCTGGGCTGCTGATCCTACACACCACAGATTGTGTTTCTTTTTGTTTTGAAGAAAAATGAATTTCTGGGGTGGGATTTGCCCCCACTCCAGGGATTTGGACATTAATTTGTAATGGGGATTAAGAGTTCAAATCCCTTAAGCAGCTTTTGCAGCCCCATCCCTCATTCCCCTCACTGCCGAGACCCCCGGCCAGCCCCGCTCAGGCATGGACAGTGTCTGTGAAAGCCCCACGTCAGCAGGGCACTGGGCACTGGCATCACATCCTCGAGGACCCCCTGGCCCTGCAGGAGACAGGGACAGGGCTGTACCAGCCCCAGGCAGCCTGGCTGGAGGCTTCGCTGCCAGCTCCATCCCACCTCTGGGCACAGAGCATCTGCTGGGGCTGTGGCAGGGCAGCAGGAAAGGCTCTTACCATCCAAGACTGACATGAGCTTTGGTAAAGGCTCTGACACCCCCTTAAACATCTCAAGTTCATTTGTGCTCCTGGAGTCTCCCTTCCCAAAACCCCAGGGCTCAGCCTCTGCTCCAGTGTAGGAGGCCTGCTGGGAATTGGGGTTTAAGGCTGGTCCCCCCAGCATCAGACACTCCTCAGGGCTGAGGAGCAAGTGCCATGTTTCCACTGCAAGACTTCTATAAATAGGCTGACACCATTTCTCTGCTTAATTACCATGGACTTTAAGGCTATTTCCACTATATTTCAGTTTTGCATGTTGATTTCCTTATGATGTGTCCCTGGAATATCTGTCATGGTTTAAAGAGCAGAGCTCACTGGAAGGCAAGGGACAGCTTCAAGAGCATAACATCCAGGACAATAAACCCAAGGAGAAGGATTGCCCTCCTGGTTGGAATGGAGGGAAAGACTGGGTGTGCTGATTCTGGCCAAAGGCTGCTGGCAGCACGAGGGGTGCTAGGGCAGGTAACAAACCTGCAGGAGGGAGCTGCCAGGGCTCCCTGCCTGGCAGAGCCTCAGCCCCAGGGCTTGGCCTCAGCAGGGGGATAAGGGGGAGCATGGCCCCAGGCGTGGGGCACTGCATCCCTGGGATCCTCACCTCTGCCTGGGAAAAGGGCTCCACACCACAGACGTGTGTGGACTCCTTCCTGGATTCCTCCACAAGGTCCTGTCCCCAGCTGGGAGATCTGGGGGAGAAAAGTGTGAATTTGGGGGTGTCCACCTTGGCCGTGCCCTGGTGATGTGGCAGTTCAAGCACAGTGCAAGGGGGCAGTGCCCTCTGTCTCCTGGTGTGACACTCCTTGAGCCACTGGCATCACCCCTCCCTTGCTGAGGGAGGCAGGGAGGGTCCCCATCTACCCTCAGGGCACCCTTGGGCTCTGGGGTCTCCTCTTTCCAAGGGCTTTGGGACATGGGGTGAGGCAGGGGCAGCCCTGAGGCTGCTGCCAGGCACAGCATGGCCTCTCCTCTGGGTCACAGTGGGAGGAGGGGGCCCAGGTGCCTGGGAACCCCATGAGCATCTGAGCCCCATTAGTGCCCATCTCCATGGGGATGCTGCTCAGTCACGCTGTGGGCAGCCACAGGGGTTGGGGAAAACCGGGGCTGTCATCATGCCACAGCCCTTCTCCCCTCTGGTATCACTAATCTCTGCCCACTCCTAGGCCTGTGGTTGCTTTGTCTCCCCTCCTCCTTCACATTTCCAGTCACTCCCAGCAGGGATCCCCCTTTAGCCCAGAGTTTGCTGCTGGTCCCTGAAAAACACTGCAAGACATTGGCAGCTTGGTGCCTCTCACATGTCCTTGTGTCATCCTGGGCCAGCAGCTCCCACTGCCCCAGCCTCTCCACCTCTCACAGCATTCCATCCCTCTCCCTGAAGGAGGTCACTGCTGCCCTGAGCCACCCACAGCCCCCAAGAAACAAAGCTTGGCCTGGGGAGGGAGAGGGGAGCTCTGAGCCCCCCCAGCAGCTGCTGCAGCCCCCTCCCCTGCCAGCCGAGCTGCAGGAGCTCCCTGGGGCTCTGCCATGGCAGCAGCCACTGAATAATCTGTCAGGTCTGTCACATGAACTGGGGGGGCCAGTGGCCAGCAGGCTGGTGTGGAGCAGAGCCTGGTGAGTGGGGAGTGAATGTGCAGCCACTGGGGAGATTTTCTGAGCCAGTGGCCACTGTGAAATGTGCCAAACTTCACATTAACCCAGTGATAGATGTCTGCAGGCACATCAAACCAACAGACCCCCTCCTTGGCCCAAGGAAGCAAAGGCAGCAGCTGATTTGGATTTCCTCTGAAATAATGCAACTCCAGACAAGGACACATTTTAAAAACAAGCAGTTCCCAATGGCTTTTATCAAAAAACCAAGGCATCATTAAGGTTGGAAATGACCTCTAAGATCATTGAGTCCAACCAATAACTCAGGCCTGCAAGGTTCACCACTAAACCATGTCCCCAAATGCCAAATGTTGAGATTTAGGAACAAAGATAGCACAATTAAAACCATGCCCAGCCACCAGCCATCGGGAAAACAGCTCTCACTTTTGTCACACCCAGCGTGTGTCAATGCACTGTGAGGTGGGAGCAGCTGTGGTGCACTCCAGTCTGACCCAGGGCCATGTGGAGGGGATGGTCAGCAGAGACAAAAGTAGCAACTTCAGCATCCATTTGTGGGTGCAGCATCCCATGGCAGTGCTGGGAATGGAAATCCCTCAGAAGCCAAACCCTGGGCTCACCGGTGAGTTAGGAACCAAGCAAGCCAGGCACACTGTTTCATCTAAGAAATGTTCCAGATGTTCATATCTCTCTGCTTTGTGTTGTGCTCTGCCAAACCTCCCTCCCTGAGGAATGCACAGGGAGGAGAAATGCAGGCGACAGCAGCTCTTTGTGGTTTGCATAAGCTTCTACCCCTCTGTCTGGACAGGAAATCAGTGAATTTTGGGAGTTAGGTCAATGCTGCCCAGGGAAATTCTGAGTTTGGTTAGGGGCAGTGAAAGCTGGTCTCAGCTGGGGTGGCAGCAATGGGCTGTGCTCAAGGAGGCCTCCGTGAGCTTCCCACAACCTTCCAGGGAGCATCCCCAGCTCCCAGCAAAGAGCCAGCATCCTTCACCCTCCTTCCTTTTGCTGTTTGCTGATGAATCACTCCTGGATCCTTAAGACACTTCCATGAGCCCCACAGAGGGCTGGAGTTTCTGCAGCACTTCCCACTGCTAAGGAGAATCCACATGAGAAAGCTCATGCTGGGGTCCGTTCCTTTGGTCTTGGGGGTGTCAGAAAGGGGGTATCCACTGGCACAGGGCTGAAGACCCCTCTTCCCACTTGGGGTAGGACAAGCAGCTCACACCAGGACACCAGGGATGCACCAGAGGTGTGTAACACACCTGGTTCTTGGCAATACATTCTGCAAAGTCCAAGGTGGACAATGCTGAAATGAAGTGTCATCTCCCACGGACCATTCCTGACTGCCCAGGACTCACAGCTGCCTGTGGAGGACCTGGATTTTGGGGCTGCATGGAGGAACAGGGCTCCCCACACAGTGCAGGCAGGTCTGGCCAACAGGAGAGCAGGATGCTGCTGAGGGTTTTGAAAGCACAAGGTGTCAGAACAACCACCAACACCCAGGACCAGCACCCCACAGCCAGGACCAATACCAAATGCTTGTCCTGGTACCAGGACTCAGGATTAACACCCAGTGCCAGCCCCAGCACACAGTGCTGGGTCCCAGCACAAAAGTGCTGATGTTCAACACCACCCACAGAATGAAGACCCTGTACCAGCAACAGTGCATGAGGCACTGGTGTCCCAAATTTCGGTCCAATTAAACCAGTTTAGGGTTTGACCCATTCATGCCCAGACTCCCAGTTTCTCATCCCTGACAAAGCAGAAGGAATTCATTAAATCTATAAGGAAGGGAAAGGTGCTGGGGGTGGGCAGGAGTCCCCCCAGTCGCCTGGGGCTGGGCAGGGCTAAGGCACCTCCTGCACGTGGCACAAAGAGCCACAAGAGCTGCTCCCCCCGACAGGCTGAGCCCACCCTCCCACGCCTGCGCCGGGGGGTCTCCGGAGGAGCCGAGCTCACGCAGCAGCCCTTCTTCAGGCACTCGTGCTGCTGCCTTCAGAGCTTTATGAATATTGTAGCAAGGCCATTCCTTTCATCTCTGCTTCTTTCCAGGGAGCCCCAAACCTTCTGCACATTCATTTCCACCTCACTATTCCTCTTAATTATTTAAACTCGCCTTCCCAAAAGTGGAGCCCTTCCATTATCACTCCCTCCTCTGAAGCGCATGTGGAATTCGGGGACTTGCAAATCCACTCAACTTCTTCCCATTCGTGCAGAGCAGAAGGTTTCCTCAGGCTCCCCCCACTGCTCCCTTCCAGCCTGGCCCCAGGCCACATTCACAGAGGCCTCAGCCATGGAAGCCTCAGAGCCAAGGCAGAGCACAGCAGCTTTTTACTGGGGTCCTGAACGCTGAGGATCTTCCCCAGGTGCCTTTGATCATTTCCATGGCTCTTCTTGGTGGTTCTCCCCCAGATCTGTGTGCAGGGCCAGATGTCCCTGCACTGCAGCTGTACTGAGGTGGCTCATGCTGGAAAAATCCCTTGCTGCTCCTCAGCCTCAGCAAAGCACCTGCGAGAGCTCCCTGCAGGGCAGAGCCCCTCCCTGGCCCTCTAACGAGACATACTCAGTTAATTGCATTTTAACATAGGAACATCAAACCCAGCTCCCCAAATACCTAAAGTTAAAGCCTGGTGGCTCAAACACTGTTGGAGAAATGCAGTTTTCAATAAAATAGATGCACATTAACACCTTCTGTGTATTGAAAGGTGGCAGCTGCATTTGAGCACCAGCACACATCTCTTACTGCTGGCCCAGCTCCCAGCTCCCCATGCTGCTGGGATCCTGCCACAGCTGAGGAGGGAGGGTCTGGTGGAGCTTTGGGGGTGCTGGCAGGACACAGGAGCTGGAGAAGGGGGTGACTCAGACAGCTTTGACACATCCCGATCTCCTGTCAAGCCTGAACCTGCTGGGTGCTCAGCAGCCAGGGCTTTGTGCCTGCAGCAGCCCTGCCCAAGCTGTGCTGTGCTTGGGTGGGAGCAGTGTGACAAGAACATGTGCTGGAGCAAGAGACCCCTGGCCACTGCACTTTCCTGCTGTTGGTGTGCCATTCTCTGGTTATCTCATACCCTAAGGGTCTCTTGGTTGGGCTCATCTTCCCTGAGGCCACTCTGGGAGGGTTGGGGTTTTCTCACCCCACTGAAGGGGACAAGGGTGGTGAGGAAGTGCAGTGGGCCCTCATGGACACCTGGGCACCTCCACCAGCCAAGCACTCTTCCTGTTACTACTATTTGTTTATGCAAATAAACCAGCTTCAGACTGAAAATGGGGTGGGGGCTCCAAGGGGACACTGGTGCAAAGGGCTGCCAGACCCCCGGCCTCCAGCACCAGCAGCAGCATCAGCCAAGAAGGGAGGACTCCACTCTGAGCAGCTCCCAGCTCCATAACCCTCCAAACCACTCTTAACAGAGGTGCATGCATCTCCTCCGAGGCTGTGTCAGCAATGTCCCGGGTGGGAATTGTCACTGTGGCTCTGCTGACTGACGACCCTGTGGCAGCAGCCCTTAGGGGCCCATCCCTCCCCAGCCACCCTGACCTGGTTGGTGGCTGGTCCCCAGCAGTGGGACCCCTCACCCGTTGTGGCCAGGCCAGCACTCACCTCCATGCACCTCTCCCTGAATTAATCATCAGCCCCACTCTGTGCTCCACTCCTCACTTAAAGAGATTTTTACACATTAAAAATTCACAGCACTAAATGATTGATGGCTGAGGCCCCCTGCACCTCTGAGGAAGAGCTCAGGCTGCTCCAGCTTCACTTTCCACCCGGACTCCAGCATGTCCTTGTCCCCTGCCATCCCCAGTGCTGCACCAGGCATCATCTTGGGGGAAAAACCAGCATGGCAGTGACCCCCCAAAAAGGCACCATTAGCTCTCTAGAGCTGCTGGTGGTGTGCTGAAGGTGCTTTAGGTGCTGGAGCATCTCCGGATCCCTGGCATGTGCCTGTTGTGGCCAACACCAGGGGGAACGAGATGCTCTACTCCTGTGTGGGGTCTTGGGAGGGTCTCGGGGGAGCTGTTTGCCAGCCTGAGCAGCACAGAGGAGGGCTGCAGGCTTAAGTGAGAGTTGCAATGGGGGCCTTCTGTTCTCTCCTCCTGTCACTCCATCTCTCATCCCAAGACATGGCAGGTGATTGGGAGCAGCCATTGAGGGGCTGCACAGGTCAGGGGAGACAGGGGGAAGAAAAAACCTTTGTTCTGACCTGGGCTGTGTGGGCTCTTGTCTGTTCTGTCACTGTCCCCAGCAATAACAAGCTCTCGCCCCACCTCCCCAGAGCCTTGCTGCTTCCTACCCCCAGCCAATGCCCACACCACAGGCACCTGCCCAGACACCCTCCAGCATGCACCCCCGCACAGACCTCCTAAACCCATCCCCTAAACCCCCTAAACCCATCCCCTAAACCCATCCCAAAGCCCATCCCAAAGCCCATCCCCTAAACCCATCCCAAAGTCCAAAGCCCATCCCTAAACTCACCCCCAAAGCCGATCCCAAAGCCCATCCCTAAACCCATCCCCTAAACCCATCCCAAAGCCCATTCCCAAACCCATCCCTAAACTCACCCCCTAAACCTATACCAAAGCCTATCCCTAAACTCACCCCCAAAGCCGATCCCAAAGCCCATCCCTAAACTCACCCCCTAAACCCATCCCAAAGCCCAAAGCCCATCCCAGACCCTCCCCGATTCCCGGGGCGGGAGCGCCCCCTGCCGGTCACATCAGGGCAGGCAGGAGCGGGATTGGGCTGGAACCGAGCTGGACTGGGCCGGAACCGAGCTGGACTGGGCTGGAACCGAGCTGGACTGGGCTGGAACCGAGCTGGACTGGGCCGGAACAGAGCTGGGACTGGGCCGGAGCCGAGCTGGGACCGAGCTGGACTGGGCCGGAACCGAGCTGGGACTGGGCTGTGACTGGGCTAGGACGGGGCTGGGACCGGGCCGGGATGGAGCTTCGGGAGGGCAGCTCGGGGTCAGGGCCACCCTGTCACCCCCTCATCCCATCACTCTGTAGTCCCATCACCCTGCCAGTGCCTCACCTTGCCACCCCACCACGGCTGTTGCCAACCTGTCACCCCATCAGGGCTGCTCCCGCAGGTAGATGTGGTTTGCTCCCAAAGTTCCCCCAGCCCCAGCGGTTCACTCTGGGCAGACCCCAACGTGGTGCCCACCTCACCAGCGACCCCGGCCCCTTTCTGCTGTCCCCCAGCCCCAGCTGTGCCGTGGTGCCCTGCTCCCCACCCCAGCCACCACTGCCTCCACTCCCCTCTGCCCGGGTCTTGCTCGCCCTCCTGTTCAGAGCTCGAGGGCAGCAGCAGCCACTGCCCAGGCGCTCGGGCTTTGGCTCAGCACCGCCCGGAATCCTCATCTGTCTGCAGGGACACTTCCTTTTGCACTCCCCCCACACCCTGCCCGACCTCGACACCCAGGACCTGTGTTGCACCCCTCAAACACGCACTGAATCATAAACAATTATCCCTCATTCCAGGTGTCTGTCCTTGTCTCAGAGGAGACGTGTCTGGAGCAGTGCTGGGGGCCAGAGCAGCAGTTCTGCCACCCACAGTAACCCCGATGTCCCCAGGTGCCAGTGGCGCTGCAGGTGCTCCCTGCCACGTGTCCAGTGCCTGGGGGACTGAATCATGCTGTTCCTCTTCTTTTCTTCCTCGAGGGAGAAGGTGCAGGTGCCACACGCCTGGCTGTTCCCCATGGGGCTGTCCCTGTCCCTGCAGTGTAGGTGGGCTCAGAACAGCAAGTTCAGAGGTACCACCTACACTGTGCAGCATCTCCAAGAAAAATTCCGGTAAATCGGATACTTTCCAGCTTCTCTGTGCTCGCTGGCAAAGAAGGAACCAGCTGGATGCTGGCACCGGGCCAGCCTGGACAGAGTCTGGCAGGAGGGAGCTCCTGGAAGGGGTGGCGGCGGATCCACACTGGAGGAGTGCGTTCCTGTGGTGCAGATGGAGGGGAAGCTCCCAGCAGAGATCCGCGAGCAGGGGCAGAGGCGCTGCCCGGAGGAGGACGCGGGCTGGGCAGGGCGCTGCGCTTGGCCCCGCTCCACGGCTGCCGGCTCAAAGCGCCATTGTGTGCCGCCGGCAGATGTGCCGCTTCGGGCGGCGGCACAGAGGGGCTTTTCTGCTCTTCTCAATGACAGATCTGTGCCATTGCCGTCGGGAAGGTCCCGCTGCCCCCGGCCCTGGCGGGAAGCTGCCCGAGAAGGGCCGGACACGAGCGGCCTTGCCCGACTCCGCTGGAAATGTCAGAGGGGAGCCGGACCGTCGGCTCTGCGGCGGGGGGAGTGAAGCTGGGGCAGGGAGAGTGGAGGCCTGAAAACAGCTGGAAATAACTCCCCGGGGAAAAGCTGCAGGGCAGACAGGCATCTGCTGGGTAGGAAATTCCCTCTTTGTCCTAAGGACTCAGCTGGCAACTTTGCTGGGTGCTAGAGGACAGAGAGCACAGAAGCAGAAGGGATTTGGGGGCTGGTTTTTGCTCACGCTGTACAGCCAGCTCCATTCTGCTCTGCAGGGTGAGGGGTCGAGCTGGAAATCAGTGGGTGGAGCTGAGACCACATCACCCACCCGGTGATGGCGACATCCTTGTCCCCACGCAGACCAGTGTCCCTGCCGAGCACCAGGGGCTGGTCAGGGCTGCTGCTCCTGAGCATTTTCCACAGAGGACAGGGCTGCAGCTGGGACCCCAGCCTGCTGTGGGACCGAAGTCACAGGAATTCACAGGGGCAGCTGTCCCCCTTTCCAGGAGTCACCCCTTTTGGGGACAATCAGCTTGGGCACCTATTTCCAAAATCCATTTCAGAGCCTACTGGCTGCGGGAGGACATGAGGGCCCAGAGCCCCTAAAGGAAAATGGCCATTTTGAAGGAGTGTAGTGTTTCAGCCAAGATTACAGACCTTCAAGGCAACCCAGGCTGCAAATCCGCCGTGCACAGCGTGACCCCAGTCCCGGGATGTCCCGCTGAGGGCTCTCGCTGGCCCTGGGGGTGTGCGGGGCACACAGAGCAGGACGCGGCCGCCGGGGCTGGCCCGCGGCCAAAGCAAACCCCAGCTGCGGAAAGCCCGCACGGCACTTCCCTCAGCGCTGATAAGGCTGAGCTGCAATCACAGCCACAAAAAAAGCTGTCCCGGCCTTCCCCGGGCTAGCCAAGGGCTGTGCCAAGCACATCAAGGATTGCCCGAGATAAAAGCTCACGCCTGCCGTGCCGCACAGGCACGAAATGTCACCTGCGGCGGCTAGATCAGAGGGGACACGGGCTGGGGACAGGAGACACCGTGCACCTGGACTAGGGCTTGTCCTGCAGCGCTGTGCTGGGGACAAGAGGGTCACATACCTTAGTGGAAGGCAGCGGGAGGTGGCATGGAGCAGGAGGTCCCCAGGGAGAGGTGTCATTGAGGGTGGTCTGTGCTTGGTGCAGGTGCCTCAGCATAGCCCTGACCTGGGTTCAAGGGGGTCTCCAGGAGGTGATGGGTGCTGGGAAATGGCAAGGCAGGAGGTTTTTGGCAAGGAGTCTGTGTGGTGGTTGTCCTGCTGTCAGGGTTTGGCTTCCCCCAGTGGCTTCAGCCTTCATGCAAGCCCCTTCCTGCCAGCTCAGCTGGGTCTGAGCTGACCCACAGCTCCTTGGGGACCCTTCCCCAGATCCCACACTGCTGGGGAAGTGGCTCCAGCTCCACTCTTGGGCTCTTTGTTTTGCTGCAGCATCTCAGGGAGGAAGGATCTGAGCAGAGAGGTGACGAGAGGAAATGAGCATTCTGTTCACTCCCAAACCTGCAGGCAGAAAACAAGGACATCCTGCTGGGGTGGCTGGGCAGGGACGCTGTGCCTGTGGGGAGGGCAGCGTGCTGGGCTGGGATGTTGCTGGCATTAACACCCTTTCCTACAGGGACTGGGCCAGACAGAGCCTCACAGCTTTTGCCTCTGGTCTCACACCCTGCCCAGCCTGGCCAGCTCGTTCAGGGGGCCGTGGAGGGGGTGGTGGAGCCAGGAGCCAAGCTCAGGCAGGCTTGGTGGAGCTGGAGCAAGCAGAGATGAACTCAGGCAGCCAGGAGGTGGCTGGAACACATCTGATCATTTGTGTACCCAGAGCATGCACTGCTCCTCCCTGCCATGGGCCACCACTGGCCACTCTGGACACGCAGGACTTTGGAGCCCACTGCCTCAGAAAGGACCAAGATGCTCCTGCTGCCCATGGCGGAGACCAGGGTGCCCAGGGGTCAGGATCCCACTACCCAGGGAACAAACAGAGTCATCCAGAGCTGCAGCAGGTGGAATGGCTCATGCTGCAGCACACAGGGCTGCAGCCCTTTCCCACCAGCATCTACAGCAGCATTTCTCAGGGTGTCTCCATCCAGGAGCCATCTGAATGACACGGAATGACAGTAAATGGCTGCTTGTAGCCTGCCAAAAGCCTGGACAAGCTTTATGTATTTTCTTGTGCACCAGCACCAGCACCACCCAATTCCTGTGCTGTGTGCAGAGGGACAGAGATGCAGCCTGCTCTGTCAGTCTGCAGTCACCTCCAGCTCCTGGGGCTCTGTTCCCAGCACATTGTGGGGAAGCACCCAGCTGTGCTGGTGTGAGTCACAACACATGCACACAGGTGCACCCACATTTCCTACTGCTCTGATGGGAAATGAGGCATGATCATATTCACAGTCCCAGTAGGGACTGACAGAGAGAAAAGGTTTCGGATTCACAAGGAAAGTAATTTTTTGAGACCTTCTTCTGGACCAAAAAAGCTTTTCAGCAGATCTTATTCTATGAAAACTCATTAGCTCCTGGAGCTTTTTGTTCACATGGACACTCTTGCGAGGGTCGGGGCTGATTTCAATGGCCATTGTGAAGGAACAGCTGTGCCAGACCGAAAACTGATGCCATGAAAGTCAGCAGAGCCCCAGACAGCTGAATGACAACACTCTATTCCCAGGAAACCACCGAGGTTTTTTTGGCAGAACTGCCCCACAAGAGGAACAGAAGCCTGGCTAGCTGCCCCCACCCTTCCATGCAGGGTTATGGGAGAGATGTTGAATACAAGAGCTTGGTCCCACACTGTGGAAGCCTCTGCTCCTTACCTGCAGCCTTTCCCATACTGAGCATCTGTGCATCTTGCACCCACACAGGCACCAGTGCTAACAGCCCCAGCTCACAGCTACACTTGGTTGACCCAGCCCTTGGCACAGGCGTGGCTGCGGCTGCTGCCATTTGCCTCCAAGCCTGGCTTCAGCTGCACGTGCTGGGCAGCACAGCCTGGGCCAGCAGGAGCCACAGCTCCAGCAGGTCCTGGCTCGGCGTCCCTGCTGTGGGGTGAAGCCACCACACCAGAGGCCAGCCGAGGCTGCAGAAGCACTTTGCTCCATGTGATCTGCTCTTGGATGCAGATGAGATTTACATGGGGTGTAAACACCAACCAGCCCAGGTGAGTTCTCTGGCCATGGCCTCATATTTGAGTCCCACATAGTTTCTGCAGAAAACAGCGAATATTAGAAACAATGACTGCCCCTTGGGTTTGATTCTTCTCAGTGACCAGAACTTAAAGCCAGAGGAGTCTGATTCCTGCAAGGAGCAATGCCATCCCTCTTGTTCAAAGGCTGCTGGTGAGTCTCAGCCTGGAAATATCTCTGAGCTGCCACAGTTTTGTGATCCAGCACCACATTCAGGCAGCCCCAGGGCTGTATTTCTTTGGTGATGCTGGGTTGTTTGTGGTCTCCTCAGTCTTCCAGAGCTCAGCCCTCAGGCTGTGGTAGCAGCAGTCATGTGGGGGTCTGGCATCCACAGGGCTGCAGTGACATCACTTTCCCAAGCTCATGTTTCCTCAACTCCTCCTTTGTTGTTTTTTTCCCTTTGCAGGGAGGAAACTAGAATTGCTGCCTGGAGGTGGGTGACACTTTTGTCAGACGTCCAAGAGCAGAAGTGAGGGACCTGGATGTGAGCTCATCATGGACCTTTGAGCCGGGATGTGGGGCATGAGCTCCACAGCCCAGCTGGGCACTGCTGGGACCTGGCTCATTGCCCCAGACTTCTCCTTTCCTGACCTGGACAGAGAAGGTAAAGCCACACTGTGCAGGGGACCCAAGCGATTTCTTCTCCAAGCAGTCAGTGAATCAGCAAGAGTGGTGCTATTCCAGACCTGCTTTGGAGACCAATTGAGGGTGTGAAATTACCAAGTTCATTACCACAGGATGCTGGGGAGGCCAACTATGCAAATGGATTGGAGAGGGATGGTCTGTCAGTGGAGGTAGATTCATTAGAGCTATTAAGGTACTTCCGTCCGGATGCAAACCCTTTCCCAGGAAGTCCCCAAACTGCCTGCCAGCAGCTGGGAGGGACGTCGGGAAGCACATCTTGTTTCTCCTGCTCTTCCCGTGAGTAGTTACAGAAGTGCCAGATATGGAAAAATACCCGTGAAGTTCAGAGCTGAAAAGGAAAGAAAAAGAAACAAAAATCTTTGCTGAGGGTTTCAGGGCTGAAAAGGTCTGCAGCAGTTAGTGAGGGCAAGCTCTAAGGTGGGGAATGGCCGGGGTCCTTACAGGATGTGGGGAGAGCCCAGAGCTCGCGGCTCAGCGACCAGCACGGGAAGCAGGCGGGGAAGAAAGCTGGCAAGAAAAGGAGACAGACAGCCGCTGCTGGGACAGGGAGGGCTGCCAGGAACCCAGCGGGGCCAGGCCCGGGGAGCCCAGCCAGGCCCAGAGGCACACCGCTCCCGGCCGCGGGTGGCTGTGCTGGGCTGTGCTGGGGGAGCAGGGGGTGCAGGAGCTGGACCCCAGCCACCCGCCGGGCCCCCAGCAGCAGCGGGGTTGAGCTCAGGGCAGAGGGTATCTCAGCATCGGGGTGATGCGAGCAGGGGATCCCCCTTTCTGTAGGGTGACCATCCGCGATGCGGACAGGTCAGGGAGAATCCCATCCCCAGAGTGACTGCAGTAGGCGCACCCCATCCCCAGGGTAACCAGGACAGGGGACCTGGGGGTGACAAGGGTAGGGGACACCGCTCTCCCCAGGTGACAGGAACGGGGCACATCCCCGGGCGGCCACGGGGACAGCAGCGATACCCCCTGCCCGGGCGGAGAGGCAGCTGGCGGGGACGCGGCGGGGGCGGTCCCCGTCCCGTCGGGCCCGGGGCCGGTCCCCGCCCGCCCCCGCCCCGCGGCCCCGGCGGCGGGAGCGGGAGGGGAGCGGGGCCGGGGCCGGGCTGGAGCTGCCCCCTCCGGCCGGCGGCGGCGGGGCCCGGGGTCCCCTGGGCTGGGGACGGGCTGCCGCCCCGACGTGCGGGTGCCGTGAATGTGCTGCTGGTACCCGGGGCGCTGGGGATCCCCCAGGAGTGCCGGGAACCCCTGAGGTTGGGGATGCTGCTGGACTCCCAGGGGGCTGGGGAACTGCAGGGTTCTGGGGACTCCCTGGGGTCCTGGGGACCTCTTTAGGCCGGGTGTGCTGCGGGTTCCCCGGGTGGTGGGACATGGCAGCCCGGGCTGCTGCGGGCTGCTCTAGGGTGCTGGAGGGCACAGGAGTGCTCGGTGTGCACATGGAGATCCCACCCCGGGCTTGTGCACGGTGCTGTGCGTGTGCCTCGGCTTACCTGGGCTTCCCGCGTGTGAATTTAGTTTGATCTCTGAGCTCCTCCTCTCAGCAGGACAAGCCCAGGCCATCGCTGCTGATGCAGCCCCGAGGGAATCCGGAGGTGTTGGAAGGTGCTGCTGGGCAGCAAGGAAAGGGGTTGATGTTCTCTAGTGTAGTGCTGTAGGTGTGAGGGGGCTGGTAGAGCTGATCCCCTCGTGGGTGAGTCTGTGTGTGGGCTCTACACCTGTTGTGTGTGAGCTCAGGGAGGTCCCTGAGGGGCTGGAGTGGGTGCAGAGCCTGGGCGGCCCCTTTGGCCTCCCAGCCAACCAGCCATTGATGACGACAACTCCAGAAATAACAGTCCAACCCTGAAATTAGGCTGTTGAGATGATAATTTCCCTTTCTCTCCCTGGGTCAGCATTGGGCACTCACCCACCTGGATTCAGCTCCTCCAGGAACAGCTCCAGCATAGACAGCATGGCCACTTTGGCCTGGGCAAATAGGCACAGGCTGTCCCATACAGCCCGTGCAGCAGGGAACAGGGACAGGAAGGTGTCGTGAACCCTAGATACCTACTGCTGCACCCAGCCACAGTGCTGGCAGGTAACACTGCAGGTGACAAGCACATGTGACAGCTGACTGTGCGAGGAGCCCAAATCCTGGCAGGCTGCTGGCAGTGGAGGAAGCCGTGTGCTTGCTCAGTGGTTTCCCTTTAACTTTGGAACAGCCTCAGTTCCAAGCTTCAGGGCTTATCGCCTGCTCAGCTACGAGGGAAGCATGCCTGGCTGAGATAAATCAAGCTGTGCTGGCCAGGGCAGCTCTGGACTCTGTTCTTCTCACATTCCTCATGACCTCAGTATTTTGGCTCAGGAGGAGAGGCAGGGAGAGCCCTCTCTGTGTCCAGCCCTGGCCCCGCCGGTGGAGCAGCTCGGGCTGCGCTGCAGCAGGTGGTTGAACCAGGCTGAGGGCTGCTACAGCTGTGGCCCCAGGGAAGAAAAGGGCTCAAAGGTCTCAAGCTTTAGGAACAGCTCTCCCAGACCTCTCCTCTGCCAGTCCAGGAGCTTGGGAACCCTAAGGGGAGATTGTCCCATGAGGCCAGGGGTCACAAGGTGCCCAGCCTCCCTCATCCCTGACATGACTTCTGATTGTAATTAGCAGACCAGCTCCAGTTTTGGCCCCAAGTTTCCCATATTTGCATTGGTACAACAGCACGAGGGGAAAATACAGGTGTGAGCTGAAGCTGCTGAAAATCAGCCTTTGGCACCAAAGTGGCTGGTATAATTGGCCCCAGCAAGACTACAGCCCATGTGGAGGGCGGCTGCCTGTGTGGTGCCATGTCCATGCCTTGTGGCAGCCAGGTCCAGCTGTGCTGGCAGTGGCTGGGCCACGGGTCTGGGGACTCAACCTGCTGCACACTGGGACCATCTGCCCCACTTGTCCAATCCAGCCCCACACCTCTTCCCCAGCCCAGGGACAGTTTGCACAGCCCAAGGAGCCTGTGGGATGTTTGCTCCTTGCAGGAGGGTTTGAACACCATGGGGTCCGTGGGGCCACTTGAACATGGTTGGTAGCTGGCAGGTCCCATCACCATTTTTGGAGCTGGGTGAAGACAGAAACTTGTGCTCTGGTCCAGCCCTGTCAGACCAAAAGAAATAGGGTCTGGAAGCAGTGGGAGGATGTCCCCCACAGTCGGGATGCAGCTGCAGACATTGGCTGAAGGGGCCATAGGAGGTGGCAGGTCCCCAGCTCAGTGGAGGGGACACCAGTGCAGTGCTGGTGCAAAGGGCACCTTTGCTGCTGGAGTGGTGTGGGAGGTCTCCAGGCCTTGGCAGAGGAGGCTTTTCCTGTCCCCAGGCAGGACAATACCCAGGCTGGGCGGCGGAAGGGAGCTGCCGGCCACTTCCCCCCGAGGAAACGCTCCCGCTGGCTCTGGCTCCTGTTGCTCTCTCTTCCTTTTTGATTTACAACGTGTGTGGAGCCCAGCAGGAAGTTTGTCCTGGCCCCAGCACTGTTTAATTACCTGCAGCAAGGGCCATGCAGAGGAGGAAGCCAAACTCTTCCCAGGGTGGGAGGGATTAGAGGAGGTGGGGGATGTGTGGACCCTCTTGGGCATGAAGCCAGCAGCTTGGGAATGGTGGGTGCCAGCATGGAGCTGGGATGTTACCAGGGAGGTGGAATTTGGGATGTGCATTGGCTGTGGGTGGGTTGACAGAGTGGGTGAGCCCCAAAATCTGTCCTGGTGGCCAGTGGGAAGTGTTTTATCTGCCCAGTTGGACTCTGTGCCCAGCCTAAGCCTGGCCTGGTGCTGCCTCAGCTGCTCCACGGGGTCAGGGGGGCCGAGGGCTGGTGGCTGCAGCGCTGGGGCTGGGGAATGGCTGCAGCATCGGCCTGAGGGGCAGACGTGGGTGTTTCTGTGCAGATCCTGCGCCGCTCCCTGGGCAGCTCTGAGCCTCAGCTTCCCTGAGGGCTGTGCCCAAGCCACCATTCCTCTGATGTAGGTGGGTTGACAGAGGAGTGGGTGAGCCCCAAAATCTGTCCTGGTGGCCAGTGGGAAGTGTTTTATCTGCCCAGTTGGACTCTGTGCCCAGCCTAAGCCTGGCCTGGTGCTGCCTCAGCTGCTCCACGGGGTCAGGGGGGCCGAGGGCTGGTGGCTGCAGCGCTGGGGCTGGGGAATGGCTGCAGCATCGGCCTGAGGGGCAGACGCATGCAGCCAAGGCCAGATCCTGTGCCACTCCCTGGGCAGCTCTGAGCCTCAGCTTCCCTGAGGGCTGTGCCCAAGCCACCATTCCTCTGTGGCATTTCTCCTCCCCTGCTTTCTTCTGAAAATAGCCCAGTGCCAAATGCTTTGCCCACCAACAACTGCTCAGCCCCATGGCCACCTGTGCTCCATGGGCACAGCCACGGGACTCTGGTGCCATGCACACCAGCAATGGGTGCTCCCAAGGTGCTGTTGTCCCATCATGCTCCTGCCAGGAGCACTTCACACCTGGGCCCCAGCATCCAGATGCTGCCAGATGTTGTAGCAGGTCCTAGGTCAGTGCTCACAGCTGGTTGCACCCCCAGCCATGAGCTCACTTCTGGACCACAGCCGTATCCTCTTGGCCCTCCTCCAGTGTGTCCATACCTGGCTCCTGGGAAAACCAGGCTCCCATTTCATTCCCCTCTTCCTTATCCCACATTATGGATAGGGGAAAGCAGTCAGGTCCCTCCTGGGGGTCACTGGCCCCTTAGGACATTCCTGAGGCCTTGTGGGGCACCCTGGGTGGCAAGAATGGGCATCACACCCAGCACTGACAGGTGCTGGCAGCTCCCTGCAGTCACGTGCCTTTGCCAAAGCATCGTTTCCCTTCATCCAAAGCCCACTTCACACTGAGTATTGCACCTATACAGGTTTCAGCCTCTTTTTTCCTGGCCTGCTCCCACTGTATGGCCAAGCTCCAACTCGTGACCCTCAGAGCTGGCAGCACGGCCATCCCAGCTGAGCTGTGGAGCATTCCTTAAATGTACAAACAATCCTGGCGCCACAGGCAGCACCGCACTCGGCCAGCCACCGGCTCCAATGTCAGCCCTGGGCTGGGGGAGGCCAGGGGACCTGGCAAATGGCAGGGGGCAGCCACAGGGCTCTCCTCGGGTGGGGGTCAGGACTGTGTGGCTGCCTGGGGCTCACCAGCCCTGTGGTCACAGGGTTTGGCTGGATGTGGTCTCATTGCAGGTTGATGGTCTTCTGGTCAGCAGCATTCCGGGAAGAAGATGGCTCAGCCAGCACCCCTGAACCAGAACCTCCCAGGTAAAGAGGCCAGGGTTGTCACCAGGTAGTGACAGCAGAAGGGGTGCAAGGGGGGTGGCAGGGCTGAGCTGTCCCGTCTCATCCCAGTGGAGTTCCTCACTCCAGCACCAACTCTGACATGGACTGTGTGCCCTGTGATATCCTACGGCACCGAGGGTGCTGGACACAGACACATCATGGAGGAGACGGGCCTGCAGGCTGTAAATTCCAGTATAACCCAGTCAGAAAAGCCATCCTGTCTCCACTAACCATCCCTTCTTCTCTTGCAGATCTCGGGGGCCCGTTCTTGTATCGGGACCAGGATGATGGAGAGAAGAGCTCGTATTCTGTGGAAACCCCTTACGGCTTCCTGCTGGACCTTGATTTCCTGAAGTATGTTGATGATATTGAAAGTGGCCAAACACTCAAGAAAGTGCCACTGCCTCGCAGGGCGAAAGGGTCCCGTCCAACGCCCAGCACGCTGCGCAGCCCCAGCAGCCACACCAGCGCCTGGACCTCCACCGAGTCCCTCACGTCCACGGCCAGCGAGGAGGGCAGGACTGCGCTGCTGCTGTCCCCCCACGGCCGAGCACCCCTGGAGCCTGCGAGCAAGCCAACCTCCCACCCCATCTCACCGCCGCCAGTACGGCTGCTCCCACCTCCCACCCGCAAGTGCCTCGTGCCAAACCCACGGGTGGAGAAGACTTTGCTGGAGACAAGCAGGAGGCTGGAGCAGGAGCAGGGCCGTTTGCAGGATATTGGTGGTCCCTCCCACATTGGCCTGCCGGGTGCCCTGGGCCAGCCACCCCACTGGGTGCCAGTGGGCGCCGAGGGCCAGGCGGGCTGGGGCCGGGTGAGCCCTGGCAGCTCGGGGCGCAGCACTCCAGCTGCAGGGCTCGGCACGGCCCCGCTGCAGCACGTGCGGGAGCAGATGGCTGCAGCCCTGCGGCAGCTCCGGGACCTGGAGGAGCAGGTGAAAACCATCCCACTCCTGGAGATGCAGATCTGCGAGTTGAAAAGGGAGAAGGCAAAGTTGCTGGAGAAGCTGTCGGCAGAGCCTGGCGAGGCATTGTATCACCCCTCTGGCTCTGAGGCAGGAGCAGGGGCTGAGGAGGCACCCCGTACAGGGCCAGAGAGTGAAGCAGAGCCAGTGAAGGGGCGAACGAGCAAAATTGCAGAGCTGAGGAAGCTGACGGAGAAGCTGGCTGTGCCGGAGCGGAACATCAGGGCTTGGCCAGGCAAGAGCCCCAGGGTGGCTGAGAGGCCGTGCCGCTCTGTGGCAGTGGGTGAGGATCGGGCCATGACAGATGCCGTCTTCTACTACCGGTCGCAGCAGGAGAGTGGGGACACACCAGACAGCGGCACACAGGGACGCAGGGATGTGGCTGTCTGGGTGATAGAGTCCTCGCTGGGGCTGGCCACTGAGGCGGAGCGGGAGCTGGAGCTGCTGCAGCAGACGGTAGGGCACCAGAAGGAGGTAATCACCCTGATGGAGGGGCACCTGCAGGAGGCCACACGGGAGCTGGAGGAGCTGCGGCTGGAGGTGTGCGCCCGCCGGCCCCACGGGCAGGTGGACAAGGAGGTGATGGCTGTGCCGCAGGTGGCTGAGGCACTGGTGGAGGCTGTGGTAGTAACACAGAGCCGTGCAGCTGGTGACCCCCCAAAGACAGTGGAGGCAGGTGTGGAGTGCTGTCCCCCAACCTCCTGTGTCGCCGTGGGCTGCCGCCCTGACGGGCGGGACGTGGCGGTTGGACCCGATTCAGCTGCCAGCTGCGATGACAAGGGCAGCCAGACAGACGTGGGCAGCGCTGTCCTGGCAGGAGAGGAGAAGGAGCCCGGTGTGGGTGAGGTGATGGAGCCTGGCCTGGGTGACGGCCCGAGCAGCCCCTCAGCACCAGGTGCAAGAGCAACGGCGGGGATGTGCCCAGACAGCCAAGGCCCTGGGCCAGCTGTGCTGGAGACAACACACAGCAACTGGGACCCAGCCCCAGCACAGGACAGTGGAGCTGCCCCAAGCCCTGCAGCCGGTGAGTGTCACCAGGGATGATGCCAGGGTCTGGGTTGGAATGTTCCTGCAGGAAGGGAGAGGATGGCCTTGTTGGGGACAGTGCCTGCAGGGCCAATGCTGCCCACGTTCCAGCAGTTGCCCATGTCCCTTCCATGCCCGCCCGGGGGTCTAGTGGGTTTGGGGTGCTTGGCTAGCTCCAGAAGAAACTTTACAAGAGCACGTAGTGACAGGACAAGGGAGAGTGGTTTCAAAATGACAGGTTTAGATTAGATATTTGGAAAAATTCCTTACTGTGAAGTGGTGATGGCCTGGCACAGGTTACTTAGAAAAGTTGTGGAGGTCCCATCCCTGGAAGTGTTTGAGGCCAGGTTGGCTGGAGCTCTGAGCAAGCTGGTGTAGTGGAAGGTGTCCCTGACCGTGGCGGTGGAGTTTGAAATGAGATGATCTTTAAGGTTTCCTCTAACCCAGACCATTCCATGATTCTAAAATTCTATGATTCTTGCTCACTGGCCCTTGACATCCATCTCTTTCCCTGTAGGAGCCCTGAAGTCCATCATGAAGAAGCGGGATGGTCCTCCCCGGAGCGAGGCAGAGGGCAGCAAGAAGAGCCTGCAGTTTGTGGGAGTGCTGAACGGGGAGTACGTGCTCGGGGGCTCCTGCCACCCCTGTGAGCCAATCCTGGTCCCCTACATCCCTGTCCTGAGCTAGGGCCAGTGGCAGGGCCTGAAGGGGGCCAGACTGGTGCTGTGTTGCCACTGAGCATCCTCCCTCTGTGCAGGTATGAGAGCACATCCAGTGAGGAGGAGGAGGAAGAAGGCAACAGCTCCTCTGAGAAGGCTTCGGCCGACAGCTCCAACAGTTCAGAGCAGGGAGACACCGAAACCTCAGAAGAGGAGGCTGGGGAAGGCACGTGTGAGCCCAGACTGGAGTGCAAGGGGACTGATGTGACCCTGCTGGAGCCCCCCGAGGTGAAGGAAAAGTAAGTGCCAGTGGAGAAGGCTCCCTGCTCCCTGGCCCTGGTCAGCTGGGAGCCATGGCACTGGCCCTGCCAGCTCAGGGCATCTGCCCCAATTTCAGTGCTGCCAGTGAGAAAAATCCATTCAGCTGCAGAGACCATTCATCAGGAAACAATCCTTCCAGTTTTTTGGGTCTGCTAAGGACAGGATGAGAGGCCCCAATTGCTTCTTTGCTGCAGAAGATAGTTTAGCGGGGAACAAAAAAAAACAACAGCCTTCAATAGCATTTTTCAACAAAAGGAAAAAATGTGGCCTAAGAATGGCGAATCGTGCCTGAGCACATCCATATAAGGCCCTGTTCTATGGTGGTTTGCAGAGGCTGAAGCAGCCAGGGTGCAACCACCGGCCTGGAGGTTGCACCCTGGGGATCTTGTGGAGTTACAGGCACTGCAGAGTTCACAGGTTTGGTGGGGTGGTGCAGCCCCACACCAGGGACATCCTCATGCTCTCCGCAGGTTCGAGCTGAGCCCCAGGATGAGGGAGGCCTGCCTCATTGTCAAGACCCACCTGGGCCACCCAGGTGCTGCCAAGAGCAAAGAGGTGGTGAGTAGAGCACTGGGGTGGGATGGCTTGCCCAGCCCCTGCCACCATCCCCCAGAGCTGGTCCTACTCAGAGAGGGGCCAGCAAAGCCTGGCTCAGCACCTCCCCCAAAATACAGCCCTTTGCTCCAGGTTTTGTCCAGAAACCCCAAAACCCATGTGGACTCAGCTCAGGCCATGCCCAGCATGGGTTTGGGCAGTTCAGGGTCCTGCCTTCACCCACCCCCTCTGGAGCAGGGATTCTGCTCCCTGACGCCTGGGCTGGCAGCAGGGGGTGGGTGCCAGGGTGTGAGGGCATGCAGAGGCTTAGGGGGAGTTCAGCCCCTCTCTGCCCACAGCTCGCCAGCAGCAGCCTGGTCCTTCAGGAGTGGTTCCGTCTGTCCAGCCAAAAGTCGTCCGTCCCTGACACGGTTGCCAACCACCTCCTGGCCTTTGCCGAGGTCTCACCGGCTCTGCTGGCCCACGTGGTGAACCTGGCAGACGGGAATGGCAACACAGCCCTGCACTACAGTGTCTCCCACTCCAACTTCCACATCGTGTGGCTGCTGCTGGATACGGGTCAGTGCCCCCCAGCCCCAGAAACATCCCCTGGCCACCATCCCACTGTACCCCAGGTCATGTCCTGGCCCTGTCAGCACAGGGAAAGGCATTGGCAGCAGAGGGGTGAGGAGAGTTGCCCTGGGCTGTGTCTGTTCATAGGTGTGGGGGTCAGAAGTCACCCCAGCCCGTTTGGGAACCCAGATTTCATGGGGGAGATGCATCAGCAGTTCTGTGCCTGTGGGAAGGTTCACAGCACCCTGGGCAGGACTGTGAAGGGGAGCCAGGCACGTGGCTTGGTCCGTGTCTGCCACCAGCCCTGCAACATCCTGAGCCCCCTCTGCCCACTCCCACAGGGATCTGTAATGTGGACCACCAGAACAAAGCTGGGTACACCGCCCTGATGCTGGCAGCACTGGCAGCTGTTGAGCAGGAGGAGGACATGAATGTGGTCAGGAGGCTTTTCAGCATGGGCAACGTCAACGCCAAAGCCAGCCAGGTTGGTGCAGTCTGAGGGCCACCACATCCTGACCCTCCCACCCCCAGGGAGATGCCAGAGCCACACTCAGCTCTTCCAAGGGCAGGACAATGACTCCAAAACCTGGAGGTGTCAGTGCATGGGGAGGGCATCATTTTAGGAGCTCCTCCTGCCTGGCAGCAGGGCTGTCTCAGCAGTGGTCCTGTGGTGTGGGGACAAATGGGTAGCACAGCAGGGGCAGCCTGGCAGTGTCCCTTCCTTGCAGGCTGGCCAGACGGCGCTGATGTTGGCTGTCAGCCACGGCCGGCAGGAGATGGTGGAAGCCCTGCTCGCCTGCGGGGCCGACGTGAACCTGCAGGACGAGGAGGGCTCGACGGCGCTGATGTGTGCCTGCGAGCACGGCCGCCTGGAGACCGTGAAGCTGCTGCTGGCTCAGCCCGCCTGCAACATCTCCATCGTGGACAGTGTAAGGTTCTGCCACTGGGCCTGGGCAGCCCACACTATGTCCTGTCCCCAGAGCCCTTTCTGCATGCTCTCCCTTGCTTTCTAGGATGGCAACGATGCTGTTGCCATCGCGCTGGAGGCCGGTCACAGTGACATCGCTGCGCTCCTCTACGCCCACCTCAACAGCACGGAGGCGCAGGTACCCGTGAGTACCACACCACTCCCCACGGGAGGGGAAAGGGCTGAGGCACACATGAGTGTCTCCAAGAAGAGGTTGCAGGAGCGAGAGCAGAGCATTTCAGGTGCCCTGTGCTCAGAACAGCCCTGCTGGCCCTGACCAGGAGTCACTGGAGGGGTCTCAGGTGACTATTCTCTTTGCAGCAGGGGACTTCACCAACAGCCACAAAGAGCCCTGGGAGTCCAAAGAAACCAAATTAGAGTGACCTTGGGATCCAGCCAGGGGCCACCATCAGCACTGGGCTGTGATTCACATCCCCTCACCTGCCACCTCTCTGTGCCAAACTGTTCTCTGCAGCTTTAGTCCTGTCACAAGCACCATCCCTGGGCCTCCCTCACCTGCCTCCTCCACTGGATGCAGCCCACACGTGGCCACCTCACCACCAAGTGACTGCAGCCAAGTGACTTTGGGACATGCAGGGAGCAGAACCCATCCCATTCCCTCTGCTCCCTTCCATGACCACCAGAGCTGTGCCACCTCTGAGCCCTCAGCAAGGAGGAACAGCAGAGAACCAACTCAGCAGAAACAGCACCTGGTTTGTGCTCTCTGGCAGCTCCGAGAAGGCAGCAGTGCCAGTGAAGAAGGCAGGAGGGCAAGTGATGGGTCCTGGCCCCAGCAGGAACACTGTGCCCTGCAGGCACATCCTGTACAGCAATGGGAGAGGGAATGCTGCCTTGGACAGGGGCTGGGAGTATTTCCAGACTCAAATACTTGCCCTTCTTTTCTGGCATTTCCTTTCCTGGCTAAAATCTGATTTTTTTTCCTCTTTTCAAGCACATGCATACAAAGCAAAAAAATTATACTGCTTGGCCAAGGGATGAAGTTCAACATGAAATCACTTGGGATTTTATTTGCTCAATGGCAGCAAAACCTCTGAGCAGTTAGTGTTGCAGACAAGTGACAAAAGGGGCTGAGGATGCATTTGGGGACTAAATCTGCCTATCTTATAACCCTCAAGGGGAGCAGGTCCCTCTCCCAAGGAACAGAGACCAATTACCTCCTAAACACTTCCCCAGTTAGCCAGTCCCACAGACTGTGCAGACAGCCAGAGCCTACAGCAAAGTCTCTCTTTGCCCACTTTCCATCCCAAAAGGGAGGAGAGCAGCTGAAGACAGCACCAGGAAAAACACATGGGCCAGAAGAGCTCAGAGCACACACGTGGAGGCTGCAAAGGGGAACATGTATGTCAGAGAACGTGTCTGTGCAAGTGTGTCAGCACCGTGTGGGGTAGGAACAGGGTAAGGACAAGGACCAGGAGGAAGAATGGTATTGCATGGCAATGCAGCTGTGCTCTGAGCCCTTCACAAAGCTAGTGTTGTGCCCCCCATCCCTGCTCCTTGGCCCAGCCTCCCCACTTCTGCCCCTGCCTGACCTGCTCTGAGCTGGGGAGCCCCACAGCCCTCTGCAGAAACTTGCTCTCAGCTTTGCACTGGAGTTAATATACAGCGCTTGCTGCCACTCCCTTATACACTACTCTGTTTACTGGTATTTTAATACTGATGTTTATTTTTAAGATATAAATAAAATTTAAAGTTATTTTGAAATATTACTGTGACATCTGCAGTCTCCTGTCTTCTTGTCTGGCTCACAACAAACCCTGCAAGAGCTGCAGCAGAGGCACAGCCCCCGACCTGAGCCGGTGACCCCACATTCCAAGTCATTCACTGCAAGTTTATGCAGTGGCCACATCCCTCAGTCTGGTTTTCTTCCTGCTGAAGTGTCCCACACAGCTGCAGTGGTGTCTTTGCCCATTTCTGCAGCCCTGCACCAGCCCTGGTTCTCTGTAATGCTGATGTTCCACAGCATCCTCAAAGGACAATCACCAGACCAAGTGTGCAGATGCAAACTGCCTCCCTCCTCAGGTGGACAGGGACCAGGCTGACCCCACAGGGAGATTCCAAAAGCTCTCTAAGGCACTCTGAGCAAGTCACCCAGCACTGAGGGCTGGCAGGGGCCAGAGCAAACACTCTTGGGTAACTGATGAAGCTGTGGGGGAATGAACAGCAGCCACAGAACTGAACCCTGAGAGGACTTCTAGCACACACGACCAGATCTGAGCTCTGCTGCATCACACAAGCCAGGGAGCACAGCCTTGTGCTAATTCTCTGAAACTGAAACCCCCAAAGAATCACAATCTACATCAAGCAACAGCACAAACACAATGGCTTTCTCCATGGCACAAACTCCTCACCTCATGTTGCCCATGAGCTGCCCAGGGCACAACTAAAACTGGCAGAAAGGACAAATCCCACAAACACTCTAACATCAGCCCTACAACAATCCTCAGTGCTCGCTCCAGTCCAACATGATGCACATCTGCCCCAGCAGGGCTCTGCTCAGCTTTAGGACACCCAAACCCTCAGTCATACCTGCCACTGAACTGCCTCAGTCAAGCTCAGGACTCTGTAGACAAAAACCACTCCCACCAGAGACCACAGGAGAGGCTGCAGATCTGACTGCCCAAACACACCACAAACCTGGACCACTCTATAAGCAGATCAAAAATGCCAATCCTTAAAATCCTGCCCTTGAACCAGCAGTTTTAAGGCTCATTCTAAACTTTTCAGCCCTACTTATGATTTATGTAATACCTTAAAACAACACATCTTGCTAACTGATTTTGTGGTGGAAAGGAATCCAAAGAAAGTGAGATGGAGTAGTCAGCAGGAGTGACAAGCACTTGTTCTCTGTGGCTGACTGCCAGGGAAGTCAGCAAGTAGGTGTATTTATGGCAGCATTTACTGAGCAGTTCACTGAGAAGAGACAGACAGAAGTAGCAGGCTGTTGCTTTGAAAGCTGGTACCAAGCTTGACTCAACTTGTGATTTAATTCCACTGAGATCCGGTAAGTTTCCGATAGCACTTCACCATCACATACAGAAAATTGCTTACTAGGAAAGTCAGGATTAAGGCTACTGTAATCAAAACAGAATTATTCTTGTTGTGACAGGTCAATAAAGATGCAGTAACAGCGACAGTACAATGAAGACACCATGTGTAACCCCAGTAACAAGCAGGGCATGTTGCTACTGAACCTGAGGAAAGCAGCAGGTGCTCAGGTGTGAGACAAACCAGAGGGGTCGGGTGGCGCTCGATGAGTGAAACCCGGGCAAGGGGCTACTGGAAAAACCCTTTATTGCAGTGACCCAGCCGCCACGCTCCTCCCCACCCGCGCCGCACGGCCGAGAGCCGCGCCAGGCTCCATCCCCCGACGGACGATCCGGCAGCCGCGGGGCCGCGTCCAGCTCAGCGCAGCCGCCGGGCCTCGCGCTCCGACTCCAGCAGGGTGAGAACGTCGCCCTCGCGCACCGGCCCCTTCACGTTGCGGATGATGGAGCGGCTCGTGTCGTCCATGAACTCCACACGCACCTGCGGGGCGGGCCCGCGTCAGCCTAGCCGGGCCCGGCCCGCGGCACCGCGCCCGCCCGGCCCCGCCCGCTCACCTGAGTGCACTGCCCCTGGGAGCCGGTCCGGCCCAGCACCTTGGTGACCTGCGGGGACAGAGCGAAGGGTCAGCGCGGTGTCGCGGCCCGGCGGGGCCCAGCGCGGCCCCGGCCCCCGTACCCACCCTGGCCAGCTTGATGGGCTGCACGCGGCTCGTGTCCATGGCGGCTCCGGGGCGCGGAAAGGGGCGGCCCAACCCCGCGTCGCCTTATATAGCTCCAAGTCTCGCGAGACCCAGCGTTCCGCGCGCGCGCTCCCGGCGCCCCCCGCGCCCCTGCCCTTCACCGCGGCCAAGATGGCGACGGCAACTCGTCTGATCCAGCGGCTCCGCAACTTCCTGGCGGGGGTAAGAACAGCGCCGGGCTCGGGGCTCCTCTGCCCCGCGGGACGCTGCGCTGCGCCCCCGGCTCCGCGGAGCCTCCGGCGCAGGGCGGCAGCTCCGCCTGAGCTGCTCTGGCCTTGCCTTGCAGCGGGATCTCCAGGCGAAGCTGCAGCTGCGCTACGAGGAGATCGCTAAGAGGTGCCGGGGCCGGGCCGGGCCGGGCCGGGCGGGGCGCTGAGCTGAGCTGAGCAGCGCCCAGCCCGGCCCCGCCGCTGACGCTCGGGTCGTTCTCTGCCTAGGACGCAGCCGCCGCCGCGGCTCCCGGTGGGCCCCAGCCACAAGCTCGCCGATAACTATTACTGCAGCCGCGACGGGCGCCGGGAGTCGCTGCCGCCCGTGGTGGTGTTGGCGGCGCAGAGAACCCTGCCCGCGGGGGCACAGGCCCGCAGGTAGGTCTGGCGCTGCCGCCGTGCAGCGGGGTCAGCCTTGTTCCTGATTTGTACCACGAACACAGAACGTGCCCAGTGGCGGTGGGAAGTTATCCAGATTGGCAAAAGAATGTGGAACTGATTATTTGGGTCTATATTTCCTTTCAAATAAGTGAGGCGGAGGAAGTTCACTCACTCTGCTTTGGCGATACCCCACCTGGATCATCTGTGTCCAGCTCTGGGGCCTCCAGGAAGGGACCCGTTGCAGAGTCCAAAGGAAGCCACAGAGATGCTGCCAGGGCTGGAGCCCCTCTGCTCTGAGCCAGGCTGGCAGAGCTGGGGCTGCTCCCCTGGACAAGAGAAGGCTCCAGGCAGAGCTCAGAGCCCCTGGCAGGGCCTGAAGGGGCTCCAGGAGAGCTGCAGAGGGACTGGGGACAAGGCCTGCAGGGACAGGAGCCAGGGAATGGCTGCCAGTGCCACAGGGCAGGGCTGGATGGGAGATTGGGCAGGAATTGTTCCCTGGCAGGGTGGGCAGGCCCTGGCTTGGGGTGCCCAGAGCAGCTGTGGCTGCCCCTGGATCCCTGGCAGTGCCCAAGGTTGAATGGAACGTGGAGCCACTTGGGATGGTGGAAGGTGTCACTGCCCGTGGCAGGGGCTAGAACGAGGTGGGCTTTAAAGTCCCACTCAGTCCAAACCATTCTGGGGCTCTGGTTAATAAACACCTCCAGCACTACTTTGCAGCTGGGACTTCCAATGAAATTCAAGTGTGATTTCCAGAGTGTTGCTAAAGCCTCTTCTCATTCTTCCTTTCTCTACCCCAGTTCAGGCACTGCGGTGACAACAACAGGGAAGAAACCAGTGACACCAGGACCACCACTTAGGAAGTGGGAAATTTCCAGGGACGAGCCCTACTTGTGAGCAGGGAGCGAGCTGAGGCTGTGATGGGCACACGTGGTTCCAGAGCTGCTCTGGTGGGGCGGCTGTGCTGCATGTGGCCCCAGGCTGCTGGAGGGTGCTGATGTCTGATTAATAAATGTATATAAAGCTGTGATTACTACCCCCCCATTTTGCGTATTTTATTTGATTTATTCAGGTTGCTGCTGTTTAATACCAGTGTGTTTGGTTGGTTGGAGTAGTGGCACAGGACAGGGGCGTTTGTAAGCTGTAGTCAGTCAGTGAAGAGCAGAGCTGAGTAAAGCACAGCCTCGCTCACAGGGCTCCCCCCGGCACCAGGTCTGGGAGAAAAGTTCCGCAGCCTCGGCAGCCGCCGCCAGTGCCGCTGTCCTGCCGTGACCGCACCCTGCTGGCTCCGGCAGAGCGCTGCGCGGCCCTCCGCGGGGCCAGCAGGCCCTGCCCGCCGCCTGCGGGGCTCTGCGGGCCCGCCCGGCTGTTCCTGGTGCTGCAAGGCGGGCACGGTGCGGCCCGGTGCCGCTGCTGCGGGGGGACCCGGCTGTGGCTGTGCCGGTGCCGGTGCCCCGGTGCCAGTGCGGGCCGGGCCGGCTGTGCCGGTGCCGGTGCCCCGGTGCCGGTGCGGACCGGGCCGGTCCGGCCCGCTGCCGCGGGAGCGCCGATCGGCACGGGCGGCCCCTCCCCCTCACGTGACCCCGGGGCCCGCCCCGAAGGACACGGGAGGTGGGCGGGGCTTCCTCAAGGGCGCGCGTCCGCACCCCGCCCCCGCGCCCACCCCATTGGTGGAAGTCGGGGTTGAGCGCACGCGCTTTTCCTGCACACTCTGCGTTCGTAGCGGCGCGGCGACCCTAGCGAGTCCCTCCGGTGCGGGCCCGCGGCATGGCCGGGCCGCGACTGCCGCCAGGGCTCCCGGTGCTGCTGCTGCTGCCGCTGGCGCTGCCGGTGCTGCCGCTCCCTGCAGGCAACGGTGAGCTGGGGGCGCGGCTGGGCGGGCGGTGCCCATTGGCTCCCCGCGCACGCCCTTCGCTCCCATTGGTTGGAGCCCTCGTGCGCCCCGCGCGCGGGTCCCCTCGCTGCGGGGCGCGGGGGGGCTCTCCCGCCGGGCCCCCGCTCCCCTCACGCTCCCGTCCCGCAGCCGCCCCGTCCCGCTGCCAGCCGGACCAGTTCCAGTGCGCGCCCGGCGACCTCTGCTTCCCCCAGGACTGGCGCTGCGACGGCCACCCCGACTGCGAGGACGGCGAGGACGAGTGGAGCTGCGGGACCGCGACCGCGACCGCGGCGGAGCCGAGTCCCGGCGGCCTCGCGGTGACCCCGCCGAGGAGCTCGGCGGTGCCGCCCACCGGCAGCGCAGGTACGGGGCCCGGGGTGCGGGGGGGCGGCAAGCCGGACCGAAGCCTTTGTTCCCGGCGATCCGGGCAGCTGCGGTCACCGCGGGTCAGTGCGAGTGGAGGAAGCGCTGTGGCGGGCGCGCACCTTCCTCAGGGCTCCCTCGGGAAGGGCCTTTGAAGTACATCCTTCCTTCTTCCAGAACATGCAATTCCCAGCCGCTGCTTCGAAAAGACTCTGGAACCTGTCCACCTCCCGGGCTCCTCTGATCTCTGGGGAATGGGCAGGCTGAAGGGAAGAGGATAAGGAGGCAGTCTGGGCCATCAGGGCTGGCCAGGAGCTGCAGACACAGTGTCTGGGCTCGTGTCCGGCTGTGTCTGCACCCAGTGCTGTTGGTACCAGCGCCCTGGAGCGTCCTTTGTCAGACCCATTGCTGGCTGGGGTGCTTGGCAAGGCGCTTCTGGCTTCCCTCGTTTCCGAGGGTGTGGAGAGGAGGGGGATTACTGCAGGTGCGACACACTGGGTTTGGGTTTGATGTCTGCACCCCTTCAATTGGCAGGTGAAGGGAAGAGCTGCATTTTGGTTGTACCTGTGGCTTTTCAGTGCCACGAGGACAGGCTGGGATCCTGCAGTTCCAGCTCCAGCTGGGAAATTTCCCACCTTTCCCTGTTATGCATTTCCAGTAGAACGTTTTTCCTCCAGTAGCGGCAGATAAGGTTTTGCTTAAATTGAAAAAGGCCTTTTGGTGCTCTTGAGGTGAGCTGGGAACTCAGCCAGGTGTAGATTGAAGACTGCTTTCAGTGCTGACCATAAATTGCAAGCCTCATGTAGTTGTTTCTCTTTCCTCACAGAGCCTTCAGCTACACCTGAGGTCTCTGTGCCATTGGGGAGTCAAGGTTACACATGGATCTTGATTGTTGCAGGTATGTGAGACTCAAGAGTGCTGCACGTGGTCTTGAACCTACCTACCTTGGGCTATAAATTGAGTATCCCTGATGGGGTCAATTCCAGACCTCTGTCAGGAGCTGCTTTTTCTGCACTGGGAGGACTAAGGGAGGCCTGACACCACAGCTTAATTATTGCTCTGCCTTGGGTGTTTTGTCCTTGGAAAGGCCATTCCATGCAATCTGGGACTAACTCACCTTCTCTTTGTCTGTCCCTTGCCCTCTAGGGCCACTGCTGCTCTCTGCTTGTTGGCTCATGGTATTGAGCAGCAGTGCCCTGTCCCAAGACCAGGGCAGTGAGCAGGTTTCTGCTTGTGTTCTCTCCTCTCTAGGGCTCCTGGTTATCCTGGTAGTGGCAAGTTCTGTTGCTGTGTGGGGTCTGTCCAAAGCAAAACGCAGATCTGACACCTCCGGTCTTGAAAAAGCATCCAGGGAACAGCTGATGCCTGGCAAGGGCCAGAAAGGCTCCTTGCCCTGAAGGGTAAGTGTTTTGCATCCCATATGCTCCAAGTGCCTGAGGGAGAAATTCATTCTTGCCTTGTGTTTCTGGCTTCTAGAGCTTTCCCCTTTGGGGGTAGGTTTTCCCAGCTTCCCTGATGCTTGCCAACCAGGTGCATGGGGTTTTGGTCTGCCCTGCAGCAGGAGAACTCTCCCCTTTCCTCCTGCTGCCAAGGACATCGAGCAGTCCTGCTGAGATACTGGTCTTCTGGTGTAGGACTTTTCCCTCCACTTTGTATAAATTGAAGTCAAACTAGGTTTCTTCCTAAGGGCCTGTCAATAACCAGGTGTTTTTCTGGCTTTGTAACAGGGATCCTTATCCCAAGGTGATAAGGTGAGACTAGCCTGATCTGTCTCCTGCTCACCACAGAGCCTGACTGAATTGGACATCAGCTCTCAAATCTGGGTTGTTACACTGGAATACCAAGAGGATGCTCCCTTTGTAAATGGGTCTTAGATTGTAGGACTACCTTGGCTCCAGAAATAGCACAGGACCTTCCCTGGCACTGTACATCAGCCCTCCCCGAGGGTAGAAATGTCTTCATTGTTCTGCATGACAGTCGTTACTGCTGGTGACCACCACTGTGGCCTTGGACTCGAAGATGTTTTTCTTCTTGAAATGCCAGGTGCTGTTCAACTGTCTCCTTCCACTTCCAGCCAAGACCCTTTTTTCATGTGTCCCATTCTTCCCCCTGGATTTTGTCAGGGAGCAGGAGCTTTCTCACCTATTTCCAAAGGCACTCGCTGGCTGCACAGGTCAGACAAATACTCCATGTTTGCACTACTGTTTGATGCTGCTCAGTCCCATGCATGGGAGGCTTTTACTGGCAGTGCCACTGTGGGGGTGACAGTTGCTCTAGCTTTGCTGTGCTGTCACCTGAGCCCACGTGGGGCAAGGAGCTCCTCAGCCCTGGTCTGGCAGCTTCTCTCACACTCCCTTCCACAACATCTCCATGCTTGGCAGACCTGCTCTGCCCACCCCAGTGCTAATGCTGCATGGGGCTCCTCTTAACACTCTCAATGGCGTCTTCCTTAAAACTGTTCTGACATGAGTGGTGTCCCTCGGGGTCCATACTGGGACCAACGCTATTCCATGTTTTCATCAGTGTGTAGAGTGGGATCAGGTGGACCCTCAGCCAGTCTGAGGATGAGACCAGGCTGAGGAGTGCAGGTGGGCAGGGGAATGTCATCTGGAGGGACCTTGAGGCCCACAGGAACCTCATGAAGTTTGATAAGGTCCTGCACTTTTGTTAGGGCAAACCCTGGAGAAGAGATGGCTGCAGGAAGCCTTGTTGTGTCTTGTCCATGTCTGAAGGGGGATTGTAAGAACAATGGAGAGGGGCTTTTCACCAAGGCCTGTAAGGGCAAGGGGCACCAGGTACAAACTGACAGAGGGTGGGCTTAGGTAGGACATGAAGGAGGGTTTTATGGTGAGGCCCTGGCTCAGGTTGCCCAGAGCAGCTGCAACTGCCTCATCCCTGGGACCAAGCTGGACAGGGCTCTGAGTGTCTTGGTCTAGTGCAGGTGTCCCTGGAAATAAGTCATGTCTTTGGCCAGGGCTCCACGTGCCACCCAGACAGCACCTGACCCAAGGACTGAGTGCTGTGTGCCTCTCAGAACTGACTGTGCAAGGGCAGATTAGTGCCCAGTGCCTCTGGTCCAGCCTTGGCCACGTGCACCTTGCACAAATGATCACTAAGTGTGCCAAGCTGCTGCCTTGGCTGCTGACCTCTTGTGCCTTGAAGGTGGGAACTTGGCTTGCCAAGCAGACGCCAGTCATCAGCCTTGGAGTAGGAGTCTTCTGCTCCTGGATAGCATGAGAGTGCTGCCATACTCCACGGGAGAAACTTCTATATGTGGTATGGAGTCCCGAGTTATTCCAGGGCTGCTATTTTTAGTACCAAGGAGTCATTTGCAAGGGCACACACAACCTTCTGTTTCCATAGGGACAGACCATAGCTGTGGTGACTGACACAGGACAATAAAGAATGTGAAATTAACAAGTCCTGGAGTTCTTATTTTCCTGGATATGTGCATTTGCATGGATTCTGTATTTGGGAGGCCAGGGGCTGCATGACCTTTGGATTGTCACATCCTGGGAAAGAGGGCTTGGGGTGGATGGGCTGGCATGGGGCGCTGTGGGGAAGCCAGTGCTGCTGTGCCTGCCTGGAACAGATGTGACTCCAGCACACACCAGGTGTAGCAGAGAAAATTAAATACAGGAACAAAGCAAACAGAAAGGGTGGGGACAGGAGGAACAGATGCCACAGTAGCACCTCTGCTGCCACTGCTGAACTCAGCCAAAAGCAAGGTGAAAAAAATGCCTGAGCTTGTCCCTTCTTTGCCAGAGCAGAGCACAAAGTGGGGAGCACTGCGGGGTGGGAAGGGCTCCAGGAGTGCTGGCAGGACAGGGCTGAGCTGGGGCCAGTTGAAGCGCTGGTGCTGGCAGGGCCATGTGGCCGAGGTCAGCTGTCACCAGCTGGTCCCAGATCATGCTCTGAGCTGCACCTGCCAAGCTGAGCCCGGCTGTTCTGTGGTACAAGGCAGAGTGATTCCCCCGTGGGGGGGAATCAGTGGGGAGTGAGGCCCTGAGGCAAACTCACAAGACATTGCAGGTTTTGCTTTCTGCTCCCTGAGCTGAGTGCTTCAGGATTGAAAGAAACACATTTTATGGATCTTGTGCCAAAACTCGGGGCTGTGTTTCTGATAGCAATTTCCCTTCCTCTGTCCAGTGCTGGAATTGTTTTTGTTGTTCTAATCCCCAGGCTCAGAGACTTCAATTGTAGTGGAGCCTGAGCTGCTTTTCAGGCCAGGAGCATCTTTGTGCTCCATGTCTCTGTATTTAATTAGACCAGTTCATGAAGATCAATGTGATGTTTTCCATGTTGAAGTAGGATCGTGTTCCAGGATAAGACGTCAAAGATCATCCTGTTTAATTTTGCTTCCCTTTTTACTTCCAAATCTAAATAATTTTTTTCTCTTTTTCAATTCCAATACTTCAGAGGAACTTTTACTGCCTACTTGCATTTCCAGTGTCCTGTTCCCTGTTCCTGTCCCTGCCTGGCTGTGTCATGGGGCTGAAGGCTGATGTGACAGCACAGAGCAGGGGCACAGGGGCAGCTTGTCCCTCAAAGGATCATCTCAGACACTGTGGAGGTGGAGGTGGTGCCTGCACCTCATCCCCTCTAAATCTGCACTGTGGGACTTGAGGGATGAGCTGAGAGGTCATGACCATCTCCCTTCCCTGGCTGTGACAGCTGACAGCCAGGGCTGCTGTATTAGCCTTTAACGAAGGGCTGGTGCCAAGAGCAGCATCTGGTGTGGGGATACAAAGCCAGTACAAATCCTGCATGTCTGCACCTTCCTGTCCCATCAACAGAGGGTAAATTGAGGCAAGTTTGTGCTTTTTCCAGTTTGCTGTCATGGATGTCCTTCCAGGAAACAGCATCCTCCAGCAAATGCAAACAGCTAATAAGAACAGAATAAGGGAAAAGAGAAGTGCAGAGCTAGAAATAGTTCCTTACATAAAGGACTAGTGCCTTAATCTCATTAGTGTCTTAAGGAGCGGGCACTTGGCCGCCTCCGACTGGTGGGATGCAAACCTCAATCTGATCAGCAATCGGCTTTGGGACCCCAGCAGGTGCCACGTGGCACTGGGACACAGCTGTGCCCCTCGGGCAGCCACTCCGCTGCCCCAAGCTTGCAGCATTCGTCCCAGTCAGCATGTGGCCAGTGGGAGCGTTCCCCTGAAGCCAGAGCTGCTGTCCTGTGGCCCATAACAGGAGTCACCACTTTGGAAGGCCGGGCACCATGAGGCAGCAGTGGACCAGGCGCGCGAGCCTCTCGGCCAGCCTGAAGATTGGGGATCACCGGGGCCGCTGCCGGACCCCGGAGGAAGAGGAATACTACATCCCATTTGCACAGGACAGCCTGATAAGGCAATGGAACTCCATGCAGAACGTGGCAGATGGTAACCAGGAGAAGAGCCAGACTCCCATCCAAAGGAACAAGTATCTGCTCAACATTAATGTGGGTGGCAAATTGTTCCAGATAGCTTACAAGGTACTGGCCCGGTATCCCATCACCCGGCTTGGGAAGCTGGCGCTCTATACGGACCCCATGAAGAAGCTGCAGCTCTGTGATGACTACTTGGTGCAGAAGAATGAGTACTTCTTTGACAGAGATCCTTCAATTTTCCACTACATCTTCCACTTCTACCGCAGTGGGGTCCTGTGGGTGATGGATGAGATGTGCCCCAGTAACTTTGTGGAGGAAATTGAGTACTGGGGAATCCATTTGAAATACTCCCAGCGCTGCTGCCGGATCCTGTTAGAGGAAAAGCGAGATGAACTCAGTGAGTACCTGAAAATAGAGAAGCAGCTAGAGGCAGAACTGGAGCCCCTGGAGTCAGGGACACAGTTTGATGGCAAGTTTCTGGGTCGGTTTCGGAAGATGGTCTGGAACCTTATTGAGAACCCGTACTCTTCTGTCCCAGCCAAGATCATTGCTGTCATGTCGAGCTTCTTTGTGCTTATCTCCATTGTGGGCATGACACTGAGCACAGTGGAGGAGATGAAAAACAAGACAGGGAAAATGTGGATGGAGCAGATGGAGATGATCTGTGCCATCTTCTTCACCTCTGAATACCTCATGCGGCTCATATCCTCCTCCAGCTTCAAGAATTTTCTGCGGGCAGCGTTTAATGCTGTAGACCTGGTGGCCATCCTGCCTTTCTACATCCAGATCCTCTTTGAAAATCTGGATGATGGAGACATGCAATACCATGAGGAGCTGCACAAGGTGGAGAATGTGAGCAAGCTGGGCAAAGTCCTCAAGCTCGTCAAGCTCATGAGGATCTTCCGCATCCTCAAGCTGGCACGTCACTCCACTGGCCTCCGGGCCTTCAGCTTCACCATGCGCCAGTGCTATCAGCAGGTTTGCTGCCTTCTCCTCTTCATTGCCATGGGGGTCTTCACCTTCTCTGCTCTCATACACTCGGTGGAACATGATGTCCCTGGCACTGACTTCACCAGTATCCCCTGCGCGTGGTGGTGGGCAGCGGTAAGGCGTGAGCAGCATCTTGCAGAGGGGGGTGGGGGGGCTCCTTGAGTAGGGGCTGCCCCAGTGCTCAGGGGATTCACCACTGCTACTGGGCAGGAGGCAGAAAGGGCCCAGCCTTCCCACCAGCTCAGTAATGGTGGGAGTGCCCTGCGTGCTCTAAGAAAAGAAGTCAGAGGTTTGGACTGAGCTCAGAGGCTCAAAAGCTGGTGCTGGGGTGGGATGGTGGGGCAGAGGTGGTGGCTTGGGAGCCTCCAGGCCTGAGTTGAACAAGGGGGATGTGACTCAGCTTTATCTGTCATGGGACCCAAGTGCTGAGTGGATGCAGCCTGTGGGTATGGGGACAGCCACCCTGGGCAGCCTAAGGCCTGGGCAGCATTGCAGCCCTGCTGAGCTTGAGGGGCACAAGAGCTTGTGGGTCTGAGATGGCGAACCCCTAGCCACAGTGTGACTAAGGCTGCATGTGGCACCCACAGTCACACTGTGCCTCAGCCCGTGTCATGAGAGCGGGCACAGTCTGGGGTGTGCTGCCCGTTCGCTGCCCTGCTTGTGCCAGGAGCCGGCAGCTCTGCAGAGCTGAGCACTGTAATAAACCTGGCATTACCTCCGAGATGGGGAGCAGCTAAAGCACTCGAGAGCCACAGGTTATGAGGACATTTTGATTTACAGATTAAATGATCCCACAGATCATTTCTGCTTTTCTAATCCCCTTTCGCCACTGAAGGTTATCTGCTTCAAATTCATCCCTCCTCAAGGAAGGGAAAAATCACTCAGCAACATCACCAGGTTCAAGCATTTCAACATCCTAGGCTGAGCCTTTCCCTGGGAGCACAGCTCCCTGCCAAGCCCAAAACTCTCTGGCCTCAGATCTCACCATAGCCCTGCTCCCCATTTACTAAACATGGTTCATTCCCAGCAATGCCTCTGTTTCCCCTGGAGGGAGGCTCCAGGAAGCTTTGTTTGTCTGGGCCAGGCAGCTCACAGCCAGGAAGCTCGGGAGCCACGGCTCTGAGGGGAGAGGAAGTCCCTGCAGATGCTGACTGCTGGGGAAGGCTCAGCTCAGGGGAATCCAGCTGCCTTTGAAGAGACACACACAAAAGCAGTGAGGGAGCAGAGTCTGGCCTCTGATCTGTGCTTCTGGGGTTCAGCCAGCCCTTTCCTTTGTCTCTCCAGGCCTGCTGGGCGCAGCCTGGACAGTGGAGCCCTGGCCGTGCAGGTTCCGGAGAGGGGACAGCTCAGCTGGCGGTCGTCAGGGTCAGAGTCTGGTGCTGGTCACAGGGAACAGGCGGCTCCACAGAGGGGCAGGAGGGAGTGAGTTCCTGCACCAGTTGGTAGGGTCTGCTGGGCTTCTTCCCATGGGATTTTATCCTTTTCTGTCCCTGCACAGGTCAGCCTCTCCACTGTGGGCTACGGAGACACTGTGCCTGACACAATACTCGGCAGGATGGTGGCATTTTTCTGCATCTCCTTCGGCATCATCCTCAATGGAATGCCCATCTCCATCCTCTACAACAAATTTTCTGACTACTATGCCAAGCTGAAGGCCCATGAGATGAGCCAGTCACTTCAGCTTTCCAGGAGGATCCACCTGAAGAAGCGAGTCCTGCAGAAGTTCTCAGAGTGCTGGAGAGCTGACCCCCGCTATTACCGCTGACCACAGGCTCCCCACGGCCCAGACATCCCCTGTCCTGGCCATCCTCCCAGGTCCCGTCCCCCAGGGAGGCTCCAAGCTGTGGGCAGAGTCACAACAGTGCTGGGGCTCTGCTGCTGCACAGGGGTTGCTCCCAGCTGGGACCTCTCTCACTGCTGGACCATGCTGTCCCGCAGAGCAGTCAGTCGGGGCTGTACGGCCAGGGCAGGATGTTTGTCTGCCATGGGCTGAGGCAAGGGGCACCCTGACATCACGGGGAGTGAGGGATGGGACTGGACTGTCACCTGTGTGAGGCAGGTAGCCCAGTGTGACTCATGTGCAGGTGCTGCTCCATTTCCCACTGAGTGGGACACACCCAGGCTCCCACTGCCCAGGGCCCTGTGACTCCCTCCCAGCCAAGCAGCCCAGGCCTACTCCAGTGTGGGGATTTGGGTGAAGGCCCAGAGGAAAGGCTCACAGCCATGCATCCTTCCAGCCAAATCTGCTCTTCTTCCCACTGCCCTGGAGTTTGGGTCCTGACTTGGGGTGCTGCTGTGATGGGACCCACAGGCACTGTAGGCTACAGAGCTTGCAGCCAGAGCACCCCCACAAACAGGATTTAATAACCAGGCCCAAACCTTCATTGTCATGGATTCTTGTCCAGCCACTGTGTGTGATTCAGTAAACTGCTCATCATTTGGAGTGAGGAGAAGACATCTCCCCAGGGCTCACAAGTCCATCAGTGCAGGGACAGAGCTCTCAGAGATGCAGACAAGCCTGTCCATGCATTAGTTTTGGAATGAGGTACCTGGGCCTGGTTGCATTGGAACTGGAGCTGGGACATGCATATGATCAGGACACACCTGTTGGCTCTGCCCTGTGTTCACATCATGGGAGGCAGTGGGGAACATGTCTGGGGGGCACAGGGCAAGGATTTGTCCTCCAGTGTGGGACCATGTCCAGTGAAAGAGCCTCCTGAAGGGATATACCCTTCCCTTGAGTAAGATGGAGAGAGGGACCTTGGGCTGTGGGAAAGGTTGGCATGGGAAGGGCCAAGAGCTGCTGGTGCTGCTTCCAGATGAGCAGGGGGAAGAAACTGGTGCCAGCCAGGCCAGGCTGCAATTCACTCACTTGTGAGCTGGAGATGCAGAGGTGCCAGGGGACTCCTGGTATCAGCCTGGGACTGGGGCCAAGGTGCTGATGTTGGAAACTTGGAAAGAAACTTGGAGGAGCTGAGTGCTCTGGCAGGGACAGCCACACTCCTACTGAGAGCTGGACTGCAGGGGACAAGGGAGCTGTGCCACCAGGTGTGAGGGGACCCCTGCCCTACCCACTCCCCGGTAACCCACATTGACACCCACCCTCTGTACACCTGACCCCACAGCCTTGGGCAGCTCTGGTTTCCACCCCCTTTCTCTTCCATGAGGAACATTCTCTCTGGGCACAGCAGTGTCCTCTTACCATATTCCCCCAGAGCTCTCCTGCCCCACTGTCTTGGTTTCAGCTGCAGTAGAGTTCATTTTCTTCCCAGTGTTTGGTATAATGCTGTATTTTAGATTCAGGGTGAGAATATTCTTGATTGCACAGTGATTTCTCAGCAGCCAATTGCTGCTAGGAGACAGGCTGGGCACAGATCAGTGGCTGCTGAGCAACTGGGTATTTGGCATCATTTTTATGTCTTGGGGTTTATGACTCCCTCCTTTTAGTGTCTCCCTTTTAATCAAAAAGGTTATTAAATATTACCATATTTTATTTTATTTTCATTATTGAACTTTCCATACCTCCACCCACACATTTAACCTTTTCTTCTGATTCTCCTCCCCATCCCACCAGGGTCGGGGGAGAGGCCAGTGGCTGCATGGTGCTTAGTTGCCATGTGGGGTTAAAGCACAACAGCCACCACTCACCTGCCCCAGCAGCATCATCTCCAGTCATCTCTGTGGACACCCCCATCCCACCCCAGACCCTGTCACCACATTCCCCCAAGCACCCCCATCGCCTGCTCATCTCCCTGCACCCCAGTTGCAGGCTGATGGGTCCTGGGATTGCTCAGCTTTCAAGGAATGGGGCACACCCACCCCATCCCCTTGACCCTGGAGACAGCACTGCAGCTGCATCTTCATCCCTCCATGCGCACCCCCTTCCCTGTGCCTGTGAGATGTTTGCTTGCCCTGTTCCTGGCAGCAGTTCAGAGTCCACAGGCAGCCTTTGGAGGATAGCACTTTTAAATAGTTCCTCTGAATTAATTTTACAAGTCACAGCAATGCAGGAATGTACAGACGTTTACAGGATATTGTACAGATGGCTTCTGTCATATATTAGTGCTCTTACTATATACATATAGTACAGCCTTCAGGAGCCTCTGCATAGGCAGAGACACCCATGCCCCCGCACAGGGCACCCCAAAATGGAGCTGCTGCCCTGGGGCTGCTGGTTCACACAGGCTCCTTCGGGTTGGTTTAATCAGAGCTTGGCCCTGAGCCTTCCTTGGCTGGCCCTGTCAGGGGGTGACACCATCCTAAGCAGACCCAGCACACCCTTGCTTTGCTTGTCCCAGTCTCCTTCAGAGGATTTGTGGGACAGAGACCCCACTGATGCTCTGGAGGGAGTGGGTGCAGTCCCACTGCAGCGGTGTTTCCAGCCCCTGCTCCTCCTGCCTCAGTGGCAGCCGCAGCTCCCAGCCACCATGTCATCGTACTGCTTGAGGACCACGTTCTCATAATCATCGAAGTAGAGGAGGTTGATGGAGTGGAGCTTGTGGGGCACACAGCAGGGGCTGCTGACATCGTCGCTCAGCTGCAGGGCGTTGATGATGGACTGCACTGTGGCATGGTTCGTCGGCCGCATGTTCCCGCCCAGAGGGAAGGGGCAGGAGCCTTTGCAGTGGAAGGCGTTGTACCCCGGTGGTGAGATGATCCATTCAGACCAGCCAATCTCCCCGAAGTCCACGGACAAGGAATGCCTCTGGCAGGGCTGGAACCGCTTCCGCGAGCGTTTACTGCGTGACCTGCCCAGCTTGGGCACCGGGGGATCAGGAGCCTGAGGCTTTAAATCTGTCAGAAAGGAGCATCCGATGTCATTGGCCACAATTGCCATTGTGTGAGCCTGGGTGGAGGGAGAAGATACTGCAGCTCCCCCAGCCACCCCTCCCCACAGGTTTTGTCTGCAACCCTCTGGTCACAGCCTATCACTAGCCCAGACAGAGTCACCAGGAGGTGACAGCCTCAGTCTCACTGCCAAACTCAAATCAACTCAAATCCAGCTTCACGTCTGCAAGCCCGCAACACCCCTGAGCAGAGTGCATCTGAAAGAAGAGAGCCTCTCCCACCAGCCAGGGAAGGAGGTTTGGATTTGAGGAGCCCACATGTGGGGAGCACCTCCTAGAAAGGGATGTTGGCAGCGAGGGAGTCGTGCCAGGCGTGTGGGACCCACCTGGGAAGCTGGCTGTGGGCAGCGACGCTGTGGGCAGCGACGCTCCGCGGCGCCCATCGTCTGTGAAAAGGACCAACATGGGCTTCTTGCTCTCATGGTGGCCCCAGCCAGATGCAAACTGCAGTGGAGGGGGGTCGAGTGGGCTCCCCTCCAAACTCTGGACTGTCACCAGCAAACCCTGGTTGCTGTTTTCATCTTCAATCCAGTCACGAACCTGGGGAACCAAACCAGTGTCACCATGGACCAGGACAGGCACTGTGCCCGTGCCCCCACAGGCAGGTCCCAGACCAGCAGCAGGACATCATGAACCGGGACCCCTTGAGGCCACACTGTGTGCCACGGGAAGGGGTTGCTCCGGGGTTGCAGTGCAGGGGACACTGTGGCAGGAGCCAGCACCAGCACACCCTGCAGAGCAGTGAGACAAGGTTGGGGAAGGATGAAGCAGCCCCAGGGCTCTTGGCAGGACTTTTTCCTCCCCCTTCCAGAGGATGTATTCCCCCCGTGTCACTACAGAGACTGCAGACAGGAAACTACACTGGAGCCTGAAAGGTGAAAACAGAGGAAATGTGACTCACAGCTGGCGTGATGGCAAAGACCTCCCAGCCCGAGGTTTGCAGTGAGACAAGCCGTGCTGCCAGCAGCTTCTTCCCTCCAGGGGTGTCTGGCTTGTCTTTCTCCAGCACCTGGTACACACTGACCTGGGGAAAGCAAAAGAGGGTCACCCCAGCGTATTCTGCCCGAGGGGCTGATCCAGGACAGAGGTGTGGGGGGAGATGGGGAGCTGTCAGCATGGATTTGTAACAACCTTTGCTGATGTTTGCACAAGCCAGAAGGATATTTAAGAACCTGGCACAGTTAAATAATCATGATTCTCTGTGAAACATTTGTTCATGTGATCCCAGAGCCAGGCTGTGTTCCCACTGCAGGCAAATGACCCCAGTGTGCCAGTGGCACCCCTGGGCCCAGGCTGGGGGCCAGCCCCGGCCCCATCCCTCTCCTCACCCGGCAGAAGTGGTGCCTTTTGGGCCCATCTGTGACCCTCGGCCAGAGGCGGAAGAGGTGCAGCTCTGCCGTCAGAATCTTCTCGTTCTTGGCCACGCTGGAGAGGACGAACAGGAACCGCATCTCCTCGCCGTGAGCTGGAGAGAAGGACGTGCTGAGGAGAGCAAAACCAGGGGCGGCACCGCCACCGGCCCCGTCCAGCCCTTCCCCACCGCCGCACCCCAGCCCCACCGGGACGACCCCCGCCCTTACTTTTGTCCAGGAAGCTGCGGACGGTGTTGCCCTCCAGGATGTCAGGGTTCTTGGTGACACCATCCTCATTGGCGACTGTGTTGTACAGGTCCACCATGTACTGGGGCGGCCGCTTGAAGTGAGATGGGGGTGCCGGCGGGTCTTCCATGCCAAAGACTTCCAGGAGTTTTTTCAGCGCCTCAGCCCGCCGGCTCGTCACGCTGGCCGGGCTCGGACATGCCGTCGTGGCCAGGGCGAGCAGCAGCAGGACAGCCCGCAGCATGGCTCTGTGTTCGCTGTCCCTGCGCGACTGCCCCGGCCTCCCTGGTGCTGCATTTATAACTCACTGGAAAGCTCGACTGGAGTGAAATATGCACAGGAGCAATCAGGAGGGTAAAGAGAGCTAATTGCCATGCTAACAAGGTGAGAAGCCCGGCTCGCGGGCCCCCTGCATCAATTAGCCCCAGTACACAAGCGGGAGGCAGGACGGCTCACCAGGCACTGCTAGGGCTGGCAGGGCAAACGGGCTCTGGGGCTAGCAGCCCCTTGCCAGGGCCTCGGCTCGGCTGCATTTGCTCGCCCTAGGAGACTAACTGGATTTTAATGACGGCACTAATGGGACAAATCGGAGGACCTTTGTGTGGAGGAATGCGGCCCATCAGGATGAGCATCCCCTGCCCAGGCCGGCCCTCGTGCTGCCCCTCTGGCAGCGCTGCTGAGAGCGAGGGTCGTGGCGGGGTTCAGGGTCACACTGGTGTCCCCACACCCTGTCCCTGTCAGTGTGCAGGGGGGGGACAGGCTGTGTGTCCCGCCAGGGCCGAGGAGAGCCGAGGCCACGGGGCAGAGCAGGTTCCAGTGTCACACTGGTGTCCCCACACCCTGTCAGTGTGCAGGGGGGGACAGGCTGTGTGTCCCGCCAGGGCCGAGGAGAGCCGAGGCCACGGGGCAGAGCAGGTTCCAGGTTCCAGCAGAGGACCTGGTGCTGCGGCCCCGGCCTGTGGGGTCACACCGCAGCAGCAGCAGCAGCAGCACCCTAAGACAGCTTTTACCCCCTTTTTGTCTTTTTTTTTTTTTTTTTTTTTTTAGGAAAAAGGCTGGGAATTAAAAGGCATTTGCTGCTAATTCCTGAATGCTTGAACTTTATGAAACACCCCGGTAGTGGGATAAAAGCCAATTATTTAGGTCTTATTCCCCAATCACACAGAGAAACCAAGCTGGTGCAGGTGGACATGACACACTGCCAGAGGAATGAACGGGGAAAAAATTAGCATTAATTAACTAATTCAACAACTGGCTGAAGCCCTGCTAGGACCACCTGATGGGAGATAAGGTGAAGGCTAATGTCCAGCTGTGCCCACAGTTTATTCCAACCCAGAGGGCTGTTAATTATGCAGAACAGGCACGGCGGCACCGACCGGCTGCAGTGAACGGCATGGGGAAACTATCGGTATCCCCGAGATCCTTCCCCTCCTCTTCCCAGTCCAGCAGCAGCATGTCCCACAGGATCTCTGGGGGTGCCTGCAGAGGAGACAGCTCTGCCCCGGCGTGCTCAGCTCCTGGTTCCCTCTCCTGTCTCCGGCTCCACAGTTTGCAACCGGGAGCGGCCAACGCGTGCGCCCGCAGCCCGTGCCAGACGGCTGCATCCTCGCGGGATCGCGGGATGCTGAGGGGCCGTGGAGCTGCACAGCGGAGCCCCAAGGACCTGCAAATGGCCTACGATGTTTATTTTACAAGCTGCAAAACATTTTGTAGAGGGTTCATTTATTCCCGCTGGTTAAAGTAGCTTTTATTCAAAAAATTAGCCTTCTCTCATTTACATATCCTACAGACAGTCTGGCGGGGTCTCCAGGAGCCCCAGCCGCAGCTTCCAGCCTCGCCATCCCCGGCACTCCCCGGTGCACGCTTGGTCCCGGCGGCTCCGGAGCCTGCGCCTGTCACAGCCGTGAGGGGCACAGCGTCTGGGGGCAGCTTGTGCCCCAACCAGGCATTCCTTCCTCTTGTAACTCCCTGCAGTTAGAGAAAAACCAGTACAGCCCCAGTACAGGCCCAGTACAGCCTCAGTAGATCCCCAGAACAGCCCCAGTATATCACCAGCAGAGTCTCAGTACACCCCCAGTACAGCCCTAATACAGCCCGAGTACATCCCCAGTACATGCCCAGTACGCCATAGTACAGCCCCAGTACATCTCCAGTACAGTCCCAGTAGATCCCCAGTACATCCCCAGTACATCTCCAGTACATCCCCAGTACCCCACCGGCCCCCCACGCCCTGGACACTCTGTCCACACTCAGGGAAAGGGCAGATGCTCTGGAGTAGGATGGGGGAGAAGGGAGGCAGCTTTTTTCCTACAGCATCTATTCCTTACCCCTGGAGTAACTTGTGAGCTGTCACCTTCCCCTGGCTGAGCAGAGCAGGTCTTTCTTCCTGCATGGTTTGATTTGCTGGAAAAGAATTTCTTTTGCATGCAAAGAATCCCAGGATGGTTTGTGTTGGAAGGGACCTTAAAGCCCATCTCAGCTGCATGGTTTGATTTGCTTCCCTGTGCATGCAATGAATCCCAGGATGGTTTGTGTTGGAAGGGACCTTAAATCCCATCTCATCCCATCTCATCCCAACCCATGCCACGGGCAGGGACACCTTCCACCATCCCAGGCTGCTCCCAGCCCTTCTCATCCCAGCCCATGCCACGGGCAGGGACACCTTCCACTGTCCCTGGACAGTGCTCCAAGCCCTGTCCAGCCTGGCCTTGGGCACTGCCAGGGATCCAGAGGCAGCCACAGCTGCTCTGGGCACCCCAAGCCAGGGCCTGCCCACCCTGCCAGGGAACAATTCCTGCCCAATCTCCCACCCAGCCCTGCCCTCTGGCACTGGCAGCCATTCCCTGGCTCCTGTCCCTGCAGGCCTTGTCCCCAGTCCCTCTGCAGCTCTCCTGGAGCCCCTTCAGGCCCTGCCAGGGGCTCTGAGCTCTGCCTGGAGCCTTCTCTTGTCCAGGGGAGCAGCCCCAGCTCTGCCAGCCTGGCTCAGAGCAGAGGGGCTCCAGCCCTGGCAGCATCTCCGTGGCCTCCTCTGGCTCCAACTTGTCCATGTTCTTTCTGTGCTGGGGATATATATACATATATATGTGTGTGTGTATATATATTTTTGTGTGTGTGTGGTTTTTTTTTTTTTTTTGTTTTTTTTTTTTTTGGTCTACAGTCAACACATAGTCCTGCCCCTTCAGCCTGAAACAACTGCCTGGACCCACCCTGCCCCAGCAACCCCCTGCTCTTCCTGCCCCACAGCTTTGCCAGCATGTAAGGGACACGAGTGGCACATTCCAGGCTGCAAAAGCCACTGTCAGGGTCTGTGTCTGCTCTCCTGGGACACCACAGGCTCTGCAGCCACCTGCCCAATTCAGCCCCACGGCGGCAGGCCCAGCTCTCCCCCAGCACAGCACGGCGTGGTGGGTGAGCTGGGGGTGCTCCCCAAACCCCGCTCCGTGTCCCCCCACGCGGGAGCCGCAGCTCCCACCTGGCCGGGTGCGGATGGAGCCCGGCAGCTGTGCTTACCTAAGCGAGCAGGGATCCCCCGAGGAGCAGCTGCCCAAGCACCTTCCCACATCCATTTCCTGCAAAGATTTGCAAAACAAAGGCACAAAAATCCCTTGCAGCACCTCAGCAGGGACACCTCAGGACCCTCCACCCTCCCTCCAACCTTAGGCTCCGAATCCATCCCCAAAGAAGGGCAAGGGTAGCAGCAAGGCACGGCTGGCAAGAAGTATTTTGGGGGCATAAGAGTAGTTTTTTAGTCGGAAACTTTGTAGCCTGTGTACAAAGTAGACAGTAGGGTCTCTACTAAACTGAAGCAACACCTAACAACTAAATATTTTTTTAAATAAATATCATTGTTCCTTAATTATTTTTTAAAGAAATCCTCATTCCAAAGAAAAAGTAATTTGTTCCTTTATGGCCGTGATACGTGATGCACGAATTAGTGGCAGCAAAATACATTTTATAGCACAAGAGAATACAAATGTGAGGTTTTTACCACTCTAGTCTGATGCTAGTGTGAAGCTGCCAGTGTTAGAGCGTCTACCTAGCAGCACAAACCCCACATGAGGGCCCAGCTGAGCCCACCAGAGAGGAGCTAAACCCCTGGAACCCACCTTGAGCCGTTCCTCCCTGTGTCCTGCAGAGCTGTGGACGATTTCATAGTATTCCACCTGGGAGGCACAATAGCATTTTTCCTTCATTTCGCAGTTCTCCAGTGTCTGAACCACCTCCCCACCATGTGGGTTTTTGACCAGTGCTGAATTTTGTGGGCACACAGAAAAGTCCATCTGCAAGGAAACAAGATGGAAAATCAGCCTGGAGCTGCAGCCACGTTTCCTGCAGCAGCAGCACAGAGCACCCAGCTTTAGGCATCCAGCACCCACTGGGTGCCACAAGGCTGTTCTCTGTGTCAGGGTCCCAGCTGGGAGTTTGGGGCTCATTCCTTCACCAGCTCAGGGCCTCAGTGGTAGGTTTTGTTCCTCCATGCCAGATTCAGACCACGAGGAAAGGGAGGTTATTGTGGGTGCAAGTTGTGACTGCTGTCCCTGACCCTGTGAAAGCCCCAGTTCTGAGGAGTGAGCACGTTATCTCTGACAAAAAGTGTATTTGAACACAAAATATTGATGGCAGCACTTTTCTCAGAGCCACACTCTCTCACCAGGGATGGGGGAATGTGATTTAGCATGAACTCATTCAGCATTTCCCTCTGGATTTGCCAGGGACTGTGCCCTGAATTCTCAGATGCTGGAGCCAGTGTTAGGGGCTCTCCTGGAGACACATTCCCCAGGCACCTCCACAGGTTCGCTCTGAATGGGCTCCCCACAGGAGCACCAGGTGTGGCATCTGCCCCTGTGGGGTGGGGAAAGGGGAAGGGAAGGGAAGGGAAGGGAAGGGAAGGGAAGGGAAGGGGATGCCCAAGTCCTGAGGTGTGGGATGAAGGAAGGCTGGTACCAGAGGGTTGGAAGGGGGAGGTGGGCAATGACCCCAGCTCTGGGGGTGCAAAACAAAATCCTGCTTTGCCTTTTCTTTCCCTATTCCAGCTTTAACTCGATGAAAAATTCCCAGGGCACAAAGCAGTTCTGTCTGGATTTGACATTCCCAGTTTGGTTGCAGACAGCTGGGGGAGGAGGGGGTTCTGGGTGGACACACCAACAGCCACATCCCTGCTGCTGTGTCACCACCACACCAGGACATGCCACCGTGGCAGGTCCTGGTGGCTCACAGCAACTGGAGAGAAGGGACAAGGGTCCTCCAGCTGCAACAATATCTCCTTGGAAGGGCAGAGGCACAGACTGTCCTCCGTGGCTCAGCCTGAGCTGATGTTCTGTGCTGAAAGACACTACATTGTTTCTGTGCTAAATCTCCTGGCTTTTCTCCCTTCAAGTAAATTAGGGTTAAAAATCTGCATTGCATGAGCTAGAGGACGGGGAGAAGGATGGCTGAGCCGATGGCCGAGTGGGTTTGTGCTCTGTCTAGGACCTGGTCCTGCCCTGCCCCAGCCCTTGGGTGTACATCCTTTGGGGTTTTTTTGGCTCCTGGCTTTGAACAGGTTTTGAGAGTTTCCTGCCCCCTCCCAACTACTTCAGCAGCTGCTGGAGGAGATTTCTTTGTTCCAGGATGGGGCTGTTTCCAGGGGAAGGAAAAGTGATTTCTGAAAGCAAGTATTTCTGGGATGCCTTAAGAGTGGAACACAAAATGACAACGGATTTCTGGACGTCAGTGATTCTGGGTGAGATTTTAACATGCTCCTCCAGCCCCCTCCCTCCCCCCGCCCCGTTCGTCTGATGATTCCAATTTTTTACCCTGACACTGAAAGTATCAGCCCGACTTTATGCGGGAAGATGCAGAAGGAAAGTGCAGAGACCTGCCCTAGGGCAGAGGCGAGTCCACATTTGCCAGCCCTGAGCTATTACTGTGACTGAGATTCTCCCTCCCCGCCCCATTAATTCCCCTCCCCGAGGCAACAGAATTGTCCAACACCTTCCACCAACACGTCTGGGAGGTAAATGCTGATTCTCGGAGCGCTGGAAGAAAGCACTTCACGCTGCCTAATTGCCTTTCCCCGGCACTGGGAGAGCAGCTGTGCGGCTCTGCCGGCGCTGCCCCGGCGGCACCGGCCCGGGCCGAGCCCGCGGGCACTCCCGGCTCTCGCCGTCGGGCAGCGAATTCCCCGCTGCTCCCTGGCTCCCTCCGGCCCCGCCGCGGTCTCTGTCCCTCTCTAGTGGCGGTGCCGCAGCAGCTGCCGCGAGGATTGAACGGGCCGGCTTTCAGAAATGCCAAAAAAATCACATCAGCAAATTCCAGGACAATGGAATTTGTCAAACAGTTGTGGTAAATCATTTCAACGCCGCTTTAAATTCTGATAAAGTCAGTTCATCTCCGCTGACGTGTCTTGGGTTATTTTATGAGTGAACTCACGAGACAGCTCACCAGTTCACAATGAATGAGTTCAGCTTTGTCCCAGCGGGAGGTTTTGACCCATCTGGAACGATTTTGTTTGGAGTTTCCATTTCCAAACGATTTTTGAACCAGCAGTGTAGTTCACTGGTACTAAAAGGGCATTTTAGAGTGTCAGTAAGGAAACGGAATTTTCCAGTGCTCTGTTTCCAGCAGAGCTTTTATCATCAGGTTGGTTTCCTTGCTTTGGTTGGGAGGGCTGGAGCAGAGACCCCCGAGGTCCCTCCCAGCCTGGGTTACTCTGATTCCGTGTCTCTGGCTAGAGGACATTTCCCTGTATATGAGGTGGCTGTATCCCCATTCTCACCCTTGCACACAGCAGAGAATTATCACTGTGCTTGCAGAGCTGTGTGGTAAAGTCCCAGCAACAGGAAACTCAACCCTAAAACACAATCCAAATAGTCCCAAAGGCAGAGGCTCTGCTCAGCAGACTGGGTGCCCTGAGCTTGGACACAACAGGGCTTGTTCCCATATTCCCAGAGGGAGGGAGGGAGGGAGGAAGAGGAGCTCTCCCTGCACCCTAGGTTGGGTCAGAGCATTTCCCCACGTTGATTGTGACCTCCCAGGGAGAGCCTGGAGAGTCTTTTATGACAAGTTGACCCATCTGGTTGACCCAGGAAAGCCAGTGGATGTAATCTTTTTGAATTTCAGTGAAGTTTTTGATACTGTCTCTCCCAGGATCCTTCTGGACAAATGGTCCATCCCAGAGCTGGATTAAAAACATCATGAGGTGGGTGAGCAACTGGCTCACGGGTCCGGCATGAAGGGTGACAGTGACTGGGGTGACATCAGGCTGGCACTAGTCACCAGTGCCGTTCTGCAGGGCTCCAGCCTCGGCCCTGTGCTCTTCAACAGCTTCATAAATGTCTTGGATGCTGGACTGGAAGGGACACTGAGCATGTTCAGACAATAAAAAACTGGGAGGAGCTGCTGACTCCCTCAAAGGCAGGGAGACACCGCAGAGAGACCTCAGGAAATCAGAGGGCATCACCAGCCATATGAAGTTCAACAAGGGAAAATGCTGAACCCTGCCCAGGGATGGGGCAGCCCTGGATGCAGGGACAGACTGGGAGTGAGAGGCTGGAGAGCAGCGCCCTGGGAAGGGCCCTGGGGGTCCTGGTCAGGGGCAAGTTGGATCTGAGTCACCGCTGGGTCCTGGCAGCCCAAAGGGCCACCCTGTCCTGGGGACACCAGGCCCAGGGAGGGACTGTCCCACTCTGCTCTGCACTGGGGCAGCCTCACCTCCAGGGCTGGGGCACTTGGGGCACCACGAGATCAGAAGGATCCAAAGCTGTTGGAGAGTGCCCAAAGGAGACCAGCAAAGATGGAGAAGGGCTTGAGGGGAAGCTTTTTGAGGAGCAGCTGAGGACACTTGGTCTGTTTAGCCTGCAGGAGACTGAAGAGAGACCTCACTGCAGTTACTCCTTCCATGTGAGGGGAAGAGGAGGGACAGACACTGATCTCTCCTCTGTGGTGACAGTGACAGGACCCGAGGGAATGGGCTGAAGTCATGTCGGGGAGGTTGAGGCTGGGTATAGAAAAAGGTTCTTACCCCAGTGTTCAGGCACTGCAACAGGGAATGGCCACAGCACCAAACCTGACAGAGCTCCAGGAGCACTTGGACAATGCCCTGGGACACATGATGTGACTCTTGGGGAGGGCTCTGTGCAGGGCAGAGAGTTGGACTTGATGATCTTTGCAGGTCCCTTCCAACTCAGCATATTCTGTGATTCTGTGACTATATTTTCATCATTATTTAGTCTTCTAAAGTTGGTGTCTCTGGAGCTGACAAGCTGTCACTGCTTGTAACAGCTCTTAATTTGGATATGATAATTTTATCATTCCTACTGTATACAAGAAGCTGGTATTTGGCAAACATTACAGGTTAAATTTGTACAAGTGCTGCTCTCGTGCACTGAAAAATCGTAAGAAACCTCAGAGTGTGAAGCTGTTGTGTCCTTACAGCCACTGCAAAGGGGAACAGGGCCCACAGGCTGCTCCTGAAGGCCACAGACTTTTTTCTGATGAACAAATGGAGCTACTTTCTACTTCACCTGCTTTCTCTACTTTTACAGGGCAGCTTGTTGTCCTACTGATAGCACTTACAACATCAATCCTGTCTGCAGGAAGCAAAAATCTGCAGTTGCCCTGAACTTATGCAGCAATAAACAGGAAATTCAAACACAGTATCAACCATGGTGCGGCTCAGGTCCAGGGAACTGAGCTCCTTTGTGCAAAGGAACAGACCCAGGGGTCAAGCTATTCATCAATTCCTGTGCTAAAAAAGATATTTAAGTGTTGGATTATCTGGGCAACAGGTTCCCAGCACACTTCTGTCCTTAATCCCCCAAGGGAAAAGTCACTTGGAAAACTTCACCATAAAAGAAAGAGCCAAGGGATGGGCAGGATGTGAGTGTGGAAGCATCAAGAATCTTGGTTTCTGGAGGGTGAAGGGGAACTCAGAGGAGCTGTGGCTGTCCCATCCCTGGCAGTGTTCAAGGCCAGGTTGGACAGGACTTGGAGCAACCTGGGATAATGGAAGGTATCCCTGCCTGTGACAGGGCTGGAAGAAGATGAGCTTTAAGGTCCCTTCCAATCCAAACAACTCCATGATTCTGTGAACTCACTGTGCCCAACATGGAGGAAATGGCTCTGCCTCCTGCAGCAGCCCCTCTCTGCAAACAGACTTCCATGCTCCTCCACTCTGCTGACAGCCCCTGCAGTCACAAACCACCGGGCCCAGCATTACCCCAGTTATAATTCCCCACCTTTTCTGCCTGAGCTGGGATGAGGCCCTGAGTGCCCAGCACAGCTCCAGCTTCCTATCCTGAACTAAACGGCTGCAGCACAAAGAAGAGATTTTGTTAGAGATGGACATGACACATCTGACCCTGGCCAGGTGGGCTGAACACCCTGTTTAGTTACTCCAGGAAAACACTCTGGCACAGTTTCTCTCACTGTTTATCTGCTCTCTTCTATTTCTAGCTTTCTGCAGACCTGGGTGAAAGGCGTCCCCTCCCTCAGCACAAAGGAGCTCATGGGCACTAAACCCCCAGATTCCTGCACAGCAGCTTCTGGCACAAGCCCCACGCTGCCTGCCAAGTGCAGACACCCCTCTGTGCTGTTCATTGTGGAAAGCACACAGCAACCACAGCAGCATCATCTGTGAGCAGAGCCACCCAGCCCCACACCACAGCCCCTGCTCTCCCAGCCAGAGGCCAAAGCAGTGCCAGGACCAAGAAGGGAAAAGGAACTTACTGGCAAAGATGGGAGCCTGCAAGAGCCCTGTGAGGAAAACCACAGCTCATGGCTCCTGCAATGCTGCACCCTGGGAGGCACAGGAAAGCCTCCAGTACCTCTGACACTCATACCTGCCCTCCCTGGCAGGTGACAAGGTGAACAGCTTTGAGCCAAACAGGCTCACATATCCTGGCAAATGTCCCCTGACTGTGATCTCAACAAACACCTCGGCCCTGGGAAATGAGCATTTCTCCCACATGATCAGGATTGTGCTCCCAGCATGATCAGGCTCTTAGAAAACTTCAAAGTGTTTCTTGAGAGCCACTGGATTTGCCGACAGCCTGGGGAAGCTCCTTTGGGGAGTCCTTGTTCTTACCACCACTTCCAAACTAATTTAAGTTTGTGGTGACTGGGAACCACTCTCAAATACCTTAATTTGAAAGAACATGCATCCTTCATCCTCCTTCATCCCATTCAATGGGGACAATCCAGACCAAGTGGAGTCAGAGCTGGCACTTGGACAACATTGGGAACACAGAAGGACATGTCACAGCAGTGATGGCAGCACGTCCCCCACAGTTAACAGCCACACAGTTCTGCTGTTAACTCCAGGTAGGAAAGCTCTAAAGTGGAAAAGCTCCAGTCACCAGAGCCCTGGCAGCAGCAGAGGCAGTGCTGGTGCCCGTGTGCTGCCAGGGGCTCTCAGCCATGGCTGGTGGCAGTTCCTGAGCACAGGATGGACTCAGCTCCTCACCAAGAACTCAGGGTCTCTGCACCAGCTCCTCCAGGGCACAGGGCAGGGAACAGATCCAGGTCCCAGGGAAAATGTTTTGCCAGACTCAGGAGTGAGAGCACACAAGAGAACAGTGACAGCAGCATGGACACTCCCCTGGCATTCCAATGAGTTCAGGGGGTTGGGCTGGAGGTTTTTCCCTACAATTAGAACTGCAACAGTCACAGACACTCAGAGAAGCTGCACAGCCCTTGGGCCAAGCTGAGCTCCCCTGGAGCTCGTCCCCCGCTCCTGGAGGACAGCTGGGTTTCTCTGGAATGGATGCCTTGAGGAAACAATTAGCAAAACCAAAATGCTAGAGAAGGCATCCTATCAAAACCACACCATTTCCCACCAGGCTACAGGAACCCCAGCCCAGAACAGGAATCAGCACAGCTGCTCAACAACAACAACAACAATTTAATTGTGTTAAGAGACAAACATATTAACAAAATCCACATTTCCATTAAAAAAATTCCTTGTGCCTGGGCACCTGAGCCAAGCCACTGTCTGTTCACAGCTCCGTGGTGCTGCAGAGAGAGGCTGGGACTGCAGCTGGGAGTAACTGCTGTGTAACCTGGCCAGAGCAGAGAGCTGCACTGCAGCCACATGGGAAGGGACATACAAAATAGTTATGAAAAAATATGCATTTTAAATAAAGAACTTACAACAACTTCAACTTTATACAAAATATCATGGCTGACGTCTCAATTTCAGTGTCTCAATTCTAGGAATTCTTTTTGAACTCTCAGCATCCTGTTTTCCGTCTCACACCAACCCTGCAGTCTCCCCAGAGAGCTCTGTCTCTGTCCAGCTCAGTCCAAAGTACCTGAAAATGAAAAATCACATTATAGTCTCAAGAATCAGAAGTGCAGTTCTGTGAACAAACAAATCTTGTTTACAAACTGGCAAAAGAAAATGCAGTAACTTTAAAGCTTAAGTGAATCACACACAAGTAAAACCAAATCTAGCAAAAAAACCAAGCTACTGCACGTGCCTCAGGGTCCAGCTGAGCCATTCCAGAGCTCACAGGGGCACTGCAAGCCACACTAGGAATTACTGAGGATGTGGAAACAGAGAGCTTTGCAAATGATTCAGTTCTTTCTCTCCTAGGTAGGTTATTACACACAACACTGAAATCAAGTAGAAACTCACCTTCCAAAAAAGCAAATTCATCAATAGCTTCAATGGCATTATCTGAAAAGCAAATTGTGAACAATTAAAATAGATAAACCATATTTGCATCTGTTTCAAACTGCAGCATTTGAAATTACATAGAGCACAGTGACCAATTTCAAAGACATCTATTTGTTTTGGAGATAGTGTGTGAAATTATTAGTAGAAATTAGTAGAAACTTCAGTAGAAGTTTTTCTCTCCCATCTTCAGGGAAATAATAAATCCATAATTACTCCAGTACCTCCTGACAGGTGAAAAAATCCCCCATTGGAGCAACCCTTTGCTAAGAACACGCTCCCATACCCAGGTCTTTTCTTTGCAGGGTTTTCCTTTTTCCTTGCTGGGCATACACATAAGCATCTTTGGCTATGGTTTCAACAAACAGCTCCTGCAAGGCAAAACAGGACAGGTTCACATAGGAGATGAGAGAGAGAATGCCCTGACGAAAAGAAAGGTCCTACAAGACTTCAGGATTAGATCAGAATCTTCATTCTAACATTACCCCTTCCTAGTAAACAGGTCTGAAAGTACCAAAGGAAATGGCTGGACAGTGCTGCACAGGACAAGCAGTGAGGGAGAAAGCTGGGAATGTGGGTTCCTCGAAACCCACATTCTCTGGGAGACCCACTCCACACCAGGGGCTCCCAGGGCACCTTCTGAAGGGGGAAAGGTGTCCTGTGCTCAAGAGAAGAATCATGAAAACCTTCAGGTGGAGAAATACCTCTAAGATCATTGTGTCCAAGCATCAGCCCAGCACCAGCTCCACACTCATCTCCACCCCATGTCCCCAAGCACTACATTTTTTTGCACAGTTCAGGAGATGCTGACTGCCCAGGGGAGCCTGTGCCAGAGCCTGACAACTCTCTACATGAAGGAATTTTCCCAATATCCTAAACCTCCCCTGGTGCAGCCTGAGGCCACTTCTCGTCCTGTGCCTTCTTGCCTGGGGGAAGGGACCAATCCCCGCGGCTGTCCCCTCCTGGCAGGAGATTTGCAGAGCCACAAGAGCCCCCTGAGCCTCCTTTTCTCAGCCTGAGCCCCTTTCCAGCTCCCTCAGCCGCTCCTGGAGCTCCAGACCCTTCCCCAGCTCGGGCCGGCGGCAACCGCCCCGCGGGTCCGTGAGAGAAGGAAAAACCTCCTGGGCAAGACCGAGCAGCGTCCCCGCAGCGTTCCGGGCCCAGGGCCCGCGGGGCCGCCCCTCACCGTGGCCCGCGCCAGCACGAACACGGCCTCCTGGCTGGCCAGGGTGACGTCCGGGTCCGCCTTCACCAGCGCCTTCACCCGCGCCAGCGGCAGCCGCGCCAGGCGGGCCGCGCCCGGGCCCTGCGGCCCGGGCCGGGCGCGGCGGGGCCTCGCTGCATCCCGGCCGGGCTGACGGCCCCAGCCCGGCCCCTCCTCCCGCCTGCAGGCCTCAGCTTCCCCTTCGGCCCATCGCCGAACACGGCCCCTCATCCTCGCCTTCACCGCGTCCCCTAACACGGCCCCCTCAGCCCCGTCCCGCTGCTCCCCACAGATGCCCTCAGTGCCCCAGCGCGGCTCTCGGGCCGCCCTCTCCGCAGACAGGGACGTGGGGCTGGTGCGGGGTGGCCGTCCCTGCTGTCTGCCCGTGCTGTGCCCCAGAGTCCGCTGCCCGTGGGGCCTCCCCGCAGCCGCTCTGCAGCCCATCTCCAGCCGGTGAGGAGCCCTCCAATGCCCCCAGCGCACCCACCACCCTCCGCAGGACCCCCGGGACCACCTCCCTTGGCCGTCAGGTGCCTGCCCCAGCCTTGCCCATGTCCTCAAACCCTGTCTTACCCTTAAACCATCTGCAGGCAGGAGCCACCTCGGGCACTGCTGGTGGGACACTGTCCCAAAGGGCTGCAGGGACGCAGATCGTGGAGCAGGGACACCAGCACCAACCAGCTGGCCAGAGCACCCCTGCCAGGGCTTGGCTCGACTGCCAAACCATTCCTGCCTCAGAGGCAGTAAACAGTGACACAGGACAGTTAGACACTGATGGCCCAACACAACGCCCTGCCATGCACAGCTTCCCCTTGCTTCCCAGAGGAGTTAGGCTCTTCAGTGAAGCTCATGTCCCACATGAAGAGACTAATTCCAAGAAGCCACAGGGCCTCACCCAGCTTTTCTGTGCTCCCACAGAGCTCAGCTGTGCACCCTCTGCACCTCCCTGCCCTGCAAATCCTGGGCAGCTTTGAGACGTGACCTGCAGAGGAATCCTGAGCCACCACCGCACAAGGACATTGCCCACCCTCCTGCTCCTATGTCCTCACATCCTGCAGTCAGTTCCCAAACTGGGGCTCTCCTCTTAGGGCCAGCAGGGCTTAGTGGGCTGCAAGTGTCAAACAGCTGCCGAGCCAAACCAGCAGTGTACCAAGAGCTGCTCCTCCTCCTCTTTCTCCTCCTCCTTGTGTGGTCTCACCGGGTCTCATCAGGCAAAAGCAACTTCCTGGCACTGCACACAGCTCCTCGCCCGCTGTTAGGAAAGAGCTGCTGGTTTCAAGGGAGGACACCTCAGAGAGGCTTGTCCAGAATGCTTCGGGTGTCTTCAGCAAGGACGTGAGCACACAGGAAAGCATCCACTGATGGAAGATGGTGAGTAAGAACCAGACCTGGGCTATAGTGGACATGGGGATGGGACACTGCGAGCCATATGTCCTGGTTGGAAGGGTTTTGGGGATGTCCTTGTGAGGGGCTGCATGTGGCCAACACCCTCACTACTCCTGTAGTGAGTACTACTCCAAAGTCCTCCTGTACATCTGAGCTGGATGGAGCTTCAAAGACCTCTGACCAGTTTCTGGGCTCGGAGGAAGATTTTCTGAGTGAACTTGCGCTGAATACAAACGTCTGTGAAAGGAGGAGGCCACACTCCCACTGAGTCCAGGAGAGCCTCCACCCGCACAAAATGGATTGGAAAAGCTGGAACTGATCACAGTGATGGCAATGCTGTACATCCAAGGGCTCTGAGCAAGTCCCAGCTCATGGAACAGGCCCAAAACTGATCATTACAAACCACCAAATAATTCAGGTGTCAAAAATCCCAACGGCATGTTTGGGAATCTGGAAAACATTGCTTTTTTCACTAATCTGAGTGAAAGCCCCAGTGATGGTATACAGGAAATGGCACATTCATGCTGCTTCAGCACTGCTATACCAACTGCTGCATTTGGAGGTTTACCAGGAAAACTGGGGTGTTTGCCTGGGGAATTTGCACTTTTGTAAGTCTGTGTCTTTGATCAGTTGTGTCTAAAAATATTGCATCAGCTTCTCTCCATATCAGCCTTTCCCTTGTGAAAATAAAAATTATGCAATCAAAAACCCAAACTGAGATCCCTGAAGGATAAAAACTCCAAAATCAAGGCACACAGCTCCAGCGAAGCAGCCAGCTGTGGTGCAAAGGGAGACTGTGGTCTGGGGACAGGGGTGTAAGAGAAAGATGGGGAGGGTAAGGTGATCCCTCCCCTCTCACAAGGTCCATCTCAGAAGATTAGGAAAAATGTAGCCCCATCCCGTAGCTTTGTGCCATAGCTCCAACATGGCAGTCTTCTTCCAAGAGCCGTTCACAGCCTCCTCCAGGCAGCGTTTCTCTGGAGGCTCTAAAGAAGGGTCAATTTCGGTCACTAAGGAAGTTGAAGGCAGCTGTGTGCTGGAGCAGATGTGTCCTGCTTCGTGTGTGCACAGTGTGAACCACACAGGAAAGACACATGTCAGAAAAGTAGGGCAGTCTGCTGCCTCTTGGCCTTGTTTTTTCTGCACAGGGGCATTGGTGGAATGAGTCTCAGCAGTGCCATCCCCACTTCTCCTCCAGGGAGGGACCCAATGGCCCTGTGCAGTCTCCCCCACCAACTCATCATGGAAAACAGGACAAGGGCAAGGCAGGTTGCTCCCATCTGAGCTCTGGGAAATCTCTGGATCTCAGATTCTGCCTTCAGGAGCTTTGCTACTACCACCTAGTCCCTCTGATCTGATGGTCCTTGGTAGTGGACAGAGGGTGGATCAGACCAAAAGACTCCATGAAAGGTCTCCTGGATGCCCTCATGGTGGGGTAAGCTGGTCCCAGTTTGGTGCAGCCCCATGTTGTTTACTCAGATATATTCAGGACCTTTTTGAGCAAAATCCTAGTTTTGTGGAGAAGACTTAGTGTCAGACTATGTTGAAGGAATACCACATTCCCCAGGGTGAATTTTGACTCATTTTCCTCCATGGTGTTTTAACTGGAACTGTTTTTCTTAATGGTTGCAGATGCCTCTGGAGGGGAGAGACGCCGTGGTGAGGCACCTTCGGGCAAAGTTCCAACAGACCAGGAAAGAGCCTCCCAAAGTGGGTGGCTGGCCAGAGAGTCACCCTGCAGCCTCTCATGGACCAGAGCCAGGACAGACCTCTGCCACGGCCTCCAAGGGTGAGCCTCCTCAGGAGGGCCCCTGGAGCAGGAGGGACTGCAGCAGGGCCTCTCCACCTCACAGTACAGGCCAGAGTTTGGGACAGCACTCACCTCATTCCGCCTGCGAGACCCCGGCGCTGGTGGTGTGTCGGAAGAAGGGGACAGCTCCAGGTGCCAACTTCCACCCAGTGCGTGCAAAGCCAGCAGGAGATGTGTTGAACAAGAAGGTGGAAGCCAGCTCTGATCCTCCCCACAGGAAGCCAGCCCAGCAGACACGGCCAGCTGCCAAAGACAAGGGGGCTCCAGTGGTTCTTGCCAAAGGCGCAGCTGCCGCAGCGCCCCTGCTTGCTGTGGGAAGCCCCCAAAGGATGGAGCACCCAGCTCTGCCCCGGAGGAAGCCTTTGCCACATGTCAGGGCACTGGGAGTGAAGCCAGGCAAGCCCCGGCGCCCTCCTGATGTGGATTTGGCAAAGTTCAGAGCAGCTGCACATCCTGGGACATCCATCTCTCCTGCCACAGAACCACCAAGGAGTGCTCAGCTGGGTATGGCCAGGCACAGGAAAGTCCCTCAGGAAAGGCCTCTGCTCATTCAGGAAGGAAAATCTCCCCAGTTAGAGCCTGCAGCTCTTGGGAGATGGAAATACTGGGAAGGCTTATGGAGAGGTGGGGCTTGTATTACCAAAGGGGCTGTTATAGGCAACAGCATGAGGATGAGAATGAGAGAGAAGGAGGGCAGGTGATGAAACAAAGTGCCCTGTCCCTGGCTGGGCACAAGTTTCCATCTCTGGAGTGTTTGTAGGAAGTAAGGTTGGAGTAAGTAACATGAGAGATATTGCCAAATTGGAGTGAGCCCAAGATAGCCGGGGACTGGAGCACGTGGAGAAAGAAGGGCTGAGACCCAGGCTTGTTCAGCTGGGAGGAGAGGGAAGAGGGGGAGACTTTACTGCTCACAGCTACCTAATAGGGAGAAAATGGGGCCAGACTCTTCACAGAGGTGCCAGGGGCAGGCCTGGGGGCGATGGGCATGAGCAGTCAGGGAGGTGCCAGTCAGACACTGCCCCGCCACGCTCCACAGAGGCCTTCCAGAGCCACGCTGCTGTGGTGGTTTCCCACAGTTGCTGTTCTGCTAATCCACGCTACAGATGATGAAAGCTGTTTCAAATACCATTTCTTGCTCAGTTTCTCTAACCATGAGAGTAGACTTCCCTTCCTTTCCTTAAGAGAACTGAAAAATCAAACTGGTCTATGTTATAATTACGAGGTGTCATCAGGGCTGGCCACGCTATTGTGCTGGGAGATTCTCACATGACTGGCTACAAGTATTTCTTTGTCTCATGGGTCCTGAGGCAAGCTGCAACATCTAGAATCACACCTTGCCTTGATTTGATAATTTTTGTTAATTTTAAGGGCAATCTTATGACTTTTAGGGCCAAGTATCTGATTGTGTATTACTTGGTACCATAAACCAGCAGAGATTTGATGATGTACTGAGGGCTTTGTGCCCATTCTTGGTTGGTCTGCTTGACCAGGCTGGAGACAGGGCTTGTGATACAAATAAGGGCGTGTCAGCAGGGATGTGGTCATGCTGACAATCCTAAAAGGGGCAGCACTATGTTGTGACTGATGATGCTCCTGAGCACGTAGACATATCTAGGATTTGCCCTGATTCTGGTACATATCTGAAATTTAGGGGTTTTCCATATTCATGATACCTATTTTGGCCTCTTCCCCTGTCCTTCCATAATTTGTCCAGGAAGAAAGTAGCATAAGAAATATACAAATGGGAAAATACATATTCAGGGTCCTCAGTGAGGAATCTGATGAGCTGTGCACCAGTGTGCTGGAAGAAAATCCCTGGATGGGCTATGGAGTAAAAAACTTCTTGCTCTATCAAGATGTGTAGTCAGTTTTATCTCCCCACTTCCCCCTGCACTAAATCCAGCCCAGAGTGGCTCTGACCTCAGGGTGGCTGATAGTGCTGAGGAGAAAATATGAAATAATCCCTCCCTGCTCCCTCCTGTTCTGCTGTTTGTCACAGGTCACCTGCAACCAGGCTGTGCTGCATCAGTGCCTGCACGGTTCCCACTGCAGGATGCTCCAAGTGGCACGGGGTAAGGACTGAGGCAGCACTGCTATTCCAGGCTGTGCCAAGCCACTGGGAAGGGCACAAGATGTGACAGCAAGAGGATGTTTGGGTTTTCCCGCCTGCTGCTGGAGGCAGGGTGTGGAAGCAGCTCTCACAGTGTGAAGTGCAGCCATCCCTTGGGACTGTGTTACCTCACTGTGGCCATTGCACCCTGCTGCCTGTCAACATCCACCTTGTGAGGAGCTGCTGGCACAGGGCACGGTGCTGCTGTCCAGCTCTGGCCCAGAGCCAGGGCCAGTCCATGGCCAGCCCAGCCTCCTCCTGGCAGCCCCGATTCTGCCCTCAGCCCCCAACGCCTCCTAACCGTGCTCTGCCTCACGACAGGGATGAAGATGAGATATACGATGATGTTGAGCCTGTTGAGCTGGCCAGGAGAAGACCAGGCCTTCTGCTGCCTTCTGTGTGCCAGCTGCCAGTGTATCCCTGCCCCAGAGGAGGTGAGTACAGGAGGGGCTTGGGTCAGTTTGGGGTGAGACCTGCAGCTCTGAGAGCTGCGAGGCCCCAGTGAGCCGTGGGCAGTGGCACAGCCTGTGCTAAGCCTGCTGCTCCCCCACACAGGAGGGCAGTGGGTTCCTCTTGTAAATGGGCACAGGGCACACCCTGATCCCCCCACACCTGGGGGCAAACTCAGGATTTGGTCTCAGCAGGAGAGAGCTCTTGCTGCTCTTTGTGTCCTGGTTTGGCAAGTGTTTACTCCTCACAGCAGCCTCATGGCAGCGCCTCTGCTGGGGTTTGGTTTTACAGGTGGAAATGCTGGCCAAGCCTCCAACAGGGTTACCTTGCTGGCAGTTACACAGAGGTAATGGGTCTTTTTTTACTCTTTCTAAGGGTCCCAAGATGGCCAGGGCTCCTTGCTGCTCTGACAAAGCTGCTGCTTTAATGGTCTCTGCTGGGTTTGCAATAGGAAGGTCTGTGGTGAAGAGCACAAGCTGCGGGCTGTACACCTTGCCCTGAGAGCTTCCACAGCCCCAGGGCTGGCACAGGGAAATGCAATGGGGAGCAGCCAGCAGGGAGAAGGGGATGGGAGGGAGCAGAGCATGGGGCAGGGTCATCTGAACCTTCCCATGGCTTTCAATGGCTGCAGAGAATCCCAGGTCTCCCAGAAGATGAAGACCATGACACTCAAGACATGCAAGAAAGAAGAGAAGATGGACAGGGAGTTTCAGAAGAAATTCAAGGTGAGCAGCACCTTGATTCAAGGTGATCACCTGAGTGATCACCTTTCCCTTTGAGCTTCTTCTCCCCTTCTGGGAAGGGTGCAGTGCAATGGCAGAAAGGAGCTGTGCTCCACAGGGACCAGTGATACCCAGATCACAGCCTGCCTTGTTCCCCCAGGTCACACCTGCCCCATTCCCCCAGATCAGACCAGTCCCACAGACCATTTGGCCACAGAGGAATCTGTTTTTTTCAAGGAGGGAGAGTGGTCAGACCGGCCTGACTCAACTCCCCCCGGGCACTGCTGTTTGTGTTTCAGTTCGAAGGCAGCATCAATGTCCTGACTCAGATGATGGTCGACCCTGCAGCAACAGAGAAGAGGGGTGGAGCGAAGAACCTGCCACTGAGACCGGGAGAAATCCTTGATGTCATTCAGTTTACAAATCAGGAGCAAATCCTCTGCCGGAACAGCCAGAGGAGGTGTAAGTCTGGAGGGGGATGGGGCTCGCCCACAGCAGGGAGCACAGCACAGTTTTGGGAAGAAGCTTCTTCGTGCAAACATCCCCTGACAGACCTCCTGACAGATCTCCTCCACCTGTCAGAGCGATCTGACAGGTACCGTGCTACCCTGAGAAGGTTCCCACTTTTCTCTGCACAAATGTCCTGCTCTTCCTTCCACTCAGCAGCAGCATTTCTGGGAGCTGGGCTTGTCCTTTCCCTTTGCTAAAAAGCTTTTGCAGTCCTCAAAGCCTCCAGGTGGAATGGGCTGCAGATCCCTCAGCTGGTAAAAAGCTTCTGCACTCTTCCCTGCCAGCTGCCATTCAGCCTGACAGGCTCCTTCCTGGCACTGCCCAGAGCAGGTTCTTCCTAAGGGTCCAGCTGGGCTGCCCAGAGCTGGATTCCTCCTTGTCCCAGCTCTTTCTGGGAACATGAGGTGCTGCTAAACCCTGGGCAGGGGCCGGTGCTGGGGTGATTCCCTCTCATGCCCTGGTTCCCAGCACAGCCTGACATGTTTTTCTTCACTCTGTTGCAGATGGCTACGTGCCCCGGGCTGTGATGCTGCCTCTGTGAGTACCCTTTCCCAGCCCCTTCATCTCCACTCCATGAGCTGCAACAACTGCTCCATGAGTGGCCAGTACCAAACTAGTCCTGGCTGACAACTCAAAATTACCCAGCTCAGGCTGTGACCATAAGCCTAACACCAGCAGGTTCCCCTGGAGTGGAATCTGCCATTTCTGGTGTCAGGAGAGATTCTGTCACTGGGACACTGGAAGCACTCCCCAGGCTGTGGTCCCTCGTGTGGGACCTGCCAGACACTGCTCAGAGGCTGCTGCTGGGACAGGGTGAGGGTACAGCCCTCTGCAGAGCTGGGTCTGGAGCTCCTGGTAGCCTGGGATGAGGCCACATCCTGAGAGGGGCCAGAGTCATCTTAACCCCACTCCAGATGGTCCCAGCCATGCAGGGGGAGCACAGCACTGGGAGGGGGAAACGGGGCTGCAGGTGGACAGCAGAGTCCACAGACAGCTCAGGAGGAGCTGAGACAAACATGGCAGCAGGAGCTGGCCATTGCCTTGGGGTTGGGAGGTGGTGGAACTTGGGACACGACACTGCCCACAGCACCCCATCTTTGTCCTTGCAGGGACACTGACATCTATGATGACGTTGAGATTTATGGTAGGTGCACAGAACTGCTGCCGTACTCCTTCACCAGCACACCAAGCACCAGGATTCCCCTCCTCCTGACCCTTTGCTGTTTTGCAGCCTTCCCTCTCTCTCTTCCCTTTGTGTAATTCCTCTTCCTCTCCCTGAGGTATCCTTTACTTACTCACAGTTCCCTAAAAGTCTTCGTGTTCCTCTGTTTCCAATTATTTGGACTTCTCTGCACCCTGTTCTCAGGTTGCTCCCTCCACTTGCTGCCAGCCCCAGGGCCCCTTCAATGTCCTTTGAGGTGTCCCTGATTCCCCAGACAACTCAGACTTCCCTTTCCCAAGCAGTTGCTCTCTCCTGACATGCAGCCTCCATCCCTGGCTGGAGGTGGCTCTGAAGATGGAGCTGAATAGAGACACTGTGTTTCAGCTCTGCTCACAAGCACACACTTTACCTAATTCTGGCAGGCTGAGTCAACCATGCTGAGGTCCCAAAGGCACAAGCAGCACCACAGAAACCTTTCCAAGGGCTGAAACATGAGCAGCACCCGACACCAGGCTCCTTTTGTGAAGGAGCTTCCTCTGAGACAGGCTGCAAAACCACCTTGTTCCTGCCAGAACAGAACAGCAGCAAGGCTGCTCAGCGTGTGGTGCCGCACAGATCCTGTCCCTCGGGGCCCCAGATCCTCAAGTCACACTGTAACTGCAGCTCTGTTTTGTCTGTGTAAAATACAGCAATGATTCAAGAGGGTTTTATGGCCCTTTTTTTTTTTTTGGGGGGGGGTGGTGGGGGTGTGGGGAGAGAGTGATAAAATCAGGCCCATAAAGGTTTTAATATTTTCCCATTCCCAGAGCATCTTCAGCCTTTTGTTCTGCACCACACTCTGGCCCCAGTGGCACTCCTGGCCTGAACCAGAGGCAAAGTGGACAGAGAAATACTCTAAAATATCTAAATTAATTATGGACCAGGTGCTCCAGCAGCATCTCCTGGCCTTGGGGCAGCTTCCCTGGAGAGCTGGCAGGAGGTTGGATCCATTGGGGCAGATATTTGTGTGGGAGCTTTCAGCATCACCTGTTGGTGCCTCGGGCTGTGTCTGCAGATGCCATGGGAAGTTCTCTCATTCACTGAGAAAGTTTCCCTTTGCAGACCCTGCCTTCATGAAGCCCTCAGAGATGGGGACAGGATTGGGGTGCACTCACAGCCAGTGGGGAGCACAAATCTAGTGCAGGATCCAGATCTGGTGGCAGGATCCACTTTTTGGTGGATGCTTTTGGGTCAGGAACAGTGAGAAGTTCTGGGGCGAGTCCCTGCTCTCAGTCTGCACACTGGCCCCCATCCCAGGGGCTGGAGGGTTAAACTGGGAGGGTTCAGGACCTCACGGCGGGATGCCAAGCCCAGATTAACCAGTTGAAGACGTCACTTTCCATTATGGGAAAGGCTCCCAAATACCCCTGAAGCTTTTGGTTCTGGGGATTAACCACCAGCACACTCAGCTGCTGGCACAGAGCAGGGGTCCACTGGCACCGCGGGGCCCGTGGCCATGAGTGGGGCTGGGAGCTGCTCCCAGGGGCACCATCTGGGCGGCTGAGGACGACCATGTGGGAGTGGGTCAGAAGAGCTGTGCTGCACTCGCTGGCCACGGCGCTCCTGCGCCTCTGGAAGTGGGTTCGGGCTTTCTGGTACAAAAATGGCCTCTTGACTCTCTCGATGCTGTCGGTGGTCACTGGATGCCTCCTGGGGTTCCTGCTGCGGGCGCTGGAGCTGACAGACCTGGTGAGCCTGGCTGGGATGGTGATGGGAATGGGGGGATGGAATGGGGCAGGGGGCAAACCCTGGTGCCAGTAAGGGTCCCAGACAGGCACAGCCCCAAAAGCAAGGGCACCTGCCCAAGAAAACCACCTCAAGGCAGGTTTCTGCCCATGGCTTTTTTCTCTTTTTTCTTTTTTCCAAGAAGGTGCCAACAAATGCCCAAGCTATAGGACAAATCCTGCCTCCCTCCAATGAGAGTGGGGAGCTCTGGGTTGGACCCCATGGGGCTGCAGGAGTTTGAGGTGGGATGAGGATGGGAAAGGGGGGAATGTTTACTCAGGGGCTAGATGCTCAGTAAACAGGTTTCCCCCAACACCACCAGCAGCACTGGGATCTGAGGGATGGGGTCCAGGGATGGGGTTTGAGGGATGGGGTCCAAGGAATGGGGTCCTCCCATTACTCTCCCCAGCTGTGTTAAATCAAAGCACATTTCCATGCTTTGGAGAGGACCCAGCAAATAAATAGAGGGCTGGAGGGCCTTGAGGAGTCACCTTCCTTTGAGGAGCCTTGGAGACAAATGCATTGGAGAAAACACACGAGAAAGGCACAATTGGCTCAGCCCTTCCAGGAGCAGCGCGCTGCGAAAGCACCGAGCTGAGATCTCTGACTGGGGCAGCTGGGCCAGGGCTCAGCCCTGATCCCCGGCCAGGCTGCTGAGCCCAGGAGGGGGAATGCCGCCCCGGGAGAGCTCGGCTGATGCTGGAACATCCCTGTGTTGCCCACTGGGATTTAGCAAAGTCTTGTCATTTCAATTAGGCCCTTCAGCATCAGCGCAGCAGGGATGATCTCGTTACTTAATTGAAGCTGGGTGTAATCTCCCTGCTTCCCAGTGCGCACACCCGTGAGAGCCCAGCAGCCACCCGTGCTGGGCATGAGGCTGGCAGACTCTTGGGGCTCCAGCCCCTTGGCCTGCCATGTCCAAGTTTATCCATCCTCTGCTCCAGCCCATCCTGCCCTGTTGCCACAGCTCTGCTGTGGGCCTGGCAGCCACTAGAGACTGTCCCCAGTAGATTTTTGTCACAAAATCTGGAGGAGAGCTGGAGAGGTGGCCAGTCCCTGCTTTCCTCCCTGCAATGGGAAAGTGTCACAAAGCTGAGAGGCCCCCTAGCAAAGAGATGCTGTTCAGATCTGGCATTACCCCTTGCACTCAGCTCTGCTCTGCCTGAGCTCCCTGGGGACACCAGCCATGTCCAGGTCACACACTGGCACAGTGCAGGGACAGCACAGGGGAGCACTTGGACAGCTGCCTTGGCACCCCTCAAAGCCCCAGCAAGAGGTGGTGGCTACTCTGCAGTAACCAAAAGCACCTTCTTGTCTTGGGGCCAACTCAGACCCCTCCCTGACACCTCTACAGTGGCACAGCAAAATAGGGGGATCAGGGATGGGAGGATGATGGATGGATGGATGGATGGATGGATGGATGGATGGATGATGGATGGATGGATGGATGATGGATGGGAGGATGGATGGATGGATGGATGCATGATGGATGGAGGGACGGATGGTGGGTAGAGATAGGGATAGAGGGAAGGAGGGATGCTGGCCAGGCTGCTGGTCCCACAGACCCCTCACTCTCCCCTTGGTCAAGGCTGTGGGATCCAGACTTTGGGGATGTCTCTGCAGCCCTTTCCCATGTCCATGTGAGGGTGCAGGGGGTGGAGAGATGCCATGGCACCGAAGTTGTCCCGTGGATGGGCCAGACACTCTCCCTGAGCTCATCTTTTCCACCTGCAGCCATGAGATAAATCCCACCTTTTGTTGCTGCCAAAAGCTTTGGGGCACTTTTGCCCCAAATCAGATGCAGCCAAGCCTCTGCTGCCTGATAACGAGTGCAATGACTTTTGGGAGGAGCCCGTGGTGGGGCCATGTGGACCATTCCTGGAAGGCTACAGAATCAATAATGTTTTTGGGAGGGGACCAACCCCCACATGCTCCTCCCTTGTTTATAGCCAGGTTTGCCATCTGGCCAGTATTCCCCATCCCTGAGCCAGCTCCCAGTAAGGGACAGCAGAGAATGGCCTCATGGAGTGCCTCAGGGAGTGGCTGCCAGTTCAGAACCAAGCTCAGAGCTGGGTCTGGTTGGGAAAGAGGAAAATCGATCAAGTTTGAGCCCGTAATCATTTACCTGACACATGCTCTGCTCTATGTGCAGGAGAAGCAGTATTTTTCCTTTCCTGGAGAGCTCCTCATGAGGATGCTGAAGATGCTGATCCTGCCCTTGATCACCTCCAGGTAAGACATCATCTTCTGCTCTAAAGCACCATCCTTCCATCACGTTGAAAAGATTGCCCTGCAACCCCCCATTGAGGAGATTACCCAAAAACTGCATGTGGTGAGAATAATCCTGGCTCCAAGCAGCTGGCAGTCAAGCAGATGGCTTGGTGTTCATCAAACCCCATGACTTCCAGCAGCAGTCTGGGACAAACCCTCACCTGGATTTGGTAGGCACTTGCACCCATCTCAGATACTGGCTGGGGTGTTTCCCTTCTTTTGGGCAGCTGGTGGTGTCAGGACCATCTGTGGGAGGTTGTGATGGGCTGTTTAACCTCAAAGCAGATTCTCTTAGAGGGATTTGAGAAAGTTCAGGTAAAAAATCATAAGTATTCCCCAGTGATGTGTCTGTGTTTGCAAATTCCCATTTTATTGGCCCATACAGACCTAGAAATAAGGAACGGAGCCAACAGTCCCACTGGGGTCTAAGCAAGGCTTGAAAACCTTGTATAGATTAACATATTCCAAACAAAATGTTGGCCTGTGTCCATCAGACACACACAAATGATCAAGTCCTTGCTCCCTCGAGGATGTGTCTTTTCTCTCTTGTTTGTCAGAGTTTGCTTGTTGTCCCATTTGCCTCTGGTTATTTCTGAGAATGGAGTGATCTCTATCCTGGCCACACCTGACCTGTTCAGTACCAGCCCTTGTAGAGAGGTCTATACCTCACATCCCTCCCTGAGGTGCCTGAGGCTTTCCCTTGGCTCTCAGCCCTCCCTGCAGCTCAGTTGCTGAGTGGTCTCCTCTGATCTCTCTGCTGTGTGTGGGTGCAGGGTCTGCAGAGGCCTCCTGGGAGTTTTCTTTCATGTTGGATTAAACCGGGGATTTTTCTATAATTACTGAATGATGGTGAAGTGGTGCCTTCCCTCCATGCACCATCCCAGAGGGGACTGGGTGTGCTCTGGGGATGGAGCTCTGCAGATCCCCAAGCCCAAGCTGGAAAGCACCACCTATGCCAGGGTTGCTTTTCTGGACTCTCTTGAGTTTCCAAGGCCTTTCTCCTCCTGGATGTGTGGCTGCTGAATGGGATCCATGGGCTGACCACCACCTCAGCCACCCTGTGTGTCCCAGGGTTGGCACTGAGCCTTGCAGCCTTCGATTACATCCTGCCTCAGGCTCAGGGCTTGGCTGGGTTCTGCAGGGGCTCAGTGTGGGTCTGTAAGCATGGGGGGCACACTGCAGCCCCAAACACTCACATTTCATAGAATCCTGGAATATCCTGAGCTGGGAGGGACCCTCAGGGATGCTCAGGGCAGCCCCTGTCCCTGCACAGCCACCCCAACAGCCCCACCCTGAGCAGCCCTGGCAGCGCTGGCCAAACGCTCCTGGAGCTCTGGCATCCTTGGGGCCGGGACCATTCCCTGGGCACCCTGGGCAGTGCCAGCACCCTCAGGGCCAAGAACCTTGCCCTGAGCTCCATGCCAAGCCCTGCCACAGCTTAAGGAGCCTCCCCTCAGTCTCCTGTGCTCCAGCTGAACGAGCCAAGGGCCCTCAGCCGCTCCTCAGAGCCTTCCCCAGCTCCGTGTCCCTCCTCTGGGCACTCTCCAACAGCTTTGGGTCCTTCTGATCTCGTGGTGCCCAAAGTGCCCCAGCCCTGGAGGTGAGGCTGCCCCAGTGCAGAGCAGAGTGGGACAGTCCCTCCCTGGGCCTGGTGTCCCCAGGACAGGGTGGCCCTTTGGGCTGCCAGGACCCAGCGGTGACTCAGATCCAACTTGCCCCTGACCAGGACCCCCAGGGCCCTTCCCAGGGCGCTGCTCTCCAGCCTCTCACTCCCAGTCTGTCCCTGCATCCAGGGCTGCCCCATCCCTGGGCAGGATCTGACACTTGCCCTGTTAAACATCACATGGCTGGGGATTTCCCAATCCTCCCATTTGTCAGGGTCTCTTTGTGTGGCCTCTCTGTCCTTGAGATTGTCAGCAGCTCCTCCCAAGTGAGTGGCCTCAGCAAACCCAGACCTGCACCCAACCTGTCCCCACCACCAGCACTGCTCTCCCTGCTGGGGCAGCCTGTAATGCCCTCTCTATTTTTAGCCCAGTTTTGCTGAGAAGTAGCTTATGGGTTACTTCTTAGGAAAGCTTACGTGTGCATGAAATCTGAACCTGCAGGTCTCTCCTGGGGGCATGGGGTCCATTCCCACCAGGATTTTATGAACCTTGCTGGTACCTTTGTTTGCTCCTCACAATGACACACAGCAGTGGCACGAGGTAATGGAGATATAAGATAACAGTATCTCACTAAAAAGGAGCAACATCAGTTATTCAACATAAAAATAAGAACAACTAAGAACATAAACTTCTTAACCCTCACAGAAAACAGAAAACACAGCCAGACCTTGAGAAGGGGCTTGGAGGTGTCTCCTGCCCTTCACAGCTCAGCTTGGGTTGCCACAAGCTCATCCTGGGTGTGAGATCCTGTGGGCACTGGCACAGAGCTCAGTGATGCCCTTAGGCTTTGGTTTAAAAACCTACAGAAACCCCTCCCACCTTGGAAATTTTGCCCATCAGCTGCATCTTGTGCAGTCTGGGGAGCAGACAGTGACCACTCTGTTCTGTGCTGCAGCCTCATGTCTGGGCTGGCCACCATGGACTCCAAGGCCTGTGGGAAGATGGGGGTGATCACCATCACCTACTACCTTTGGACAACCTTCATGGCAGTGACTGTGGGGATCATCCTCGTGGTCAGCATCCATCCTGGTGCAGCTGCCCAGAAGGACAACTACTCTGTGGGGAAAGTGGTGCTCAGCTCCGCCGACGCGTTACTGGATTTGATCAGGTGTGTCACAGGAATTCAGCAGAGCCAAGGCTGTGATAACAAAATCTTCCCAGAAGGTTCTCAGTTCCCAGAAGACCCTGAGATCTCAAGGGGAACAGGAGAACTGCTGGCCAGGTGCTGGTACCTCCAAGCCCAGCCACACGGGGTTCATTTCCCCCCAGCCGTGCCCCTCTGGCCGCTCTGTCACTGCCACTGCTCTCCCGAAGCCATCAGCCAAGAGAGGCACTGCAGACAGAGATCAGACAGAGTCATGTTCCCTGCAAGGTTGGATTCCCCTCTGCAGCCCCAGCAGGGACATGCCAAGCCTGGAGCTGGGTTAAGGCTGTGGATGGGGTTACCTGGGGAAGGGTTGCAGCACATGCCCAGGGGCTAGGGGAGAATCTCCGTTTATGGAGGCACTGGATTGACTGGAGCAGGCTCTGAGCAGGGGACTGCAGATGGCAGATGGGCATCCCAGGCTCAGGCTCTCCACCAAACCCATTTACTGATGGTTCTCAGTCCTGCTTTGTGTTCACCTTCCAGCCTTTCTTTGCTCTCAGCTTGCACAGCTGTCTGTCATAAGCTGTTGTTGGCTTTTCCTCGTCTGGACATTGTGCCCACCAGAAGTGCTTCCCAGGATGCTCCCTGTGCTCTCATAACACACTTTAACCCTGCGTCATTGGTCTCTTACAGAAACATGTTTCCTTCTAACCTGGTTGAAGCTTCGTTCCAGCAGGTGAGTTCCCCTGACCCCTCTGCGAGCTCAGCTCCACATGGGGCTGCCTCTGCCCACCCACAGCCTGGACAGGAGCCCCTTCCCTTCCCTGATCTCCCCCTTCCCTTCCTCTGCATCCCCCCACACTCACCCAGGGTGGGCACCTGAAGGTAGGAGGGTGTCGGGGGCACAAGCTCGCAGGGCCCCCGTGCCTGCCCTCAGCCTGCGAGGCTCTCGAGGGAAGCAGCACATCCCCCTCAGAGCCGCTCCTGTGCAGCGCCTGGGAGGGGCGGCAGCAGGCAGGGCAGGGACACAAAGAAGGGACACAAAGAAGGGACACAAAGGGACGCCTGAGGGAAGGCAGAGTGGTCAAAGGGGACAGAGTGGACAGGTAGGCTGGAGGGACAGGGAAAACAAGCAAACTCTCGGCATTGGGAAAGCATCGGTAAAGCTCCCAGGAGGAGGGATGGAGAGACAGAGGGACCCCGGTGCTGCTGGCATCCCGCAGGGACCCGGCTCACCAACACCTCGAGTCTGCTCTGCTGCCTTAGCTGAGGACGGTCTGCAGCCAGCAGCCACAGCTCCCCTTGCCTGACTCTCACTCCTTGTTTCCACCAGGCTTTCACTGCCTGGAAAGCAAAGCTTTAACCTCCAGGAGCACCCAGCCTAGGGCTGGCTTGGCCTCTGTGTTGAGAGCTGGATGGAGCTCATGCCAGCAGCACTAACCTCCTCCTTTGCTTCTGTTCCAGTACCGAACTGTTCTTGTCCCAGTGGTGAAGTCTCCTGGATTTCCAAAGATCCCAGGAAAACCTGTCAATTTTATTTACTTTGCACCTGATGACAAAAACCCTGAAATCCATCGGCCTGTGTTCCTCGAGCTGACACCATCACCTGAGATGACATACAGGACCCTGGCTGGGACCAGCAATGAGATGAATGTCCTGGGCATTGTCATCTTCTCAGCAACCATAGGTACCTGCTCCTCCACGTCAGGGCAGCCCAGGGTGCCACTGCTGCGGCCACCACACTTTACGGAGTGAAAGATGTGGGACGAGGTTCTTTCAGCTTCAATTGCCCCAGTCCCTGGGAACTGGGCCCAGCACAGAGCTCGTGCCAAGGCCCCTGTCAGCAGCACCTGTGCTGGAGCTCACTAAAGGTGTAGGCATAGGCAAGGCTGCTTTTACCCTGCCCTTCCTTCACAGCCCACGTGCGAGTCCTGAGGGTTTTCAAACCATTACATAAACTGGGGATTCCTTTTAATGAAGCCTGAAGTGAGGTGTAGTTTTGCAGAGGCTACCTGGGACACAGCTCACCACAAAGCCCCAAAGCCTCCATGCTGAGTGCTCAGCCCCTGAGCAGGCAGGATGTCACAGCAGGGTCAGATTTGGTGCTGTTACAAATATGTGAGGATTCCCAACAGGACTTTCTGAAGGAGGTAGGCAGCATCCTGCATTGAACAGCTTGCAGTCCTGTGTGGAAAAGATGCTTGGCAGCAATTCTGGGAAGGAAGAAGGAGCAGAGGTTGCGGAGAGACACGTGCAAGAGGAGGTTTAAAGGGGAGAAAGTCATTGAAAGGAACTTGAAGCTGCCTCAAAGCGTAAGAGGACATTGGTGCAAGGCTGAGGGAGAAAGGGAGGAAGGAGGGATCAGAAAGGAAAAAGAGTAGGAGGCAGTGAGATGAGCATGGTCGCAGGATTATGTGTAGATTAAGAGGTGAGGGCAAGGAGCTTGAACTTTGTGTATAAGGAACCAAAAAGCCAATTAGAGGATTTGAGGTGTGGAGGCAGCGCAGCCAGCTCAGCACTGGAGTGCGCTGGACTGCAGTCAGAGCCTCGGGGAGCAGCCAGCTCCAAATGTGAGACCTCAGAGGAGGCCACAGCGAGACTGGCAGAGCCAGAGCCACTGACAGGTGTCTCTGGCAATCTCCTGTCCCAGCAACCAGCAGCCTCTGCACACCTTGGACACCCAGGAAAGCTGTTGAGCTCATGCCCACGGGACACGTGCCCCCTCCAGCCCTGCCAAACCTGCAAGGAGAAGCTGCTTTTCTCTTCTAAGATGACACTCCACAACCCCTCCAGCGTGGGAGTGGGATCAGCCAGAGTTAGGAGGCAGTGGGAGATCACCTGAGCCAGCCCCAGCTACCACCTGCACTTCCCATGTTCTGCCCAGGATTAGAGCTCCACAAAGCTACAGGCTGGCACAGCATCACCTGCACCAGGCACAGGCAGCTTGATAAAGGGCATTCATACACCCACAGGGATGATGAATGCCTCCTCCTAATGAGGACAGGCTGAACTGGCAGAAAACAGGAGAGGGACAGGCAGGGCACCACAGTCCCATGCCCTGGGAAACAGGGATCACCTCCTCCGTGCAGCAGTGGGAGGGCAGGTGGAAGCTGGCTGAGCTCCCACAAAGTGTATTTGTGTCCAACACCAAAACCAGGCAGGTTGTGGGGCTGAGACCAAGCATCCATGCAGCACCCATTAGGTACCAGAGTGACTTTGCTGAGGGGTGACCCCACACAGCTCCGACAGTTCTTCACTGTCACTGAGGGCCTCTGTTGCTTTTGAAACCCATGAGAGGCCAGAGCTTTCAAGATCCTTATCTGTCTGTTTACTTGGGCCATGTCTCCTAAATCAGCTCTGTAGGACCCAAAGACAAATGACTTTCTTCCAAAGCAGCTGTTGTGGCTAGCAAATACTGGATGAATGTCCACAGAGCTGAGATTTAAACATGCCAAGCCTTGTCTCATTTCTGGCTAATGTGACCCCACCTCATCTCTCTTTTGAGATCCAACCACCAACCAAGGGCCTCTTGGAGTCCTCAACCCTGAAGAATGAAGAGGGATAAGCAGGACAAGATCCTGTCTACATTCCTCTTTCCAAGATAAAGCAGACACCCACACAGTGCTTCAAAATTAATTTTAGCCAACACAGGAGGAAGGATTTCAACCAAGCTGGAAACAAGATGGGCAAATGCTTAAAGGTTCCTTTTCCCTTTGTTTGATGGGTTCCTGGAAAGCCTCCCAGCCAGTGAAAGCAATGGGGTTTAGCACTGGCAGACAGGACAACACCATAACCCTTCCAACCATTCAAACCATAGCCTGTATTTCTGCTCTAGTATTCCTTCAACAGAAAACTAGGCTGGATTAGGTTAATGCAACATCATCAAAGGAAAAAAAACAGACTTAGGAGAGAAGGCTTAATGCCTGTATCTAAGCAACTCACTCAGATCCTTCCTGACATCACATTGTACAGCCACATGTGTTGTCACCACCACGGCACAGCCTGTGAGCCACCAACAATGAAGAGCCCAGCCAGGAGGGAACTGGGTGTGGGGCCTGGGCACTGCTCAGTCCTGTGGCAGCTGGGGCCCCTTTCACTCCAGCAGGGCAGGGATGCAGCACAGCATCACATCCTCAGCTACAGAGAGCCCTACCACACCTTATCCTTAAAATTCCATTTTTATTTCCAGAGGTCATTATTCTCATATTACCAAATAGCAATCCAGATATCCACCTAATCCAGCTAATCCACAGTTTATCCACCCCAGGAATGACTCTTACAGCATTGAGCAGCAGTGAAGTTTATCTGTTTTCTGTGCAAGGAAGAGTCCAAATCCTGGATTTGGGTCTCGTGGGGCTTTGTGAGAAAATGCCAGGTGCTTGTGTTTACTTGGAACAGAGAATGGCTCTGACTTGTAAGAGCACATGGCAACCAGTACTAAATCAGGTTTTGCCTGGTGACCCCCATTCTGTGGCCACCAGACCCTCCAGACACTTGGCCTGTCAGGTGCTGCTCCCGTGGTGCTCCCAAGTAAAGTAACCTGCTGTGCTTGCTTGCAGGACTTCTCCTGGGAAAAATGGGCGAGCGAGGAGCCCCGCTGGTTAACGTGTGCCAGTGTCTGAATGAAGCAGTTATGAAAATTGTCTCCATGGCCGTTTGGTAAATCTGGTTTTGATTGATTCATTGATTGATTTTCTTTCTCTCTAATGGCAATGCCGGTCACTCATCTGCAAGTGTCTGCTGTGAGCACTGAATTTGTTTTTGTACAACTGTACTGCACAGTACCAAACTCTGCCATGTCTGTCTGCAGTGGTACAGTGATTGCTGCATCCTCATAAATTTTTATGCTTCTTCTTTGCAGGTACTTCCCCTTTGGCATTGTATTTCTCATAGCTGGAAAGATCTTGGAGATGGAAGATCCATCGGTTATTGGACAGAAGCTGGGACTGTATGTCATTACAGTAGTGTCAGGGCTTGCCTTGCATGGAATCATCCTCTTACCTCTGCTTTTTGTGCTCATCACCAAGAAAAACCCCTTTGCTTTCATTCAGGGGATACTGCAAGCCTTGCTGATCGCCTTAGCTACATCCTCCAGGTAGGAAAACACAGCTGGAACCCGTGGCTGCTGCAGAGCAGGGATCTGTTTTAGCCAGGGAGACATGGCTGTGTCTGGCCAGGTGAGCTCTGGGGGTACAGGGGTAACTCAAAAGAACACTGTGCTCCAGCACTGTTTGGAATGGGAATGCTCCTGCTTTCAGGAGGAAGCAGATGCTTGGCCATGCCCTGGTTGGCCAACCTAGGCAGCTCGTGGTGCTCTTCCACTCTTCCTCCTCTCCCAGGGTTTCCCAGGGCAAACCAGCAATGTTTTTGTGTGTGTGAGCACACTTCATTTGATTGCTGCAGTTTTCTTTCCATTAATTCAAACCAGGATTGTTGTAGGTGCTTTATAAACTGCATGGGGTTATGATCCTGGAGTTTAATTGAAAACACCAAAAGCTCTTCTGAGCACTTTACTGACAATGTAAAATCAACTATAGTGTATTCCCAAGTTTATCCACAGAAAAATCCTGCCTACTTTGAAAAGATTTTAATCATTTTAGATTATATTTACCTATTCAGTTTTCATTGAAATACATTCCTTATAACAATGAAAAACCTTCACACTATAAATTAGCATCCTTTCCAGGAGACACAAATTCAAACATTTTCCTGGAACATATCTGACAGGCAAAGGGTTTTTCTGGCCTCTCTGTTGCTTGTCCACATAATCCAAATAAAACCACCTGGACTGTGCCTCCCTTCCCCAATGCCCACTGCTGCAATTCTTCCTTCTCCAACTCTTAATAACCTGGTCTCCTCCTGAACCTGGATCTCCAGCTCTGTCTCCATCAGGCTTCTCATCCCTCTGTTCTGCAGCCAGCTAAGGGAGGGAGAACTGTCAGAGAGAACACCCTGCTCCTTGTCCCAGCCCCATGGTCTGTGGGCTGAGGCCATTGCTCTGCATCCAGAGCCCTTCCCAAATGCAGTCCCTGCCTCCCAGAGTCTGTTGCAATCCCATGGACTTCTTTTCTGTGGTTTCCTTTCTTCAACCTGTTCTTCTTCCTCCATTCCTCACCCCAGTTCCTGTGGGACATTTGTCATCTTCATGCTAGACAGAAACAAGAGAGAGAGGTCAGGGTTGCAGAAGGTGAGGCAGGCATCCCTCATGGAGCAGACAGGTGAGGAGCACGGGGGTCTGGCTGGAGCCCAACTCAGCCAGTGCTGGCACACACAGTCTCACACTCCAGGAGGTGCTGCAGGATTAATGTGGGCACCAGGGATGGTCAAGAGAGCTGCAGCTGTGGCACACAGGTGGTTCAAGTGGTGCCTTCAGCCACTGAAATAGCATTCTGACAATTTCTCTCTCGGCCTGCAGCTCACTTTGCTGATCATGTCTATTCCCTGGGTGGTGAGAGCTGAAGAGATTTTCATTGCTCCAGCGACATTGGGGCATCCACCCCCAGGAGGGCTGGTATCTCTGTCCCATCACACTGACTCCAGCTTACAAAGCTCAATACCAACCGCAATTACTGCTCGTTTCCTGTCCTGCAGCTCAGCCACCCTGCCCATCACCCTCAAGTGTCTCCTGGAGAACAACGGCATCGACAGACGCGTGGCGCGCTTCGTGCTGCCCGTCGGGGCCACCATCAACATGGACGGCACCGCGCTCTACGAGGCCGTCGCTGCCATCTTCATCGCCCAGGTCAACGAGTACGAGCTGGATTTGGGACAAATCATAACTATCAGGTACAAGTTTCTCTGCAGCAGCCAGATTATTTCTCTCTATTCCTATGTATGGACATTAGGACAATCTCTTGCATTTTTCCTGTTTGCAGAGATCTTGTTAATGCAGTGACCTTTGCTGGGAAGCTGAGGAGCAGTGGAGGGAGCATGTCCCAGTCCCTATGCTGTGTGCCAGGGAAAGCTGGGCTGGCTCTGTGCCCCTGAATCTGCTGCAAGTCAAGGACTTTGCCTGTAGGGAAAAGCCTAGCTGCACAGACCTGTGGCTGGAGCAGGTCAGCACTGCAGGGCTGAGCACAGAAGGATTTGTGCAGATTTTCAGGAATTTGCAAATATTTAGTAATTTTAATGAGGCAGTCCCTACCCTGAGGGCAGGGAGGAGCACAGAGCCAGGGCACCCACCGTGCAGAGGGGAATTTGAGATAGCACCTGGGAACAGGAGGGTGGAGGAAGTCAGATCCAATCCAGTCCTTCCACACAGCAATAACTTACTCTGCCATGCAAACACGTTTGAAGTGCACAGCCCCCTTCTCTTTGCAGCATCACAGCCTCAGCAGCCAGCATTGGGGCTGCTGGGATCCCTCAGTCCGGGCTCGTCACCATGGTCATCGTGCTCACCTCCGTGGGGCTGCCCACCGAGGACATCACCCTCATCATCGCCGTCGACTGGGCTCTGTAAGTGCTCTCCAGGCCACTGCTGTGGGCAGTGCCCTGTGTCAATTCATGGTGAGGTATCTTCATCTTGATGGATGAAACCAGACTGCTCTCAAGACAGAAACTGATGCTGGATTAGACTTGTCACAGACAAACTCACGGTTTGTGAAATGTGCCATTCTAAAGTACTAAGATAAAAATAAAGTGAGTCATTAGGTGAGAAACCAGAGCAGATGCTGAGTTAGGGAAGTGACATGAGGGTGGCTGGTTTGTACTTTCCAGCCCCAGGGAAAAGAGGGAACAGTGCCAAGTATCAAGGCTGCTTTTCTCTTTCCTTCCCCCTTTTCTTTCCCCAACAAAGGAAGGTCAACACATCACCAGTTCAACCTTCCAGCATCACAGGGTACCCAGCACTGCTGGCACCTTCTACTAATGTGAGAGGTGCCTGGGTAGACATGAGAGGACCAGTGGCTGGATCTGCACGATTTCTCCTCGAGAGGCATCTCAAGTTTCATGACTTGCTGAGGCAGCTCCCCCTGCACCTGGCACAACAGTGCCTGTCCCACTTTGGGAGGTGGCCCTGGCAGGTCCCTGCACTGCTCACACAGCAGGGTCAGACAGATGCTGCCCGAGGCTCACATAGGGACCATCTTCTCTCTGCATCTCCAAAACCAACACAGCGCTTGGCAGCACCAGAGGGAGGGACATTCAGGATGGGGGCTGACGTGTTCCAAAGCCATCAGCACCCTGGGCACACTGGCTGTGGCCAGCCCCTGCATCCTGCGCTGTCTCCCCGCAGGGACCGGCTGCGAACGATGACCAACGTCCTCGGGGACGCGCTGGCTGCTGGCATCATAGCTCATGTCTGCCAGAAGGACTTTGCCCCAAAGGCCCCCCCGGTACGTGTGGCATGGTGGGAGGTTAGGGGGTCGTGGAACATGGCAGGACAGGCACAAGGCACCTGCTCACTCCAGAAATTAAAACCCTCCTCTTTGCTTTTTGCAGCAAAACCCAGTGAGCAACACAGACAAGCTTCCTTCTTCAGAAACCTCACACCTGCATCCCAAAGGCAATGGGATTGAAATGACAGAGGAAACCCTGTTGGATCAGACAGGAGTTCACTATAACATCTGCCAAGTGTAGATAACAGCATTCCTGCTCCCAGAAATGGCATCTTGGTGCTAAACACTGACATTGTGAGTGTCGCATATGGATGCTCTGCAAGATAAAGGCCTTACTTGGCACAAAAAGTGGGAAAATCCTCTCTTATGCTTTTAAGACTGTGGGATTCCCAGCAGGCACCCAAAGAGCATGGTTCTGCTACTGGGGCAGGGAGCCAGCTCCTCCCTGCACCTGAGGACACAGCTGGGAGCTTGCTGCCCTGTCTTAAATGGTTGGGTTTGAAGGATTTATAACTCCCATTTTTCAAAGCTCACCTGTTTTTGAAAGCTAGGGATGTGAGCAGGTGTCAGCAGATCGGATTTGGTGAGAATGCAGTAGGGATGGGACATAACACTGAACCCCCTGGCCAGCAGCTCTTCCCTGGAGGCCAGGCTGTGCTCCAGAAGCTTTTGTTTTCCTTATTATAGAGATTATTTTTTTAATCAATGCTTTTTATTTTACTACTGCATTCTCATCTAAAAACTAAGATTAAGTGAATTTTTGTCTCGAGCTCAAAATCCAAGTTGGACATAACTGGATTTCCCAGCTGTCAGGTACAGACAGGATGACTGAGCTGTTGCACTCTCTCAGGGACAGTGGGATCCACTGGCTGGAAGGAAGGAAGGAAGGCCCATCTGTACACCTCTTTCTACAGCTGTTTTATTACAGAGAACTAATTAACCAGGCCCAATTGAAACTGTGCTGATTTTCCCACCTAAGGATCTGTCCCCAAGCTCAAATTCCAATTACAGCCTTAAAATCCAGGCTTCCCAGGGCAGCCTTCTACACAAAAGCCTTTTATTCCAACAATTCATGTCAGTGAATTAATTTGTCTCGCAAAATGTCAACTCATTCCTTTTCTCCTTCTTGATCTTTCCTGACATAGAATTGGGAATGGTAACTCAGCTCAGACCCCCACTCACATCACAGAACTGTTCTCCAACTGTACATAAAGAAAACATTTTCTGTGCAGAATTCTTTCCAGCTGAAGTCAGAGGTTGTAAAATTTTTTTTAATTTAGAAGAAATATTCATTTGTTTTGCCAAATGAAAAGCAGAGACTATTAAATAACATAAACCAGCTTGTGCACAAAAATCGTCTTCTTTTAACTTACAAAAGCCTTTGCATAAGTAGAAACCTGGGCAACATAAGCTTGAGACACTGCTGCTGACTTTGGCCTTTTTCACCCTTTCTCCTTGGTGAGGTCAATTAACACCTTCTTAAACATTACAGCCCAGCTGCTCTTCAAGGAGCAGTCACATCATTCGCAAAAAGAATCACATTTCAAATCAATCTCTGCAGCTTCCCCAGACATCCCTCCCTCCTTCCCATACCATTTATGATCACTTTGATACATCACAGGCTGGTTCAGCATCACTGGCTCTGAAGGGCTTTGTGCTGGTTCCTCTATAGCAGCAGTGAGCCCAGCCACCAAACCCCCCTGGGAGATGCTGCTGAACATCTCTAGGCAGCCCCAGCTCTGGACAAGGACCCGAGCATCCTGTCAGTCTGCAAGACACCTCCAGTGCACCTGCTCCAACACAGTAATTAAAACAGGCAAGAGTTATGAGACCTGTCAGGTCAGTCACTGGTGCATGGGAGCACCCACATACATCCCTCACTGGATGAGTCCAGGCTGACCAGCAGACACCAGCACAGGCAGCAGAGACAAGCCCCACTTTCACTTCCACTCTCCTCTCATTAATGAGCTCTGGATATTACAGCACACAATTAACCCTACAACAAAAGGCAAGATGCAACATCCACAGCAAAGGTCCTTGAGTGAGTGCTGGGGCTGTAGGATGAGCCTGTAGGATGGGCACTCACTCCCATCACTGGGCTCTGGCTGCTGCAGACCAGACCACTTTATCCCCTGCCCCAGAAACTGCAGGTCATACTAAAACAACTTAAACAGCACATCCTTGAGCTCACTGCAACAAAGAAAAATTATTACTGAAAAAACTGAGTATTATATCTCAGTTACAAATCCAGAGCTTGTGAAGCCAATCCCACCCTGTGCAACTCACCCCAGGAGCTGCAAGTCCTGTGCTTTATCAGTCCCAGAATGGCTGGATTGGAAAGGAACTTAAAACTCATCTCCCATGGGCAGGGACACCATCCAGTAAATCAGGCTGCTCCAAGCTCTGTTCAACCTGGCCTTCAAAGTGCTGGTAATATCTCTTACTATCTGGTGATATTCACATTAGCAGAGATGCTTTGATTGTGGAAATCAGCAGGAAGTATTTTGGTGCTAATAAGGTTAAGTGTCATGCTGGAACCCACATAGCCTTGTCCTTGTGACAAATATAGCAAGGGAGACCTTTGAGTCCAGCAGCCTCAAAACTGGGCTGTCATCACTGTGCCCCTCTAACAGGATAAAACAAGGGGAAAAAACAATTCAGGTGCTTCTGAAAATCTCTTTGTGGTCTGGTACAGAGGGAAGGCATCGTTATTGATGGGGAAAACCCAAAGGCAGCAAGGACAGTCCATCTTCAGCACTGCACACAGGCACAGGAGAGGCACCTGAACACCTTTAACAGGGTGGAAATTGCAGAAAAGTAAATGAAGCAGATTTATGGGATGGCCCAGCTGGTGAGGGGCCCACTGTCCCAGACTATGCCTTTGGGATAGAACCATCCCAACTTCACCCATGTTTTCAGTAATCTGCTGCTGAGGAAACACTGACACCAGTGTTTATCTGCTGCTCAGGGGGAACAGCAGCCTACCTGTGCCACTCTGACAGCTGGTGGCACCAGGAACCCCAGCAGGGCTTTTGTAGAGAGCAACACAAACTCATTGGGGCTGAGGACCTGAGAGCTGGTGGCACCAGGAACCCCAGAATGCCAGCAGGGCTTTTGTAGAGAGCAACACAAACTCATTGGGGCTGAGGAACAAGAGATTTCTTGAAGATGAGAAAGTAGCAGAGTCTGGACAAAGTCAGTGGGCACCACCTGGAGTTTTATTCTGTACCAGCTGTATTCAGGAGACCAGGATGGGAGGGAGGTGAAGTTCATGTGTCCCACATCAGGAAACCTGAGGTCTTGCTTGGCAAACTGAAACTCATCTATACAGCCTCAAAAAAGGTAAAAAAAGGGAGTTGGGCACTGCCCAGGCTGCCCAGGGAATGGTCCCGGCCCCAAGGCTGCCAGAGCTCCAGGAGCGTTTGGGCAGCGCTGCCAGGGCTGCTCAGGGTGGGGCTGTTGGGGTGGCTGTGCAGGGACAGGGGCTGCCCTGAGCATCCCTGGGGGTCCCTTCCCACTCAGGATATTCTATGGTTCCATAATTAAATTCTACTGACTGACACACTGCACCTTCAAAGTCTTATAAACTTTTTTCCCAGCCATCAGTAAGAAGAAGAGGTTCCTCTCTCTGTTCTAGCACTGAAAATCTAGCTCTGTGTTATTTCCATGCAATTAGAGAAGTACAGGCAGTGCACGGCACACACCATACAGCACAGAAACCTGGTGTACAGAAAGCACACAAGCTCAAACCTGTACTTCTTCCTTGGGAATCATTGTTTTCCTTATAAACAAAAATCTCAGCTGCTATGGTAATATAGGTGATGCCTGGGTTATGGCTGCTGTGTATAATGTTGTAATAAAGTTGGAGAGCAACTGGGTGAAGGAATTTGGCTGTTATACAAGAGTTATTATTTTACTGAAAAAAAATTGAAGGAAAAAAACATTGAAGGAAAGCTACTTTGGTGAACTAAAATCCATGTGGAAGGTATTTATGGAGTCTGTGGTTATTAAGCAAAAGGAAAAGTTGAATCAGCCCTTGGTTTTGGGGCACTTCCCAGACAGAGGGACAGAAAACCCACCTGTTGGCCACATGAGCCTTGACTGGGGAATGACGTTTTTGCAATGGTATTTGGGAATTTGAGGATGTGCCTGGCCATAAACATGAAGTGAATTTTCATTGAACAGAATGACTTGAGTGTCTACTTTATCCAAAAGACATTGGCTTGTTCCTACAAGCCCATAGATAAGTTGCCTCAATCCTACAGACTGGTTCATCTCTGTGCATCAGCAGTCTTCCAGAGAACAAATTATTTTTACATATCTGAGTTCATAAAAAGATGAGTTTTGATCAGAGATTTCGCTTTTATATTATTTTCACACCTTTTTAGGATGTATAAATGGATATCTGAGTTCATAAAAAGATGAGTCTTGATCAGAGATGAGTTTTCGCTTTTATATTATTTTCACACCTTTTTAGGATGTATAAATGGAGTTGGAAGGGCACTGTCAGCAGAGCACTGCTGACATCCTTCCTTGGGATCACAATGCACCTCAGTTTGTGTTTTACTAAAACTGAAAAAATAACAAAATAACTCAATGTTGTAGCATGTGGCAAAATACAATCCAAACAACAGATGTGAAAAGCAGCCCAAAGCCCTCTTTTAATTTAAAATACTACCCACCTCAAAATTAGTCTGCAAGTTTTCTAGAATAATATTGAAAAGTCCCTTCCACAAAAATTTTGAAGGTAATTATTTAAATTTATTAAAACCCCAGGTTTCTCTGTAAAACCAGATTTCCAAAGCAGCCCTGAGTGACAGATATGGCTCAAGTAAGTTTTTTTTGACATTCACAGCATAGAATTTCCACTAAATGCTCCTCTAAGAAGTGACTACCACCCACCCTGGGGATGTGTTTTCTGCCTCTCCTTTTCCAATTCACTGCATGCATTTGTTCCTTGAGGAACTCCTGATTTTGTCTGATGTGATAATAAAACTTTCTAGAAGACCTGAATGAATGATTTCAGTCCCTCCTGCAGGCAGGTGCAGCTCAGTCCATCACCCAGGGAGGGTTCCACACACCACAGCCCAGGGCAGGGCAGAACGTGGTGCTACAGGAGCACATCACAGGCTGTTCATGGGACCATGCGCAAAAGAAAGCAGTTCAGATCTACCTCAAATTGCCATTCAGTGTTCACATGCACAGAATCTCATCCCACACCCTGTGCAGGTGTCAGAGCCCAGGGCATCTCTCTGATGGTGCTGGATGATCCGAGCCCCAGCCAGGGGGCTTTGAAGCCCTGGCAGGGGGGGTTGGAGGCCCTGGCATACAGCCAAAGACCCCTGCAGCTTTGAGTTCGACCCATGGAATAAATTACCACCTTTGTATGAAGAATTAAAGGTCACAAAAGTTTAGATAGCATAATAGTAGCAGTTATAGGGTGAAAAGAGAAATTTTGGGGATTTTACTCTAGGGGTCTAGGAGACAAGATGGAGGGATTTGGGCATTGTCCTGTTCTTCTTCCTAGCCTCCATCGTCTTGGTGATGGTGGCACTTTGGGATTGGTTTAGAATAGAAAGTCACTGTCTAACACAGGTGATAGGTATTGGAACAGAACGGTAAATAACAAATATGTAGTTTATAGTATAAAAGACAACACCGGCCCTGTGGGAGGGCAGTGTGCCTCAGACTGACCTGCTGAACACACCTTGGCAGGCCAGACAGAAAATATTTTAGATAAGAAATAATAAACAACCTGGAGAACTACAGCCGAAGACTTCTGACTCCTTCTTTGACAGCTGGGTTGGAGAAAAGAGACTTTTAATACATCTCGGGGTCATCTTGACCAGAGGAGATCCCGAGACACACGGACATCTTCCACCATGCCAGGCTGCTCCAAGCCCCCTTCAGCCTGGCTTTGGACACTGCCAGGGATCCAGGGGCAGCCACAGGTGCTGTGGGCACCCAGAGCCAGGGCCTCCCCACCTCATAGCCAAGAATTTCTTCCCAATATCCATCTAACCCTGCCCTCTGGCAGCGGTAAGCCACTGTCCCTTGTCCAGGCACTCCAGGCCCGTGTCTCCAGTCCTTCTCTGGGTCTCTTGCAGGTTCCCTGTAAGTTGCAGCTGCACCTTTGCTGGGCCCTCAGGGCTGGTGTTTAGATCTCCCCCCACCACCCCAGTGCCCTGCAGACCCCATCAGCCCCCAGCCATGCATAGCACAGGGTGCAGAGGTGCCTCATGGACTCTACCTGGGGCCTCCACCAGCCTGGGCAATTCTGCAGCATTTCCCACCTCACTGTGCTGGACGTTCTCCAGATGCAAACTTCAGAGGATTCAGTTTGGGGAGGAAGCTGTAACATCCCCCTGTAAGATGCTCAAAATCCATGTCAGGAGCAGCCAGACTTTTGCAGCTGCAGAGGTCCTGGCACCCAGGTGTGCAATGTGCACTTACCTTTGTTTTCTGGAAGCTTCGTGTCTCATTTAAACTACACAGATGAAGTGCCCTGCAGCCAACAGTGAGAGCCAGGCACCTCTCTGAGCAGTAATCTCAGGCTTTAGGAGTAGATGTCCTCAGAAGGCTCTTACTGATGGGTTTGGACTGGGTGCTAAGACTTTAATAGTTTGAGTGAATCCCACCCTAAATTACATGTCTGAGCAAGAGCCCTATTTTTAGAATCCTGAACCTTCAAACTCTAAAAGGCCGTATTTTAGTTTGCACTCTGAGCCATGGACTTGGGCAAACCACAGCTCAACACAGACAGAAAGAACAGTCAGGCTGAAACATTACACCCAACCCAAAACTTGCTGCTCCACTTACCCGGCCATTTCACCTCAGAGATCTTCTACACACTGTCCTTCCTGGAAACACAATAAAATGGGTAATTGGCCATTCTCCTCCTTCTTTCCCTTTGAATATTCCTGGAGTCTTCAACCATCTGCAAAGCAGGATTTTAAACCAGATTCTGGTGCTAAAACATTGAGAAGAGCAGCATCATGATCCCAACTTCAGAAGACTGTGTTGTCTCTAGACATCTCACTTCATTTCTCTGTCTTGCTTTCTCTACCCCCAGCTGTTACTTACTTTGACAGGCTGCAATCACTAGAGACAGCCAAAGCACATGCTCTTTGCACTTACAGCCTGGCAGACATCTACTCGTGGTGTCATAGCTCAAGCCAGGCTAACTTCCTCACAATTCTCTTCCTAATGCCAACAAAATGCAAATCCTGACCTTTAACTGTTGGTTTTTATCAAGCGATTCTTCCCCACAGGATGCACCCAGTTGCTATTCAGAGTTATGACCTGCTCTTCCTGACCATGCTTCCCTCTAACCTGAGCACCAATCTGCATTTCCTAGACACGAAGCCTTAAGTAACAAATAAAACATTCATACATACTCTTCCAGAGCAGCAATTACCCACTTGCTCACAACTAGTTACCAAAGCAGAACTCTGTTCTAATTCACTCTCTCACCTTTCCAACCAGGTACAAACCAAACACACTGGGAAGTGCTCAGACTCTGGGCTCACATATGGACCTGAATTATTTCACCTTTTGAAGCCACAATCATAAAACCTGCCTTTCCCCTCATGATCCAGCAAAGGCACAAGCCAAGGTAAGCCTCAGCAGTGACACAGCCAAGCAGCAGAGAACAGAAACAACCTGCTGAGTCCCACTGCTCAGGGGGAACACCATGCATCCCCCCAGCAGCTCTACTGCGGCACTAAACCCCCCAAAACTGGCAGATATAGAACAACCAGAGACACAAGAACCCTGCAAATGGGCAGATACGAACAATCAGGACTCCTCTTCCACTGTCCATCGCACCCTCAAGCACTCAAACACAGCTGAAAAGAAAAGCACCCACCAGGAACATCTGCTGCTGCCAGCACCAACAGCCACATGATTCCACCTACTCTGAGCTGGACTGGGGACAAGGACCACCAGATCCTGGTGCCCAGAGCAGACGGCCTCGTAACAACACCCTGTTTCATAAGGAAGAACCAGGGCTGGGGGCCTGTACAAGGAGCCATGGCAGTGAGCCCAGGGCAGAGCCAACCCCCTCCTGTGTGCAGCTCATGGGGCCGCCTCGGCTGTACAGCCCTGATGTTCCTGGCAGCCACACACAGCAGGTAAGCTCTGCCCTCCTCACCAAACCACCCCTCAGCTGGATTTCACCTGCAACCATCAGGAACACACTCCTTTAACCCAGGATTGCAAAGATTGCTCTGAGGAGGATTTGATTCAGTGACAAGCCCCACAAGTCCTTGGCTGGCTCTGGCCAGCAAACAGCCATCATCACTGCAGAGGCAGCACTGACTTCACCTGAGAAATGTGTTGAGCTGTTCAAAGTAGTCAGCAGCAAGTTCCTAGTGTGCACAATTCATTCTCATCACTGCACCATTACCCTACACAACACGCTCCCTTCCCTCATCTCCCACCCCTGTGAGGAAAACCACCCAATTGCTCAGCTGCTTCCCTGTCAGAATAAGCAAGGCAGGATGGCTCAGTTCAGCACAAACACATATCACAAGGTTTGGGCCTCTCCATCTATTTCCTCATAAGCAAAAAGAGCTCAGCAGCAGTGCCACATGTTGCACCTGGGAACAAGACATCCAAAAAGCTTCTACTCCAGCTTCTTTGGGAGAAAGAATTCACTATCTGCCCATTCTGAGCCTCCTATGTCACCTGTGTGACCAACCCCTGAACAACAGATGCACCGAGATTTTGAACTTCTCCTCAATAGCCTTCCACTGCATTTTCATAAATAAACAAGTGACAATATTGCCAGTAGACTGCCAGACCCTGTCCTGGAAGGATTTCCCCACTCCCAACATCTCCCAGCCAAAGGATACAGACTGGTAGCACACAGAGAAGTAAATTAACTACCCCAGCAAGAAGTTCTTCTGGAAAGCTTCAGTCCTGTGTCACAAGTTGCTCCAAAGCACATGACTGAGCCTGCAGGACTCACATGGACTCTCCTACTCCCACAGGCCCTGAACAATTTGCACCCAAATGTCCCTCTCACAGCTGTGTCCCACATCCCCGTTACCCATCATAGTTCCTGGCTCCTGAACCTGTCTGTGCACTCCTCTGCATCACACCCAACCCACGCTCTGGGCCAGAGCATTTACACTCCTGCCTCTCCAAAACCTCTCTCATACAGGAGAGTGGGAACGGGGAAGCCAGGGAAGAGCTGCAGCATCTCCCCACAATTTCCAGCAGAGGATGCCATAGCACATACGTGACACTTCAACATAGGTAAATGCCGAAAATGCATCCCAAAGATCTGGGAAATCGGTAATATCCCACCAGCTGAAAACCAGCTAACCCTTCCAGGCTGCCTTTCTTCTTTAAAGCAACTCCAACCCTAAATTTCCTGTATTTCTAACTGACAAAGTTTATTTAGTGCTATGCAACACCATATGAAATGCTTTACAAAAGTCCATGCAAATGGGACTTACTGAATTTTAAAAATCTATTTACTTACTATTCTCAAAGTAACGTACCAAATTAATTTTTCTGTGACAAAATGTATTTGAACATTTTCATTTAGCTCTGTATCTTTAAATTCTGTTATTCAGAATTTCAAGCATATGGCTTTAGAGTAGTTTTTTGACCATGCAATGGTGGCATGGAGCATCCTCAGTTCAAAGCCCTTTGGAAGAAGCTGCCACAGCCTTCATTCCCTACTTCAGCACTACGCAGGGGAAAGTGTCCTGTCCAAGGAAACACAGGGTGCAGCACAGGGATCAGTTTAACAGGGCTGTACCAGCCCATGCCATACACTAATACACATTTGTTTGTGATGTGCAATTTTCCACACGAGACACTGCCAGGAGGGACAAGTTAATATGCTTCCTACCAGAACTCTTCTGTTCAAGATCACATCTCTCCTGGTTTTAGCACAGCCATTACCTTGCAGGTCCTTGCACTTCCATTGCCCAATCTTCTGTAAGCAACAGCCACATTGTCCCTTTGGCTGAACACAGAGCTGCTTCCTTCCCCACTTCACAGTTACAAATAGCTAATTTCCTTCCTGACCTTTGGAAAGTACCTTTAGTTTCTCACCTCCACTGCTCCGTTTACTGTGATTTTAATACCTCGGGTTAGATTTTTGCCAGTGCAGGTTTTATGGATTTTGCCAGGTACATGAACTGATGATCATACCAACAGTTTTGACTAAGAAATTACTCCAAGGACTTTCCTTCATATCCACAGTCCACACTCTAGTCTAGCTGCCTTTTCAGAATAATTAATTCCTACCGTTTTCTTGAGCCCCCAGCTGACCCCAAGCACAATACAGTGCACTTTTTGGTACAAGTGCCATATTACACAGCCTGATCCCAACCCTTGAACTGCCCCTTCAGCATGGCTGGAATGGGGACTACAGGGGAATCAGATCCAAGAACTGATCCAGATTTAAAGGAACCACTGGCAAGAGTTATCTTTCTTTTAATTAAAGAAATGCCTACCAACAGTTTTATCAGCACAAGTAGGATGATGGTGGAGAGTTGGTATAAGATGCTGGACACGAGCAACACCAGCACCTAAAACAAATCCAGAGCTCACCTTCAGAGCCTTATTTACATCTTCAAAGACTTTCAATGATGGTGATGAAGATGATTATTATGGTTATGGGGCTTTTTCTAAGATCTCAATATCTAAAATGTTCTAATACAAAAACATTTATGAAGCTGTACCATGTAACAATATTTTAATAACCTATTCAGCTTTCACACAGGATGAAAATGCACCCATTGCAAGGAATTCCTCCTCAACCTCCAATAAGGAACAGGAGATGGACACACTACCTCCCAGCTGTAGTATCAAATGCCAAAGTATTTCTGAGCAAAATCACTTCATCTTTGTTCACATTAGGACATCACACCTCTTTCCCTCTTTTTCTTTTCTTTTCTTTTTTTTTTGGTGCAGCAAAGTTAGGACATCACACTTCTTTCCCTCTTTTTCTTTTTCTTTTTTTTTTTTTTTGGTGCAGCAAATTAAGCAAACCTTCTGTTAGGACTCAATGCTGTTCATGTCCTCAGTGAGCAAAGGGCTGACACAGGTCCTATCAATCAACTCCCTACCCCATGCTGACCCCAATGCTCCCAACAGGGGTCCTTCCTGTCACGTTTCACAAATTACACCAGGCTGCCTTAATCTCCCCAATTCAACAAGTCTGTCCTTTTCTTGTTTTATTTCTTCTTGGATACAACCAGCTCTCATTATTCCCTCACCCAAACCCAGAATGGATAATGACAAAGAAGCTGGACATCCAATTCCATGGAGTGGACATCAGAGATGTTCTTTTATGATATCAAGATTCGCCATGTGAATGTGGAAAGACCAAAATCAGGGCAAATATTCCATTGCAAACATTCATGGCCCCAGCAGTCCAACAGGACATGAGGCTCTCAAGTGCCCAGCTGAGCACAGAGCACCATGATCAGAACAGAAGCACAAAGCTTCTCAACCAATTTCCATCTTACAGCTCTTGTTCTGCCTTTGAGCTTCACTGTGTGTTAAGTAAAAGATGCAAATCAGGGCATCCAGAATGTTTCCAGAAACTATTATACAGTGTTGAAGGCATCACTGCCCTGGAATAAAACACCTGGTGCAAGTCTTTATGAGCTACCTGAGTGACTAAACAAGGCACAGACACCACAATGAGTCAAATCTCAAACTTGAACTTTGTGTTGTTCAGAAAAGCAGCTCTGAACATACTGGAACAAAGCTTTGCTATGTTTTATCTGAAAAGGCATGAGCAGCCCTGATGTCCCTCCGGGAATCCAGTGATGGGGACAGGGGGCCCTGGCCATGCAGCCCAGGCTGTCGTGCCGAGTGCCGTGGCGTGCGCAGCTCAGCCACTGCCATCCCTCTACAACCACAGTCCTTCTTGCAGCTGAACTGTCTTCCTTCCTCCATTCCTGCAGTAAGAAAAGATTAAGACATTAAGACCCATGGAATACAGTAAAAACAGAAAGAGGGAAAATACAGAGTAAAGGTGGCTTAAAACAAGATCATTGATTTGAAGTCACTGACTCCCACGGAGTGACAGCGCTGCATCCCACAGGGAGAAGGGAATGGGAGGTGCTCCCTGAGCAGCAGTGATATGGTACAGTACAGGACCACTGCTGAAAAACACCAAGACACAACATACAGACAGGGCAGTTTTCCAGTGTTAGAAAATGTGGATGTTAAATTCTTTCTAAGATGGGCATTAATTTTCTTAAACCTCTACAGCTCGCTCCTCACATTACTGTAGAGCTGTAACCAATGCCTTAGAAAGCTTCACATAATCTTGTTTTTTCAAGGACATACAGCTCTGCACTGTGCAGGATGTGGGACAGTGCAGATGTGCCATTCCACATATGCTATATATAGCACCTATACAGCAGAGACAGTAACACACAACTGACAGGTGTGTGTACCTACTCTAAATGTATAAATACAGTCTACACGTTTTATTACACACAGGTATTACGTGTGTGTACAAACATACACATACAAACCTACATGCACTCTGTGTCTCTTGAAAGATGAAAAGCAGAAGGAACAAGCTGGGACAGGAAGGTAAAGCAGGATACATGGTCACAAAAGTGTTTAATCACAAATTCTGCAAGTCTGGTTAGACCAAGACCAAACCTCTCTGTGCGAGGACAGAGAAGCACAAGCTACTTACCACAGCTGTTCACAGGCTGCAAGACAGCCTTGGAGTCCTGCCAGTGCCTCCTCCTCCCAGGACAGCAGAGCTGGAGCCCATGGCAGGAAGCAGCTCAGCACTGCTCACACTGCCCCAGCTCTGCTCCCAAGCCAAACCACTCCTGCTCTGCTCTCCTCTATGAGCCTTCTCTTGGGGCAGAATCTGTTCCAACACATTCAAACATTAGGTTTAACAGGTTTGTTAAAGTAGGTTTAAAAGCTCCTCTGATTCCTACGCTGAGAACACAGGAAGCCTCAAACTTATTTTTATTAAACTCAGTTCTTTGTAAGCTCTAGTTCGAGCACATGCTCCTTTGTAAGCATGGAGCTCCTGCCCTGCAGGGAGAATCAATTCATTCTGGAAAGGTCACCCTTCAGAACATTATAAACCACACTTAGAATTCAAATAAAGAAAATCTGTATTTTAACTGTGCCAAATTTGGTTTAAATTAATTTTGATGCAACGAAACATTATTTGCTAATGAGAAGTTAGTACAAGTCATGTTCTGACAAACTAGATTCAGTCTCATTTTGCTCATCACTGTTTCTATACATAAACACTTAAAAAAAGACAAAAAAGGAAGCGTGTCACAGTGCAAAGAGCGAAACATTGTGATTTATTCACCTTCATTCAGCTGCACAAGTAACACGTATGTGTTAAACCACTCCCAAATGCTCCACTTCCTCTTCCTGCTGTCAGTACGGGATGAAGCAGAGGACAGTTCAGGAAAAGAAAGGCAGTTTCAAAAATCAGGATTCTAAAGAAGAGGAGGTATCTAGGGCTCCTCTGACACTGAGGAATGAAGGGGGAGGGGGGGCAGCCAGGCTTTCCTTAAATAGCTGCTCACTGCCATTGCTGGGACAGAATCCGGAGCAAGTGTACTGTCAGCAGGACCCAGGACACCTCTTACAGTCACATTCTTCCCTTTTTTGTAAGGATAGGAAATACAGAGAAAAGGGTGCAGACTTCTTTCTCTGACGTATCAGTTTAACACCTTTTTTCTCCCCCCCTCCCTCTTTCACTGTTCTGGAAACGAAGGGCGTGATATTTGGAAGCAGGATACAAGAGCAGAGAAAGGAGAGGGAAGAGTCAAAGGCCAGGGAGTCTGTCAGGAATTCTGCAAAAACCAGAGTCCCTGTCTGGGTGTTAATTGGTCTACACTAAGGTTTTTGGTTTGCTTTAAAAAAAAACATTTCTGAGGGGCTAGAACTGCACATGGCCATGTCTGCTATTAAACCTTTTGGAATTTAATGTATTTTTTCCCTCACAATTTTTCATGGAAGAAAAACATGGAAAATACCATAGTGATCAAAATGAACATGAGCAAAGTGAACCACATGGGATGAACTCTGGTAGGAGCAAAAAATGGAGAAGGTGTTCCAGCTCCATGCAAAGGAAAATCCAGGAAAGGTCTGAATCCTGATGAAGCATTCCTGAATACACCAGATGCTGCACATTCAACAATCCACTGATATAATGGTAGGAACAGAAATTCTCACTTCTGCTCTTTACAAATTTAGTTCAACAAATAATTCCATATGGTGAACACTGCTGAACTGAGAAATTCCCATCACAGAAAAAGTAACTGCAAATCCAAAATCTCCCAAGTTGGGAGAGATCCTGAGCTGAGGCAGCATTGCCACACGTTCCACGACATCATACATAAAACCCACTATCTATATCTCTTACTTTACATCACTTTTCTCAGTAAGTCTTTAAGAGAAAAATCAGAGGCAATGTCTCAAAGGTACCACAATTAGCCCAGCTCTCAGAGGGATTATATCAGCGACTAAAGGACAGGAGACACCTGCTGAAATGAAGCAGGACAGATTTCAGTTTACCAAAACTAGAAGTTTGTTTTGGAGAAGAAAAAACTAAGACTAGAACACAGTGATCCTTCAACCAAAAGGACGTGGTGTCAGAAGCATTTGTGGAAAACACCTCTAACAGAACCTCCCCCAGGGTTTTACCTGGGGTGTCTGTCCTGCCCCAGCCTCGCCCAAGGAACCAGGCAGCCTGACCTGCACTGATGGTCCCTTCTCAAGGAATCACAGGTTGGGAAAACCCTCTACGGCCATCAAGTACAACCATCAAGCTGGCAGCACCACCACTAGCCCATGGCCCCTGTGCCACAGCCACGTGTTTTTGGAACACTTCCAGGGATGGTGACTCCCCACTTCCCTGGGCAACCTGTGCCAGGACCTGGCAACCCTGGCACAATCTGCAGAAAATCTTCATCCAATCTAAACCTCCAACGGGCCAACTTGAGGTGTTTCCCCAGGAGCTCCCTGAAGAAGTTTCACCACACATTTCTGAGTAACAGTATAGCTGGGCTTTGGGTTTGGTTTAATCGGGAAGAAAAATGTAAGATAAAGACAACAATTTTTTTCCTGAAAAATAAAAAGGAAATTAAGCCCCTTCTTTTAATTCCATCTTTCTAACAAGGCCACAAGTTACAAAATCTTTAGTGGAGAAACCTTGATTGGCCTATTCCTGAACACAGTTCAGATTCTTCTGAAAACATGTCAAATTCCAAACTGCACAATAATAATCCAATTCCTGCAGGGAAAAAAGACAAAATATGAACAATTAAGTAAAAGCCTAATTCTATTTTGAAGTACATCACCCTTCAACAGGGCTCAAGTAAAAGCATCCCAAGCAAGTTCCAACAAGACCAGCCATGAACATGTGGCAAAAGTACAAAAACTCCTTTGCACTACTAACATAGATAATGTCATTTAAATCTTAACACCAGTGTAAAATATCTATGATTTGTTTCATTTAATTTTGAAAATCCATGTAGAAAACAATGTTCATAACTCCATCCACAGGATTCTACAAAACTGCTGCTTCATCAACAAATCTTTGAACTGTTTCAATATGAAAACTCCATTTTTTCAAACTGCTCAAAAATCATTGCAGAGAATTTCCAAGCACTTGAACTGAAGCACAACCAAAGTATGAACTTGGTACATTTTTGCAGGTATTTCTAAAATAAGTTAATTTACATAAATCATCTCAAAATAACACAATGGGATTCAACTTCATTTTAGACATTTGGAAAGCAGTGTCATACTTTATTTAAAGTAAACCCATGTAAAAACAAAGTTTAAATGAAAATGGTACCTGAAAAATAAATTATTTGATATAAAACAAATCAATAACTTAAAAACACACTAAATATACAAAATGTGTAACCATATACTGTACAGTATGGAAAGCAATAGATAAAACCTTCTGTCCCACAAACAGATTAATTTATAAACAAAAGATTACATAAGTTAAAGGAAAGGAAATCAATAAAAATACTAGAAGTACAGTATTATTCAAATTACTCATCAAATAAAGGTTTATCCCAACTTATGTTTCAAATGTCTCAAGTAATTTTCTTCTCAATGACCAAGTGAAAAAGTTCAGCCATACCACTAAAAACTTGCTCAAAAATGTCTAGAAATAAGGAACAACAGTAGGAGAATACTGAGATTCTAAAATGTGAACACAAAAGCAATTTTCCAAGGTTTCAGGTGGCAGTTCTACCATTACTGTTTTTCCATCATTAGCAACAAAAGAGAATTTCAGTGCTGAAAACTCCACTCAACAGAAAAATATTTCTAAACCTTTGTTGCTGTTTCATTGAGAGTGATCGAGAAGGAATCTCCAGAGCTGAATGTCAAACCCACCCATGGGGTGGTCAGTTATGCTTTAGAGATCATAAAGACTTGGACTGGTTTTAAATCATGCAGGATGAGAAAGCAACACTTTGAGTTTGGTTTTGTTGGACTACATGAGACTACTACAAACAGCAACCACTGAAATGACACCGTACCTGATCAAGCTACGAGCGGACAGGCAGAAATTACCGGTGATTTTCAATCCACTGGTTGTCATGGAGGCACCGCCTCTTCCAAGCGAGAGGGAGGGAATTGAGACCCTTTTTAGGAACTCCACATTTCTCTTTTGTTTAATATTAGTAAGGAGAAACCCAGTAATAATAAATATAATAATCAGAGAAAATAACCACTGTCCTCTTGAGCTCTGGATTTATCCATTCTACTGTGCTGAGCAGCCAATCTTGAGAAGTGCAGAGCTACATTAGAGGAACTTGCCGAAGGCACAAAAAGACTCTCCTGCTTCCAAATAGAGATTAAAAGACCTCAGGCGACAAATTCATCTCTTAGAAAATAAAAACAAAATGAGAAAAAGCCAAAACACAAGTGCAGCTCCACTCAGAGAGCTCAAGGGGTTGGTGTTTCTTTGTGCTAAAGGTGAATTTGGTCCCTTCCCTCTAAAGCTATTTGTAGATGCCTAAACGTAGAAATGTAACAATAAGGTGCTTCATCGACAGTTACAAAGGACACATTTCTTCATTATGGAAATAAAAAATGCGGTGACCTTCTGACAGAGGCAGCCTCCAGACAAACTGCTCCAGGTTTATGTGATTGAACCAGGCTGCCAGCACTCACAAGAGCTGTGTGCTAAAAACCTCCCACAAACTCTAACCTTCTGCAGGCAGAGCTATCAGAGGAGGCTACTTTGAATAAACAGTTTATCATAAGACCTGTATATTGTGTTAGAAAAGTAAACACGGGGACATTCTCCAAGTTTGTTTTTTTAAAACACATATGTAATGATAAACTATCCAAAAAGGAATCTGAATTATTGCCGTTTAAAATGCACTGAAAAAAATCTCTCCTGAAGTATTTGAAGAATTTCTACTTTATTGACCTTACCCAGAACATTAAAGCAACATGGAATTGTAACAAATGTTGAAGGACCTTAAGGACTATTCATTTTGCAAACTCGGCCTTAAAATAATGGATCACCTTCATAGTTAGTTCATCATTTTGGTTTTGACTGCTGGATATTCTGTCTATAAATTACACCAAGTTTTTAAAAAACTTTTTTTAAAAAGATTTTTAACTGCTTTGTATAAATAACATTACTGCAATGTTCAATACCCCTATAAAAATAGGTGTCCTCTGCATGCAAACACCCTTTGGTCATCTGGACAAGGGCAAGTGACCACACACTGACCAACCAGTGTTCACTGCGGTGACGATTTATCCTGTTCCAGTGACTTGTCTCTGGATTTTCCATGGTTTTCATACTCACATGATACAGATGTACAAAAACATATCCAAGCAAAAGGAAGGAAAAGCTGTGTGGCCACACACACCACGGTGGTGATGTGACTTCTCCCCTAACCCTAACAGCTGGATCCTGAAGCCTTTCCCAGTCCCAGAGCTAGGACAGATGTAGGGACTGGCAGAGGAAGGCTCAGGAGGTAACAGTAACTCCACTGGCCAGTCTCTGACAGGAGAGTGGAGCAGCTCAAGTAAACCAAATTTTATGATACTGCAGCTTGAAGAATAAAATAAATCAACACCTCAGTGCACAGACACCATCTAACAGGGAATCACTAAGAACTGAACACAATGAGCTGCTTGGATTCTGCTCACATCTGGATTTCTGGTGTTGCCATCCCCTCACCTGAAGGATCTGCATGTGCCTTTGCCAGCTCACACCAGCCCAAGATTCCTCTTCCGTATTTATGTGGGACTTCCCTATCTGCTAATGGTTAACAGGAGGTTTACAGGTGATGAGGCTCATGGCCAGCATTCTGCACAGGGTGAATTCCATTCATGTGGACATCTGGGAAGCAAATGCAGTGACTCCCCTCAACATCTATACATGAAACCCTGTGACAGCAGCATGACCAACTGTGTTTTCAGCAGGAACTACACCTGGTCCTTCAGCACCTACACTGGGGGCTGTCCCAAGAGACTCTTAACCTACTCTAAAGGACCCAAAACCACTCCCATCTCAGCTGTTCCAGTAGCACATCTCACAGTACAGACCAAAAAATTAAGGTGCCCAAAATCTGGTTATCACATCCTAGTCCTGCAATGAAGACTTTCCAGAACTCCATAACTCAATGAGACCACTGAATCTCATGAGCAATGCGAGACCTCTGCTTTGAGACAGCCTTTGGTTCTACAAAGATCCTGTAAGCACTTGCTGATAGAAGCATCACCTGACAGAAACACCCAGCTTCCATCAAATGGATGGATGAAAAAGCAGAGCACTTTTTGACAATTAAGAGGCCAAAACCCCTCTTGAAACAAGTCTGTTCAAGTGAGAGCTTCAAAGCAACGTGAGGAGGAAACCAGCTGCTACTACCTTTTGGGCAGAAGAACTCCTGGCAGATGTCTTGTCAGAATTTAGTTTCCACCCCCAAGAAGCTTCCTTTTGGTCTTTACTAGTATGATGCACAAGCATTTTGGTTTAGGACCAAAAGCATCAAGAATTTTTTCTGGACTCCAGCTATTTATGCCAAGATTTTACTGACTGTTAGAATAGCACACATCACACACTACTTCTGGTATCAGCTCTGGATATTAGCAGGAGTTTTGTGTCTTTTCCTGACTCGAGCAGCAGTGCTTTGCTCATACCAACTGCCCAAAAATTATTATCAGAGCAACTATCAAAGAAAGCTGGAATCAGACCTTTCCTAAAAGAGATTGTTGTAGTAGCAGTACAAACCATATCCTACATTTCCTTCTTACTTAGCAAAGAATGAGGGATGGAAAAATAGGGAAGCAGTGGAAAAAGAAAGGAACAGTGATGCCAAAAAGCATCCAAGAGAAGAGGGTTTTTCAGAAGTGGCAGCACAGCAATGTGCTGCTGCCATGGCCAGTGTGCTTGGAACCAGTACTGATACAGAGTCATGCTTAGGGGTCACTCGCTGGAAGTCTGAACCCCCGCTAAATACTGTGATAAACAGCAACTCCTATTTTAGTTTAGCAGCAAATTTATCTTAAATGGAATAAAGCAAGAGAGAATGACAGGAACTGGGAATGACTACAGCCCACTCCTGTGGAACAGGACAGTGCAGGGCTCAACAATGACGGGACATGTAAGAGAACTTCTCTGTGCTACACAGCTGGAACTTGGGAGAACACCCAAACACTTCCCAAGCTCTCCTCGTACGCAGAAAGGAAATAATCATAGACGTGATAAATGGATGGTGATGAACTGCTGGAAGGAAACCTCTGACAGCCAAGAGCACCTTTGGGGGGTGGGAGTGGGCTGGCTGCTGTGTCACAGCCACTGTTCCACTGAGCACTGAGTCTCAGAGATGGGGAGGGAACAGACTGGCAGGAGAGGCAAGGTTGGATGCTTCACCAGGAAAAATCCCACCTGCATTCACTGCACACGAGCTCAAACTCAGCACATGGCTGCTCGCTGGGCCAAGGCCTATCTGTAGGGTTTAGATGTCCTGGGCAGCTCCCAGAACACCAGCAGCTCCCACAGGTCCTCCCTGGAGCTGGGCACCAGCTCAGACACATGTGGAGGCTGAGGGAGCCCTCAGGCTGTGCAGATTCATGGCAGGGAGGGGACAAGGAGAGGGCAAAGGCAGCAAGCACAAGGCAAGGTCAGCTGGGGATGGAGTGAGATGAGACAGCAGCATGGACTGGCTGCTCGAGTTTGAAATGAACTCTGGGGCTGGTAGAGATTCGGGCAAAACAAGGAGACACTGCACTGAACTGCCACAGACCTCATTACCACACTTGCCCTACCTACATAAAGACCAGAGGCAAGTCTCTAGTTGTGCACAAGCAGCTCACACACCTGTACAGGCAGGGTCAGCCTTCCCAGTTTCCTACCCAAGCACACCTGAGGCTTACATCAGTCTGTGACACTCATTTCTATGTGACAGATTTATTGTGGTGCTTGTTTCAAAACTCTTTTTCTTCTACTCATCTGTCAAAGCAGCAAATTAAAATTCTCTTAAAGCAGAGCTACAGTTCCTTAAACAGCACTCTGAAAGCTGGACACTTTGTGCAATACTTAGCAAAAAAAAGAACAGAAAATAAAAAACAAAACAAAATTTGAGCAAAACAAAATCAAATTTAATGTTCTTAAATGCAAAAGTAAAAACAAACAAAAAACACAAAAAAGCAAAAGAAAATTAACAGAAACAGAACAACTCAAAGTTTCAAGGCAGTCTGCAGAAAACCTGGGGGATTAATCTTTAAATCTACAAATCAAAGGGGTTTTTTGGTTAATATCTAACTTGCAAGTTGTAAGTACTTTTCTGCTGAGTGTTCAGTAAGTAAAGCTAGTTGTCAAAACAAAATCCTATTAAAATAGAAAAACTAGCACTCATTAGAAGGGATGCGAGAAATACAATGCTCAAATGTTTATAACTGGTTTTTCTTTACAAAATAGAACTGCCAAAGGATTCCAACTACAATGATCTTGGAAAATGAGTAAGTATCTTGCTGCATTATAATGTACCAGTAAGTAGTGCACCATGCATTAAATATTTGGACAGAAGAGATTCAGTCTGATAAAGTAGCAACATATATTCACACTCGTTTTTTTGGAGTTTCATTTTGACTCTGAAATCTTCCCGGAGTTTCTTTGAAACTCTTTGGTCCATTCCTCTCAAAGTGGGTTTTAAAAGTCACGTTTCTAAAACCTGTGAATTGGACAGCTTGGCCACTGCTCAGTGTGCAACTTACCTCCTCAATGGTGTTAAAAGTTAGGCTGGCATGCTACTACTTACAAGACCTTGACTTTAAAAAGCCTGATCCTCAACTAGACACAGAGTAATGAATATTAATTTATCAAACAATTTACTGTCAACTAAAACATTAGTATTTCTCAACTTTTCTTCCATACTACTAAAACTGAGGGGGAACAAAAGGACAGGGGGATGGGTATGAAGAACAACATAAAACCAAAGAAAATCAATTAATTCAGCCTGATATTTTTCAGAAAATTCCAGTTTTTGCAGACAACATTCAATGAAACAAATGTTAGTCTCATAAGTGAAAGCATGCTTCAATTTTACCACCATCCAGAGGGTCTAGTTAATGCAATCTACTTGAGATTTCAGGGGATTTTTAACATGTTTTAAATGAAATAACTTAAAGGAACTTAAAATTGGTCTAACATTGTGGGATTTCAAACATTTGAACATGTCAGTTGCATCCCAGAATATAAAACCTTTTCACTTCTCATTTAGACTAAGACAAACACTTGTGAAAATTGGCGCAAAATGAGTTTTACACTAACAAAAATGTTTCAACTTCTGTCACTCCATTATCTATTCCATACAAAAAGCACGAGCAAGTTATTTGTGGGACTTGTTGGTTTTGAAGGAAACCTGTAAGATTTTGTCCCCCAGGCGGTAGCCATTAAGACTTGCTATGGCCATTGCAGCTTCTTCATAGTTTGTCATGGTCACAAAACCAAAACCTTTGCACTTGTTGGTGTTGAAATCTCGAATAACTTTCACATTGGTAACCGCACCAAAGGGGCCAAACATCTGCCAGAGGATTCCCTCATCAGCATCTTGACCAAGGTTGTAGATGAAGATACACCAGCCAGAAGATGCGTTTCCTGGAACATTTACACCAGAAAGCCCACTCATGTGATCTACACCCATAGGAGAGAACCTAGCAAATAAAAAGCACAATATTTCATGTTCAATTAAGCAAATTAACTTGAATGGGAAGCAACTGAGAATGAATATTTTATACATGGCACATCAAAACCGCCACATAAATGTTTCCCCATTCAAATTGACAATCAAATTGACAGCTGCCAGAAAAAAAAAGTTAAGTATTCCAACTGCTTTATCAACAGGGAACTATCCTTAGAAATAGGCAAGGCTAGATTACATGATCACCTTCCCAGGGAACCTGGATTGATGTCTGAACTCAGCCAGGCTGCTCAGTGTCCAGGGCATTGCTGCAGAACTGCTCGAGTTCGGGGGCACAGGCAGCACCTCCCCAGAGGCCCCAGACACCCTCAGGCATCTCCCACTTATTTCACAGAAGGAGATTTTTTTTCACCCCATGCTCCTTTGCTCCTTTTGTTGCCTCTAAAAGAACATGTTGGGAAACTCTTTAAGTCAAAGAGTTTCTTTGGGTTTGCTGGGGCAGGGGATAAGTGTTCTTAGGAGTAGAGATTGTAATTTCTTCTTTTGTGAAGCAGAACAAAACCTACTCCCTTTCCACCCAAAGGCAGCAGGTGCAGGCAAACACTCACAACATGAGCAGGCTCAGTGCAGTTTTATTATTCCAGTGTGTATGGGTGGTTTTGATAATTTTTCCAGGAAAACTCAGATCTGACTTTACTGAACTGGATTTTTAAAATCACCTACCCATTCTTCCTGAATCCTGCCTCCTTCACAATACCTCAGCAGGATTCATGCATAACAAAAAGCAAAAATCTTCTCCTTTTAATGTCTTGTTTTGTATTATTTTCTTTTCCCTATAACCCACATTTCTATTCCCCTTTATCCTATTTCTGGCCTACACTCCAGAAAATCAAAGTTTCTGAATATTTTAGTGCAATATTAGGGTTGCACAGCTAAGCACTCAAAGGCCAGGAAATGTGAAAGTTAAGGTCAAAAACTCACTTTGAACCCTTGTGCTTATTTATTATTTAAAAATATGAGGTCATGTGATCATAGAAATATAATGATACTATACCAGGGGTTCCCAAATTGAGGTGTACCACTGGTGATTTGCAAACCCCTTAAAAGCGGTACACGAGCTGCTCTCTGCCAAGAGCAGGGCGGTGGCAGATCCTGATTCTCTGCTGACCTGGAGGAAACAGGGAAGGGATGTCTGGGCAGTGAATGCTGCAGTAAGTGCCAAATGCTTCCCCTCTGACTCTTTCTTGCCCTGCATCAAGGAGCTGCTGCTGCCCTTCTTGAGGAGGGAGAGCTCAAGGAGTACAGGGAGGGAGGGAGGGGAGCAGAGGGATGGCAGTGCACACTCACACACACACTGTGCACTCACACACGAGAACCACTCAGTGCCCATCTCCCCCAGGCTCTCTGGTGCTCAGAGCTCCCTGCCTTGGACACCTGAGCTCCTGGACTCTCCTGTCCCCAGAGCAAGTGACACTCCATCCCTCCCTCGCTGCAGCTTTGCAGCCCAGGGGCTCCCAGAGCACAGTGGGACACTCCCGAGCTGCAGCAACTCACTGACAGCCAGTCCCAAGAAAAAACAAGTTTGGGAAGCCTTGAACTACAGCCAAACTGAAAAAGCAGTTAGAAGTACCACAAGGTGAATGAGACATACCAACCCGCATGATCTGATGGAGAGGTGACACATCTGGTATTTCTTTTGGCTTTGTATATAAACGTTCCTGTGCTTGCATGCTTGATACACTTACTTGTTCTGACAGACACCTTCAGTTCTGTAGCTTCTTTCCAAGAAAGTAATAATCTGGTAGGATGAATTTATCTTAATATCTGTCAAGTTTCCATCTCAACAGATCACCAGTCCTGAATCCCTTCTCAAAGCACTGAGCTCAGAATTGCCTGATGTTGGTTCCAGCAGTCAGTACAGCTCTGCCCCTGCCTGCTCCCAAGGCTCAGGCTCTGCCCAGGAGCCCAGTAACACCACACCAAGGACTGCAATCAGTTGTAGGAGAGCAACTGGTGTTAAATGCAAGAAAACAACAAATCTAAATGCTTGTAACAGACAATTTAAAATAGCAAGTACGTCTGCTTTTTGGATACACTTATCTTCAAACAGATTGTCCTCTATTCCTGCTTTGACTCACAAAAATGTTACAGGTTTATTAAAATACCCAAACCAAACAAAACAGGGTAAAACCAAACAAGTGCCCTAAAATATTAGAAAAGTAATTAAAAAAAAAACAACAAAAACCCTACAGTAAATACTATTCAGCTAATCTGATAAATGTCTGTTCTCACTCTGCACAAGAGGGACCCCAGATCTGTCACTCAGCTCAGGGTAACAGCCTGCATGAGCAGTGCCAGAGCAGCTGACACACAGCTCCCTGTCCTACCAGGACAGATTTTTGTGGCCACGCCAATTTAAGATGACCTTTAGGAAGTCACACTTATTAAAGATGTTTAAAAGACCATCCTACTATGGCAAACACAAAGGCCAACAGAGATTCAGGATGTTTCAGAGAAAGTGATTTTAAAATTCCTTTAATATTGTAATTTGAACGATTTCAGTCTTAGCACACTTACAGCAGGTGTCCTCATTTCTGTTGAAATTATTTTTATACTGTCTCCTCCACATTGCTTTTTCAGGCCTCCCAAAGAGTCTGTAGCCAGTGTTATTTGCTTTGGTTCCTTCAAGCCATGCTAACCTAATACACCAACATCTTGGAGCATTAGGTATCAACAACAGTGTATTTTCCATCACAACTCTTTTTTACTTTACAAGCTTCCTGTTTCTATTAATGACCTTTTGCTCCCTCTGCAATTAACAGACTGCTTCATTTAACAGATCCTGAGATTAGTTTAACTCACTGGACAATGTAATCTCAGAAATTACATTCCTGAATGAAAGCAGTTTCTTTTTAGGTCTATGCAAGTGCTACAAATTCTTTTCACAGAAGCACAGAAACTCTTGAGCTGGAAGGGACCCAGAGATACCATCAGGGCAGCCCCTGTCCCTGCAGAGCCACCCCAACAGCCCACCCTGAGCAGCCCTGGCAGCGCTGTCCAAACGCTCCTGGAGCTCTGGCAGCCTTGGGGCCGGGACCATTCCCTGGGCAGTGCCAGGGGCAAGAAGCTTTCCCTAATATCCAACCTAAACCTCCCCTAACATAGCTTTGTGCTGGTTTTGCTGAACTCTTTTGCCTGCACTCTGAGGACAGTTCCATACAGCACCACGGGTGGGATGCCAAAAAGCAGGAACATCAGTTTTAATCCCAGCTTGTGTTGCCATTGCACTTGAGCTTGGCAGCTTTTTATTTTTAAATAGTTCCACAAAGAGCAGGAGCTCAGCTACACTGAGAATGTCCTTCTGACAAGCAACTTTTTCTGCTGTCATTGTTACAGACAGAAAAGATCTGCTGTGGGCAATACAATTCTTGTTGAAAACTCAGTGACACAAGCTCTAAGCCTGAAAAAATCACGGTGTTGGGTCAAACAACCATGAGAGGAAGAACAGAAGCAACTGGAGTTTTACTCCCATATTCTTCCAGAACTTTGATGAAATACTTCTCTGGATGAAATGGTTTCTACTCAGCTTGCACCCAAATTACAAATTGGTCTAAAAACTGAAAATGTAAACAATTTCACTGGAGTGAAACCAAGCAGGTGTACAAGAGCTGTCTGAGCAACTGTATCACTGACAGGATTAAACAGTCTTCTTGCATTTCCCCTTGGATCAAAGAACTATCACAAATGGCTCCAATTCAGGCATTCAGGGCAGAACCCATGGACTGATACTGGTAGAGTTACGCCCATTACAGGAGCTGGCTCCAACCCTGAACAAGTCTGAAAGCTTGGAGTTTGCCAACTGAACTGGCAATAACTGAGGTCTGAAAGAATGTTGCTCTAGTATAAAGCTCTGGTGAGCTGCAAAAGCACAGGACTTGCAGGGGACCTGAGCAGCCTCCTCATGCTTCAGGAGCTAAACCCCTCCATTTCATCACAGTTCAGCACCTGGAGAACTGCTATTTTCTTTAAGTGAACAAATCTTACACTCTAAAGAAATCCCTGCCCCAGATGTTTTATCTGTCCTCCAGACACAATCCCATGCTGTGGGCATCATTCCCTCTGGATGGAAGCAGAGAGTCTGGGTCTTTGAGTTAGTCCAGGAATCCAGTGGGACACAGCACTAAGACCAGTTCCTGATGTGAGCCACAAACACCACAGGAACTCAAAAGGATTAAAAGAACATTAAACAAAGGGTTGGAGAAATATCTGTAGGAAATTAATAATTACAAATTAGATACTAAAGGCTTAATCCTGGACTTGCAGGGATTCTGATAAAATGAGATGAAATGTAATCAAAATATCAGATTACATATTCAACCTCTGTGGAGCAGAGATCACAACTTTAATTTACACAGACTGCAGGCTCTGTGGAAGCTGCTTATCCATTCATCATGTCTTGTTCACTACCAAAACAAACAAGACTCAGCCCAAACTCGGGTTCCTGAGCTTAACCACAGCATGAGTAATCACAACTCCTTCAGTTCAGCATCCTTCAAGGAAGACAGACTCACTAGAAGAACTTGCAGCTAACACTAAAAAATGTAAAGGGTTGTGGGACAGACTTGATGATGCTGGAGGTCTTTTCCAACCTTAATAATTCCATGACCCCATGGTGCAAGCCTTGTGCATACGTGTACAGACGTGCCTGCACGAGTGACTGAGGGAAGGAAGCTTTGTAGTAAGTGTTGCAGCTTTCACAAGTCTGTGACAAGGTAGAGATGAAGTGCTTGTGTCTGCAAGTCAGCTGGGGGCTCTTGTGTCCACAGTGCCTTCCTGAAAGCACAACCTTACCTCAACTGCTCTACTCCCACCTCTGCCAGGCTGTGGGACCCCAAAATCTTCAGCTCTTTCCCCAGCAGCAGGTCTGCCCCTGGGAGCAGCAGCCAGCCAACGTGTGCTGACAAACAAGCACTGGGCACAGACACCCAGCAGGACACAGCTCCCAGGGCAGCAGGAATGGAACAGAGACAGAACATTTTCTTCCTCTTAACCCCCACTGTAACACCCCAAGCCTACAGAAACACTGTGTGTGTCTGCCCCATCCCTGAAGTGTCCCAGGCCAGGTTACACAGAGCATGGAACATCCTGGCATAGTGGAAGGTGTCCCTGCCCATGGCAGTGGTGGGACAATATGAGCTTTAAGGTCCCTTCCAACCCAAACCAGCCTGTGGTTCTATGAAATGCACACAATTGACATCAATGCTGCTCTAAATAGTACATTAAGAGAATAATGAACAAACTGGTTATTAAAATTTAGTTTCACCAGCAACTGTTAATATAAATACATAAATAATTTTTATTGTTCCTGAGTGATCATTACAAGATTGAATTCAAAGTATTTGGTCTCTTAATTATGGATGTGAATATTATTTTCACTCCTTATTCTGATGCACTATGATCCTGGCATAAATTTTAAGGGGAAGAATGATGATGAAAATGTCCAAGTAAATTAAGAACATTAAGAATAAAAAAGATTTGACTAGGATCCGGACACACTGAAGCCCTGGCTGAGACAAAGGGCAGATGTGTTGATTTTTTAATAATTCACCTAAATGCAAACAATGCAGAATTTCACTCCTCATCATGGCTCAGGAGGTTTGGTGTGGAGACCTGGGTGACTGCTTCAGGGAAAGGAGGAGCTGCCTGAGCTGACTTCCCTGGGTTACAGCTGAAGAGAACTGGAGAATAACTGAGGCTGGCAGGGACCTCTGGAGATCCTCTAATAAACCCCCTGCTCGAAGCAAGGCACCTGGAGCAGGCTGCTCAGGCTCATCCTGTCACCAAAACTCACCAAAAACTGGTCAAATACAACCCTTAACACCAATGTAGCATTCAGAAGGGCATTCACTATTCGTGACAGGCCTGGCTGCACAGGGGACAGCTCCACCTTGTGTGCACGTGATCCTCTACGAGCATGTTGCTTGTATACAGTCACCAGGTGCATATTTTGCTCATTACCATAAAGCTCTCCCCAGTTTCCCAGGTTCAGTCCTTGTTTTGGCTGTAGCTGCATTCCTAAGCCAGATGTCTTCCCCTTATCTTTCAACCATCCTTGCTCAGAAAGTAGATGCTGCATACCCTGTTTCCTGCTAAAACTACACAGGCACAAGAGAAATTAGATGAACCCTTTTGGTATCAATTCTAGCCAGGTTTCAGCATCTCCAAGGACAGAAACGTCACTGCCTCCTTGGGCAAACTGTTCAACCACTCTCAGTATAAAATCACTACTGACTACAAAGTACAGATTTTCTCTGGAGACTCATTACACAGAGCTGTGCTCAACATGCTGAGCTACAGCACTGTGGACAGGAGACAGCAACACTGGAACAGCAGCACAGCTAAAAGGTGGCTGAGATTTTAGTCCAATTGTACTGAGCTCATTGGATCCCTCACAATAAAACGAACATTAAAAAAAAAAGAGTAAATTCTCAACAGGGAACCACCACTCTCAGAAACATATATCATCTCAAAGCCTATTGCTTCTCTGCAAGACAGTCAATACACTGCATTTTCCAGAGCACCCTCCAACCATCAGCTTCCTCCACAAACACCCAAGGCATTTCCAATTCAAGCAATTCATATTCAAAGCAACCAAAGCAGTTTTCTATGACAAAGCACAGTGTCTTCTATAGCCCTGGAAGCAGACAGGAAGCTGCAACTGCTCAATATTCTCATCAGTAAATTCCTGAGGTCTCGAGGGAAGGCAGAACCCTGCACAGGTTGCAATGCAGACAGGAATCCCACAGAACCTCCTCGTCAGAAATAAGGTTTTCCTTTCTTATTGTAACACCTCCCTGCTGGAACCAACCATTCAGAGCTTTAATTAAGTTGTCAAATTCTATCTGTGTTCAGATATACAAACCACAGAATGGGGATCTGTTGAGACAGGCACCTACCAACACCCACCTGGAACCTGCTGCTGCCATCCCCTCACTGTAACCCAGCAGTGGAAACAGACACTGGAGTGCAGGTACCTTTACATACTAACTTCAATATAAATTTTACAAATAAGATTTTTCTTTAATCACATTTTAATGCAACAGTTTCTTTACATAACACTGAGGACAGATGGTGCACTATGTATTCATTCACACATGCTGCAGTGAAGGCATCACTGCCCAGCTGCGGGGGCACAGCTCCCCACACAACCACAGGAACAGGAGCACAGCCTTAAATGCATTTATTCTTCCTAACCTACCTGAATCTCTGTGCCTGGTGATGCACTGGCCCTCCAAACCGTCTAGCTGGTGAATGACACAGCTGCGACAACAGTGCCACATTTTTGTTCTGGTTAGGGTTGGCTGCAAACTTCACTGTAATGGGCTCGGAGGAACCTGGGGGTTTGTGACCATTGAAATTTGTAATTGCCTCTTCTGCTTCTGACCTTTTGTCAAACCGGATAAATGCGACCCCTCTGGACAAACCTTGTAACCAAACCAATAAAAAAACAAACAAACAAACAAAAAAAATTGAAGTTCAGGATAAACTCAAAATAACTTTGAAAACAAAACCCAAAAAAGTTCAGTATTTCTATGGTCACAGCTTTCAAGTTCTCTACATTTATATTACTTCAGCAGCTGGAGGATAAAGTACAAAATTAAGAAACCAAAGACAAATTAGTGTACTCATTTCAGCTATAACAACCACAGTGACTAAACACTTAAAAAAATACGTGGTAGAATTCCATGATATTCATCATCAACTGACATTTCCATTCACAAAAAACTCCAACATTTTAAATTAAGTTAAAAAAAAAATAAATTAACTCCAGATGGTTAAAAACAAACCCAAATTGGTTAGTTCCAATTACTTTATCACTAAAGAGCATCCACAAACACAAAGTTTATAAATTTTTGCAAATGTTTTCATTTTTCCATGCTAGAAACACACTCAGGTTCAGAGATGAGGGAACAAATGTCTGACTATAATAAAGGACTTCCATCTTTTTTAATAGAGAGATCAGAATTTCACCTGCACCATATATGCTATTTGCAGCTGGCACATAGATTATTTTTATTCATAAAATCAATGAAGATTTAACTCTTGGTAGCTGTACCAAACCAGTATCACGGCTGCTAAAAATTGGTGTACTTTTTTCCTAGTCCCAGCCCCTGGATGCTGTTTCCTTCTGACTGAGGTTCAAATTATGCCTTGTGAGCTCTCCTCTCCACCCCGTGCTTCTCATCTGTGACTTGACCTTGGGCTGAAAACATGGTTTATCAAGTGAAGCTAAAAGGGCACATTTTGTTTAAATGCAACTCCAGTGGAGGTACTGTGGCCAGACCAAATGTAAACATTAGCTCTGTTTCAGAAAGGGATGTATCAGATACTGTTTTCTTCACATCCACCCAGGACCATCTTCAAAGCTGGATACAGAAGTTAAGCTTATCATAAACCACAAAATCATAAACTGTTGTTGGTAACAGTTGAGGATCATTTTCTGTTTCACAGAAGTAAATGTAACATGTCAAGACCTGGGCCTGAAGCAAACAAGGTGTGATTGCACTTTGACAAAGAACAACACACGGGCTCACCAGAGCAGAGCTGACAGCACTGCATGCTCAGGTACCACTGAGATCAGCCTCCCTGCCAGGGGAAGGGTATGGCCCACCTGGGAAGGCCCAGCATCACTGGGAACTCAGCAAGGCCTGTCCTAGAGCTCAGCTTACTGTGACTCCTCCACTTTCATGCTGCTCATCCTAGAGCTTCTCAAAGCATTCATTTAAAACTTAAATATTTTAGAAAGTGTATTTTTAAACAGAGTAGTTTTCAAAAGCTGGAGTACCACCTCTGTGAGAAGGTACAGCTAAGTACAAATTAAAATGTGTCTTAAGTGGGAGCAGACCAAGACAGGCTTAAAGCCAAGGCATAGCTACATTCCTGGTGGGATGGCCAGCCCAGGCTCTGTAGGCATTAACTGTGAGATGTAACAGAACCCACTCTTCAGTCAATGCATTATTAAGGCTATGGGAAAGCAGGTGGTGTGTTCTGAGCTGAATCACACAGCATCAGGCCTCAGCACACCCATGAAAACTATTATTCTTGGAGAGATTTTATTTGTATGACTTGTGTCATCTCATGTTACAGCTCTGTCAAACCCAGATGCTCTCCAGACCTGAGGGACTGCCAGAGAGGGATGACTAGTTTTGAGACGTGCATTACTAAGTTTCCTGTGCTCCACAGGTCTTTTTCTCATTTCTCATTACAGCTGCATCCTACATAACCAGCTGCAGGGCCATGCAGGTATCAGAGCTGGGCAAAACAAATAATATTCTCCAGGCAGGATGGGATTTTCCTTATTCAACCATGGAGTGTCTGACATGTCAGTGCCCAGATCTCACCAAGTCACCTCAGGTTTCTCTCAGCCTGCACTCAGACTGAGCCCTGCAGGAGCTGCTGGTGGCCCACTCTGAACTACAGCAGATTCCTCACAGAGCAGGAAAGCTTCTTCTGAACTGATGTGTAGAAATGCACATCCCAGTTATAAATGTTAAATGTGCAATTGCTAGAATTAGATTGTCTTTTATTCCAATATACCAGATGCATAATCAATGAAAAAGTGTATTTGTAAACAAAAGCTCTCTCCAGATTAATCCGTGACATATGGGCTACCAGTAAAACCAGAGAACAGCTGGGTGACAGGATAAGCCAAACAGTTATACTGTCTGAAATAAAGGGGTAAGAACTTTAAACTCTGAAAACACTGTAACAGTCAGAATTGCCATCACAAAGAAAACCTTAACTTTGGTCTCCCCTGAGCCAAGTGCCTAAGTAACTTCACTCCTCTTTTTCTTTTTTCTTTTAATACAAAAAATGCATGTAGAACTCTCAGGGCAGTACTAAGTGTAAGAAATTAATTCCTTTGCTTAGCAGTAACCACAGAAGCCTGTAAGACATCTCACATGGTTTAAAATATGAGAAAATTGAGTGAGTTCCAGGCTGGTACAAAAGACAAAACACATTTTTGTTTTGCTTTAAATCTGTAACTATGGCCTGGAATTGCCCAGTGGATAAGAGCTGCATGTGTGTAAAGTCAAGGTAAGGTCAGCACTCCAGGTTACACACATGGCCCAGAAACACAGTGCATTGCAGTGCCAGCAATTGTCAGAGCAAGAAAGTAGATTTGGCAAATTAGCAGCTGATTAAAATGACAATAATCCTGTTTTAATATGGTCTGAGGTTTGGGCTGTAAGCTGGAAAAGGCAGTGTGAGTCATTCTGTGTTTAAAAAAAATCACTGAACATGGATATCCTGTTAAAATTCTATCACCAGTTGACAGCAGATGTCATGATTAGCTTGTGCAAGTCTGTAGGTACTGCCAGTCTCAGAAAACACCAAACACATGCTGTGCATTCCAGTTTCCACAGCCACGGTCCCAGAACTCACCTGTGGTTTGATCCACAAGCACACGTGAGTTGATGATGCGCCCAAAACGGGAGAACATATCTTCTACATCCTTCTGTGTCATTGACCGCGGCAGGCCGCTGATATATAAATTAGCATCCTTGATAACTTCAGAACTTGGGCGGGCATAGGAAACCTTTAAAAGAAATGAAAATACATCTTCAGAGTATTAACAGCGAAGATCAATTTATTGTCATGAGCCAATTTACTTAACTCCTCCATTACCAACACATGCATTTTTACTGGAGTTCAAAAAAATGGAACCAAGAGAGAATAGGGGAAAATCAACCAAACAACAGGAGCAATGGCATGTCCCTACATAATGCCATTCTTTTTGGGATAACCCAAGAAATAACAACTATATTAGCATTGCTGTAAGGAGACAGCAACAGAACAACACCAATGCTCCCAGCAAACAATTTTGGCAACAAAGAATCCCGAGTTCTGACTCAGCCACTGGACCTGAGCTTACATCAGGAACTTGTCCTGCCAGTATATTTTCTAAAGCTTCTTAAAAGGATGATACGAGTAGAGTGCAGTTTTCTGTCATAATTTCTGGTAGGGGAGAAAGCTGCATAGATCACCTCAGCAGGAGTGAATCCTACACACAGAGCACAGGCTGTTGTTTTGGAGAAGGAAAGGAGTGCACGTGTACTAACAAGATTTACAAGAAATATTATGAAGCATCCAAGATGTGCATGAGTTAAACGCCTGGAAGCCATCTATAATGATCCCTCTACTGCTGTAAAAATGGTGGGAATATAAAGAAAGGGAACCTTCAAATACTAAGCTGTTTCAAAACACTTCACTACTCTCCTCCCAGATTCATGCTTGCTGCAGCTGGGAGCACACAAACTTTACCATCAGAATAAAGTTTATTACAATGCTGTCTTCACAGATGACTGAAGAGCTCCTACCTTGATAGTTTTTGACTGAAGTCTGAGGCCATTCAGTGTGTTTATTGCTCTTTCAGCATCTTTTGCAGTTACGTAGTTCACAAAGCCGTAGCCTAAGCTGTGTCCTAAAGGGAAGAACATTTTTTAAAATTAATCCTAACAAAATTATTGAATTAATAAATTGAAAGGAAATGCAAACAAGAAGTTAATTTAACATACACAATCCACACAGCAAGTATTTCAGTAAGCCAAGGAGGTTTCCCAAGGCTGGCACACATCATGAGTAACTCAGAGGTCTTCTGTTTCCACTCTGGACATCCCTCTGCCTTCACAGACAGCAGGCATGGGCCAGAGCACCCTTTAACAGTCAGAAATTCAGGGCTAAAACACAAACTCTGACCAGTCTTGCAAACTTCATGGGTGGGGAACAAAGGCAATGACTTAACTAAGTTCATCAGTACAAAGTCTTGTGGATGGAGAGCAGAAAGTGAGAAAATGTCAACGATGAACTGTAAGGTATGAAATTAAGACCCTCATGATTTCTTTGGCTATTCCGACCTCCACCCCTGGGTACAAGAAGGAAAAAGAAGTTTCCAATCCTTCATTAATACAGCTAACAAGCAGCCAGTTTCCCAAACACAGCATCATAGTGAAGAGTGAAAAATTCTCCTTAAGGCAGACAATTAATATACTGTTACCTTATTTAAGTTCACTCTTAAAGGAATAATTTTATATTAATAATAAAAATCCTTAAAATATTTAAGGAAAAGGATATTTTTGGATGCTTACATGCTCTGCTTCTATCTCCAATCTCCACAATTGCTACTATCAATTATAACATATATTAGGATCATTTTGGGTTGCAATTTCCCAACAATTACGGGTTCTTAGTAGTGTAGGTTTAAAAATAACTAAAATACTTTCAAGACTGTCTCAGAGCAATAAAAAAGCTGCAATCCAACCCCAGACACACCCCTTTCAGCCAACTTCTCCTTGTCTGCCAGATCTGTGGGATTTTCTAAAGAAAATTGTAAGCATGCATAGGAAAATGTGCAGTTTTCCTCTAACAATATACTACTTTTAAATTATTAAGCTCTATTAGGGACATTAGAAGACAAAGCTAATTGTTATGGTAAAGGACTCTGTGGTGAAATAACCCTTTTTAATCACACTGCTTGGCTCTGCAATGGTCTTAGCTGACAAGGAAGTTTCCTTATGCTTTCCTGACATTTCAGAAGACCAAATACAGACACAGGAGTCCAATGATAATATATCATGGCACAAATGTCAGAGGAAATTATGAAAAGGGCTTAAGAAAACTGCAGATTAACTTCAGATACAGAAAAAAAGGATGCCCAGTCTGCTGAGACATCAAGATTGCAAGTGTAAAATCCACAAGGGAATGGAAGGATGCCCCAAATAACCTTCAGTGTTTTCATGCCAGCAGACTGACTGCAGAGCTGCACCAGCTCCTGGCACGGCCTCTGCCTTTGGCTGCTTCCTTGTGAAACCTAATCCAGCAGCAACTCAGCTGAACCCTGCCAATGGCAGAGCCTGCTGTCTAATGCACCCTTTGTATAAACACTCACAGGTAATTTCTGCCCTCTGCTAAAACTCTTAAGAGAAGCCAGACCCCCTGTGTTCAAGGCATGCACAGAAACAACACCCTGTTCCCTTAGAGACCTGGTGTTAAACCAGCTCCAAACCAGCCTCTGTGACACCAGGCACACAACTAACAGCAAACTGCTCTGTGCCAGCCAAGGAGGATTTAACTCCATCCTCTGGAGACCTACAGACAACATCCGAAAAATTCTGATCAATGTTTCTAACATGTACCCACAGCATGGTTTTTGTGATTCCTTTATAACATTCCTTTTGTTTTATTAGTCAAAGATGGTCAGTCATTGAGATCAAATATGGTTGGTTCCCACCCACTTACCTACTGAGATTATTTACCTCTGATTAAGAAAATGAGTAATTGAACAATTAGAAAAATGTTGAGCACCTGGACTCTACCTTATTTCTCTTATTTTTCTTACCTTTTGTTTTCTTAGTCTGAAGTAAGTTTAAGAGGGAAAAAATACCAGGTGGACAGTTGGCAATGACTTCTGCAAGGATGGGAAGGATCCAACATCCCTCACAGGTCCAGCCCTGCTCTGAAGGCTCAGAGCAACAGCAGTTTTATGGATATTTTCAGTCTGTCCCAAAAGTCACATAAACATGAATATTCCAGCAAAGTACCAAACAGAACCAGGTTCTAATAAAAAATATGGAAATGGGCCCTTAAAGACCAGGGAAGCATACCCCAAACAAGACTAATCCCTCCAAGTGTGACCCACAGTGAGCCCTGGAGGACTCTCACTTCCTCGATGGATGCTGCACTGGGGAGGACTGGGGGACTATTTTCCTAATAGGTGAAGAAGAGCAGGATTCCACAGCAGGAATAGAATTAGTTTGAAAGTACCTTAGACACGATTTCATTCCACCTGGCTCCAGCAGCTCCATGTCTATCTTGTGCTGGGGTTTCCAGGCTGGAGATGGGGTCTCACCAGAGTGGAGTCGAGGGACAGAATCCCCCTCTCCCCGGCTGCCCACACTCCTTTGTTTCCTTCCAAAGCATCACACACGTTATGTGTTTATGCACTGTTAGAGATCAGTGACAAGGAATTTTAAGTTACTTATATCCAGGATAAAACCAGACCTAAGTTGCAACACCCATGGACACCCAGGAGCAAAAGGCACCACGTGACCTGGGCCCAGTCCCTGGAATCAGAAACTGTGCCCTAACACACACACGTGCCCATGTTAACAGCAGCTTGCCAGGCACTCTGAAAGCACATTCTACAGCCTCCAGACAATGCTCTCCTTTTCCAAACTCAGGTGTACATATTCTGTGTCCACTTGTTCCTGTACAAGTCCTATCCTACACCTTACACGTTTCTCCTTCCAAATGTCTGTCCCCAAAGTACCATCACAAAGTGATTGTATAATTTTTTACTGTTTTTGTCTGGCCTTCTTTACTGTTTCTGTCAGAGCAAAATTCTGCATCTTTTTCACTTCCAGTTTTATACAAATTCCTCAGTGACTATTCTTTATCCAACAGTTTGAATGTCCTGGGAAGTGAGGGGGCAGGAACGTAATGGGGTTTACCCAAACAAACACTGACTAAAAAAAGAAGGCTCTGAAAGTGGCAGGATCACAAAAGTTCATTCGTTCTCTCACTAGGCATTTGACAGTAAGTTCATACTGAACCCCAGTATTACAGTCCTATTAGCTTTTACCTGACAATAGGTAAGAAACTATCAATTACCTGTATTTCTCAACAATAATCTAGAATGCAGACCATCCCTTTTAATCTGTACTTACCACCTTTAAACTACAGTAATATAACATGACCTTATAGCCCTTAAGTGCTAGAAAAACCCAACCCATGCAAAACTGACAGTATATGCTAACTTATCTTGCTCTAAAATACCCAATATTTTGGGTATTTTAACAATGAGCCTCAGCCATCTTCTCCCACTCAGTGCCCAGTGTTCATCTCTACCCAGGCTGGGCCAAAACACAACAGTCCTGTCACTGCAGGAGACATTTCCACCTCACAGATGCCTGTGCAGGAATACTCTTTGCTTCATCATTTTACTCCAAAACAGTACAATCTACCTATGTGCTAAGGATGACAGGAAATATATAAGGAATTAGCATTTACACAATATTATGACTGCTGTCAAGTGTTTACCCCAGCAAGGAGAGAAGGGTTTTTGCTTTCTCCTGATGCTCCCAGCCTGCTATAGAAACTTGTAGCACAAAAGAAACTGGTGCTGTAACAGTTTTCCAAATGTTTTAGTGGATAGGAATTAAAAAATATTTTTTAAAGTTCACATAAACATAAATTTACTCAAGAGACAAAGCTAAAAAAGAGCAACAAGTAGGTCCTTATCTGCACAAATAATTAACAAAGTAACTACAAAATCTAGTTTTAAGCAAAATACTACACTCCTTCAGCAGAAAGAATCAAGTTTTGTTTCCATGATAAAAGGCCCTTTCAGGAGAGAGGGCACTGCTTTTCTTCCCGTGCATCACTTGGGTTTCTGTCCATGTCCCTGCTTCCTTTCCCAGCTCCCGAGACACACGGCTTCAGTCTCCAGCTTCTTCCTCATTCCCAGCCCAGTGCTGACAACTCCAGCTTCACTGAGGAGTCTGACACACAGCAGAGCACTTCACTGAGAGCAGCTAACTCAGCTCCTCCCCATCCTGTCCTCCACAAGAAACCCCAAAATCAAATCTGGCTCCTGTTAGTCAGTGCATCTCAGCATGATGGCAACTTAGTTTAGAACTTGTTTTCAGAACTGGGAATCAGTTTTTGGAGGACGTGAGCTGGGTTTGAGTTTTTTGTTTGGCTTTACAAACCGTGCCAAGAGTGATAACCAGAGAGCCTAAACAGGTGCGAGTGCAGGGAGAAGTACCACAAAAATACCAGGCATCAGCAGAACTCAAAGCAGTGGCTGTAGTTTCTGAGGGTAAGAACAGATTAAAGGGCTCAGATGTGCCTAGTGTGGACTTCTTTAGCACAGTTACACTGTTGTACAACCAGGGCTCCTCAATCACATCAGTCCCCAACCATCCTGCATCAAACTTCCCCCCAAGTGCCAGGATAGTGGAGAAGTGCAGCAAGGCAGGACTGGCAGAGCAGGTGACCAAGACTGCACCCCAACTGCTGAGCGAGCCACAGCACACATACAGCATCCTCTGTTTCCTAACAGCCAGGAAAACACGCAGATGTGAGAGCAGAGCAGCCTGGCTGAGCAGGGAGCCATGGCACAGCTCCAAGGGAAACAGCACAGGAGATAGAAGTAGTAACAGCTACAACAGGGGGAATTTGGAAACACTGTCCACTGTGTCTGAGGAAGACACAGAGCTCAAATGCAGTTCCAGACTTGAAAAGAATGGAAAGAAACAAAAGAACAGCATCAAGGGTAATAACAAAATATTCTCTTCCTGTCCCACCAGCACAAGGCTGGAAGTATGACAGCAGATTTAATATGTATTAATATTAAATTAATTATATGTATTAAATATTTTAATATTTATAAATTTAATATTTATATCTGAGCAGAGTGGCACAGGATGCTTTCTGTGCCTCACCTTACCAGCAGAGTCTAACAGGCTCTTCACTGTGAAAAGAGCTCCCAGAGAAAGGTCAGTGGATGAACAGAGCCAGGGACTGACTGGTTGAGTGAACTGGTCCCAGTCAAACCCATGGGGGGATGAAATGGGCTCTGTGTAAGGATGATGAGGCACCAGGCTCATGTCCCTGCCAAAACTGCTTCATTTTTGAATGACCAGGAAATTGGAAGAAGGAAGGTAAGCGCCACATCCATCTTCAAAAGGAGAAAAAAACACACACATCCCTCCACACACTCTAGCTGTATGCCTGGACTGGAGTTTGCAGGGTCTCTACTGGGACCTGCAGTTTACCTCGTGATCCACGCTGTGGAGGAGGTGATGGGAATGTGCTCCCACCAAGACTGGAGATCCCACCAGGCTGGGAGGAACACATCACAGACGGAAGGGTCGGGCTGCCAGGAGGACAGGCCAACAGCACCTCGTGGAATGCAGCAAGGACAGATGCAGAGCCCTGATCATGGGGAGAAACACACCCTGGCAACAGCAGACCAAACACTGACTGGCTGGAGACTGCTCTAGGGAAAACGAGCTGGGGATGAGGGCTCGGAGCATGAGCCAGCAGTGCCCCTAGGGAGAGGGGTAACAGCATCCTGAACAGCCACAACACAGAACACTGGCTCCAGAGACAAGGACCTGCTATTTGTTACATCCTTAGCAGGTTTTGTCTTCATACTGCAAGGTGTCCTTAAATCAAAAAGAAAGCAGCTTCATGAAGGATTTCTGTCAAAACATATTTCTGTGTTTGTACACAAACATCTGAAGTATTTAATGATCACTTTTCAAAACTAACAAATAAGGGCATGATTTTTCCACTCCATGTCTATGTTGATCAAATTCCATCATCACAACATAGACAGTAATAAATAGAATAACTTCTAGCATAGAATTCATACTATATTTTGTAAAATACAGGAAATTATGGAATCAGGGAATGGTTAGGGTTGGGAGGAACCTCAGAGACAATTTCATTCCAACTCCTGCCATAGGCAGGGACACCTTCCACTGCTGCAGATTACTCCAAGCCCCATCCAGCCGGGTCTTGGGCATTGCCAGGGATCCAGGGGCAGCCACAGCTGCTCTGGGCACCCCAAGCCAGGGCCTGCCCACCCTCCCAGGGAACAATTCCTGCCCAATCTCCCATCCAGCCCTGCCCTCTGCCACTGGCAGCCATTCCCTGGCTCCTGTCCCTGCAGGCCTTGTCCCCAGTCCCTCTGCAGCTCTCCTGGAGCCCCTTCAGGCCCTGCCAGGGGCTCTGAGCTCTGCCTGGAGCCTTCTCTTGTCCCGGGGAGCAGCCCCAGCTCTGCCAGCCCGGCTCAGAGCAGAGAGGCTCCAGCCCTTGCACTCAATACTTCACTAATGGTATAGATGATGCCTCTCAGATACTCTGAAAACACATGAAGCTGTAGCCAAACCCCATACTTTGAGCCCAAAATTTTCTCTTATCCAGTCCCCCAGCCCACAGATAGGGATGTCCTCTCATCTGCCCCACCAGTGACACTGAGCAGCTGCTGTGTCTCTGACACAACCATTTGTGCTGTGGTGACCACAGTAAGTTCCAGAAAACATTACTGGAGACAGAACTGAGTACAGGAGCTTCAGTGCTGGTACTGAAGCAGTTAAAAGTAAATTTCACTTTTACTTTGCCTACCAAAAACATTCTGCCCAATGGAAGCAAGTATTTTTTTGTTTACCCAACACAGAATTTGTTGAAGCAACGATTAATCATTCTGAAATACCTTCATCTGCCTCATCTCCACTTAAGTCATAAATGATGCCCAAAACTATAATTTAGTATCATTTTTGCCGCTTTTAATGAAGGGACGGGACCATTGTCAGGCTAAGAACAATTTATTGCTCAGATGAACATCACTCTCAGAGGCAGTGAGATCTTAGAGGAGCAGGCAGTCGGCCACAGCTCAAAGTAGTCACAAGTTCTTCATTACAAGACAATACAGAACTTTCTAAACCAACAGACAGTTGCCACAGGGTTTATTTTGCTTTTCTAACCCATCACCTTTATTTACTTCTGCTGCACTGCAGATACTTTTGTCCAGTGGGCTATTATCACACATATACACATATGTTCTATTATAACTTCTAAACTCTTAGCTCACTCTATACAACCACAGCCCTACATCATAAACCTTTCACTATCTTACCCAATACAGTTTCTCACTTACTTAGGGCATATTCTTACTTACAACTACAGAAACATAAGTTTATGATTTTTCTGCTTAATGTGTGTATTGTATTTTTACATCAATCACAGCTTCTTCCAAGGCTGCAGATCAAATCCCTCAGTGTCTGTGAAAGCTTCTGTTTTTCCAATTCCCACAATTTAGCCCCCAAAACACCAAGACAGCACCAGAAACCCCACAGGGTACTGTCTGTGTCAGGCTGGGGACAAAGCTGAGCCCAGGCAAATAGCCCAGGGCTGTAGCTAACCCAGAGAGCCCTGGGGAGCACTGTGCTCCAGCAGGGCTGGGTCAGTCACACCAGCACCTCCTGGGCAATCACTGCACCTGCTCCACCTACGCAGAGTACAGAGCTGAAAGGTTAGGTTTATATTTCAGCATTTCCACAGTGTTTCATCCTCTACTGTTAGTCTGGCAGCAGCTCAGGATCTTTCTACTACAGGACCTGAACCCAGCTTTGTGGCAGCTCCTGTGACTAAGGCCCAGACTGTGCACTAAGCCAATTCCCACTTCTGCTCAAGACTTCAAACCAGCACATCTTACTGAACAAACACTTGATGGCAACAGAAAGGAACTAGCAAGGAAACAAAGAAAATATCTAGTTATATTGATAATGACTTTCCAATCCAGAATGTGTCCCCACTGCTTCCCCTGGCTTTAGGACACAAACTCTGTTTCTGTTCATAGCTCAACAATGAAGAGTCTCATTTATAGATGTCTAGGGGCAAAAGTACATTTAGCTGGTTTGGAAAGCCTGACCTTCAAACAACTCAGAAAAACATTACGAATAACAAATAAAGCTGCCTCTCCTTCTTATGTAAAATCAGTGACATTTTCCTTGAAACAAAGATGAATACAAACAACTCAGACACCTCTCTGGGAAAAAGTCAAAAGCTACAAAGCTAACTTGACAAAAGTCTGTTGTCAACCCTGGTTCAGAGACCTTACAGGGATCTCACCATCTCCACAATACTGCAAAAATAAGAGCAACAGCTTTAAATCCTAAAAACAAAAGGGTAGGGGCTTTTTAGTAATTAATTTTATTTCACAAAGTCTCTCTGCATAATTATCAGTTCTATATGTTATTTTTTCTGTCCTTTCTCTCAGTCCCAGAACATTTCTCTATTGAGATTTAATTTCAGTTGCTCCAGGGCTCCTTTTCCAGATGAACTGCCAGCATCCAAGATTCTGTGAAGTGAAAAGGATTTGTAAAGTGAATATAGAAAACACCGGGCCCAAAACTGTACAGAAATACCACAGGCTGTTTTTTCGTAAGAGTCTGGGAGGAAAATGCCTGCCCACTTATTGCAAGATCTCATTTCTTTAAACAGGACTAAATTTGTTCACCTGTTGTTGGAACAAAAATCTGACTGTTCAAGATGCTGAGGGCTCAAAAATTCACTTCTTCCTCCTCTTGAGGAAGAAACTTAGCTTTCAAATAACAACACTTCTTTAGCTGCAAACATTACAGTACAAAAGCCTCAGCAAGTGCTCAGTCACCCCAATCACAGGCTGAGCTGAACCCAACTTTTATACTGCAGAAACGCTGCTGCTCCATTGGAAGAGAATGAAAGTATTGTAAGATGTAGAAAAATAACTCCCACTAAAAACATGCTGAAAAATATTAGAACACAACCAAAGATGTTGCTACATAGCTCATTTGTATGGCTTCATAAGGGGGAAAAAAAAAAAGGCAAACGAAGCGCGGCCACGGAATGGTCTGTACAGTTCTCTTGGCCTTTTTGACTTGTACAGTAAGGAGGGTTTTATTTAATCCTCTCAGTGCATCCAGACAGAGTGGAAGGACACCCACGACCCCAAAAAGCAGGGAGTCACTGGCTCTTGTGCCCTGCCTCAAAGCTGTCAGAGACCACTCTCAGGGTCCCTCTGAGTGGGAGCACCACCACCTGGTGACCAGCCACCGTTCCCAGTCTGCCATCACTGCACACACCCCGAGGGTGCTGTCAGAACCATCAGCCAGCTCAGTGACCAACATTTCTAAGAGATTTGGCCCTCATGTCAAACCTTTGGGTACTTCACTAGGGGCTCCCCTCCAGCTGCACCTTGTCCTGATGAACCCCAAACTCAAGGACTGGTTTTCAACTCACAGGCCCTTCACCTGGCGACACAGGTCCTCCTCACTAAGAACACATCTGCCCAGCCTGAGTGAGAGGCCCCAGGCACCCCCTGCACAGCCCCACATCCTTTTCAGTAAAGGCAGCTTTTCCTTTGCCAAGGCCTCTGCTGTTCCAGGAACAGGTGCTGCCACAACTGCTGGAGACCCCAGCACATCATCACCAGCCCTGAGTATACAAGGGCTACACACAGCAGTGCCCAGTCCCTGCCCTGCCTGCTCACAGTGCTCCAGAAGCTCTAGGCCAGACTGGTACATAGGCCTGGCTTCAGCAACAGCTAAATAAGTGTTTGACTGTCCCCCAGCAGGGGTCAAACAGAACAAAAACTTCAACCTCCGTTTGGTCAAGTACACCTGACAAAGCTCAGAGCAACCTGCTCCAAGTCCAGGTGTCCTGCAGCTGTCCCATGCTGACAGCAGCCAGTACTCTGGGGCATAAGAGAGGTACCAGAAATCCACTGAAAAAACTGAGATATGCCCCAAGTACTGAGAAGCAAAGCCTAAAAACTGCTGCTAGAGCTGTTGCTTCTACTGGCTGTGCTCTGATCTCTCTGAAAGAACCCAGGCAAGCTTTAGGGCTAGAAATATGGGGAAGGGTCTGAAGGGGAAGGCTCTGAGGAGCGGCTGAGGGCCCTTGGCTCGTTCAGCTGGCTGATTTAGGTTAACTGTATTTCTATACCCTTGAGAGAACTCTGTTACTACCTCTGAGGCAGTTTATGTGGCCACCTTTATGACAAAGGGAATTAAGTGGAGTTGGCAAAGCTGGTGTTCACATTTTCAGTATTTGAGCAATTTGTCTGCAAACCATTTGCACTTCTCATTAAGTTAACCATTGCCACAAGGCATTCTTGAATGCACCTTTAAAGAAATCACACACCACAAAATGTGATTAAAGAGCTAGAAAAAAAATCCAGAGGTAATGATGCATTCCAATTCCACAGTTAACAGCAAAGCTGCATAAACAATTTCATGGGTGTTTTGCATGCAAAAGGAAACTATTCCAGCCAAAGAGAATACTTAAGTATTTTCTACAAACAAGAACAGTTCAAAATTCCATTTCTAGACTGAGTTCACTGCACTGGTGAAATGAGCAGTTGCCCTCTCATATGAACTTGAGCCACTCACCACCCTGCAGCACCTGACAGCTGGGCAGTAAAATCCTCCTCCCCTTTCTGCTCAAAAAGCTCACATGGATAAGGACACTAATTTCTTTTTTAGCTGCATAATTTCTGAGAATCAGTCGTCCAGAGAAGACATAAAAAGAAAAAGGCAGGGAAAGGGTAAAGCTTAAAGTCCATTCCTGAGGAATTGCAACTATCTGAAAGTGACTTCTTTTGGTCCTGTAAGCAACATGTCCCAGGCACACCTGCAGAGAGTGAGCCATCATGACAGCAATGTTTGAGATGGACCCCAAATTCCTGCATAAAGCCTTAACCAATCAGCCCAAAATATCCTTTCTGCTCCACACTTCCCAGCAGAAATGGAGAGATCCCTTTGCCCCGAGAGCTGCTGATCACCTAAGTGACCTCCATCAGAACTACACTGACACAGCAAATGCAGAGTGCAGAGGAAGCCCACGTCTCCCTCCAGCCCCTGCACAGAGGGGGGCATGTCTGGGGGCTGGCAGGTACAGCAGAGCCTTTGGAACAGTGTGAAGGATCATATCCTACACTTCCTAGAACACACAGTCATGAGTACCAGAGGGAAAACACTCCCTGCCCAGGCAGTACAGAAGGTGTGAGGGAAGGAACAGGAACCCTCAGGAAGTTGGATGCCTCCTTTCCAAAATCAATCACTGTCAGAAGGAACTCTCACAGAATGAGGTGTGCACAGCAACCTGTCACCAGGGACTCCAAGAGGGGATATGGTGTCAGGAGCAATAAATAGACCCCACAGAAGTCTGAGACCATAAACACATAGGGAAAAAGGTTCATAGAATCCTAGAATAGAACCCTAGAATATTCTCAGTTGGATTGATGGTCCTTGTGGGGCCCTTCCAGCCCCTGTCCCTGCACAGCCACCCCAACACCCACCCTGAGCATCCCTAGGAGCAGTGCCCAAATACTCCTGGAGCTCTGGCAGCCTTGAGGCTGGGACCATTCCCTGGGAGCCTGGGCAGTGCCAGCACCCTCAGGGGGGAGAAACTCTTCCTAATATCCAGTTTAAACTCCTCCACACAGCTTTGTGGTAGTTTTGATGAATTCTTCTCCCTTGCACTTTGAGGACATTTACATACTGTATCTGCACAGTATCACAGGTGGGAGCACCCCACAGCTCACACAATTATTCCAATAGGGAATATTCTTTTTAATACTACCATATTAGTGACATGAGTTTGGCAGCTTTTTGTTTTTAATAATTCCACAAAAAAAAAAGCAGTTTAACTCTACCTTTTCAGAGCTTTAGGACAGTCAGGATTAAAAGTACCAATACTTCAGCAGAGTAAGGGGAAGACAGAGAAACTAAAACACACATGACTAAAACACACATGAAATTAACTTTCAGCTTCAGCATTTGGTCCAGAAGGACTAACAGCCTGTGCACAACTGCATGGACAGCAGGCTAAAGATGACCAGGGTCTCTTGGAAAATTTAGAGCTATTGAGCAGAAGCACCTGTGCTGTGCAAAGTCTGACATCCTGACACAACAAGCCATCAGCATCTGTGCTGCAAGAAACTGAGCAACCTCAGAGCGCCCCAGAGGCCTGCATTCCTGCATTAACAGGTACTGAAGGAGAAATGTTTTTTAAAAACTCACCTGTTAGAGATATCCAGCCCAGCACACTGGCTGGGAACAGAACCTGGATGTTGCAGCAAAGTCAGGCACTGACCATGCAAAATACAGCATGAGACAGATTTCTTCTGCTGGATCATCTCCAGCACGAGGCAGCTGCTCCAAGAAAGTGGACATTTAACATCATACACATCCCTGGAGAGGGAATCAGTGCAGAGTACAGGTCTGGCCCTGCTGTGTCTGCAGGCAATGCTGCAGGGCTACTGGACCAACCCCAGACTTCTTGCTCTCAGCCTCATGAGCCAGAGCCCCAGGAAGAGAGGATTTAATTGATGGAATCAGGTCAATGGCTACTCACAGACCTCAGCAATCATCATGACAGGCCAGGAGAGGCACCAGTGAAAAGCTACACTGCAGGCTGGACACTGTGCCATACTCTATTGTGAAGTAGGACTCAGCCTTCTAACATTTCCCTAGGGCTCAAAGCCCCAAGGCATGGCTGGTGCTCAATTAAGATCTGACAGAAAGAACAGCGTCCAATGAATGCTGTAATTCTCTTATGAAAATCCTGGCTGTCCAAGACATACTCACATAAACACAAATACAGTGAGCAGCATAGCAACAATCCAGTATTTGCCTGCTGACCCCCAGTACTGATTCACTCATCACAGGCCAAGCAAAGCCATGTCTGGAAGTGCTGAGGAATGCACTACACCAACTGGGGAATGCACAGCCCAGCACTCTATTCCTCCAGTATGATCAGGAGGAGCCCTGCATCCTTCTATCGCTCATCTCCTGTGCACAAGTTTCTCTGTACAGGTACTGAAAAAAAAAGGTACAAAAAACCAGAAAAAGGAGCCGTCACATCTCAAACAACAAACTGTGTGACCAGACACACAATCACACCTTTACCAATGGTTATAACCCATATGTACACAAACCCAAAAGCTCCTGGTAAGGAATGTGAAGTGACACTATGGTTTGCTGCTACTTTCACCTTCCTGTAATGCTCATCAGTAGTGAGATAAAGGATAAGCAGTGTGGAGGCTTCAAGGAGTTTCTCTGCTTTTTATAACCACGGCTAACACATGGAACACAGATCATTTGAAGCAAAATGCAACAACATATGTAATAATCATAATAAAATAATTTGCTGAAACAAACCCAAACTTTGGCTTTCAAATCAGTTCTTGAATCCCAGTAATCAATCTCCAGACAGCTTATGCCAGTTCAATAAGTCATGAAAAACTGCATTCCAAGCAGAAGTATTTTTTGCCTCACATTTCATTAACAGACAATAAATTGAGAAGAAATGTATGTATCATTCAATGTTTTACAAAAAGTATTATCAAATAAACGTTGATTTTAACTCTGCAAACACAAACAATAAAGGGCACCTCAAAGACAAAATACTTTGATTTTTAAAACTTTATGGGGGTACCAGAAGCTGTGACTTCATTGAAAAGAACTAAACGGATCCAAAAAGTCTAACTCAAACAAAAGCAGAAAGTTCCCTCCCTCCTGCCCAGGCCACTCAACCCGCTCTATCTCACATGCCAATATTATGACTTATCTGACCAGAAACCAAGGTCAGGGAGCTGAACAGGTTTTTCTGCAGCTCCAGTTTCCTGCTGTCTGCCACAGGGTCAAAGAAATGCAAGTGGAGGCACAAGAAAAGCAGAACTGAGCCACAGGATTTTTCTGTTCAGGAACTGCTGCACATCCACATGTTTAACAGAGAGTCTGAGAATAAAGAATATAATGTGAACATCAAGGGGCAGAAACAAAAGCAAGAGGAAGAAAAAATCCTCAGTAGGGCCAGTTCTTTGGCACTGATATTCCAGAACTATCAGTAAGCACGGAGATGACTGGTAACTGCTCCTAATAGTGCTGCAAGCAAGTGAAAAATTAGGTAGCAACAAAATTCAGTGGTGTAACCACAGCAGCCACGCAGAATCTAGCACCTGCAACCACTTAGGGAAAAACCAGTGCTCTGTCCACAGGCACTCAAGGGCTCTCTGCAACAATAACAGCATTTTTACTTTTCATTCTTGAGGTTAAGAACAACCTTGCGCACACAAGTGTATGTTTTGGACTTTAAACTATCCAGCACTGTCAAACTCCAAGTTAAAGTTAACCAGACCTTACCAGAGCGTTTGATGCTACAGGTACCCATGAAGCAGGGTCTCAACTTTAGAGACTGATTAAGTCTCTTGCTTCCCACTGAAAATAACCTTCCCTCCCATGCAGGTCATTCTGTGCTTATTTTACAGTCTAAGGTGTGGGTCAGCTATGACCTGCTATCATTAAGCGAGGGGTCTTACTCCTTGCAAAACCAGCCTTCAGAGTAAGCCTCAACTTCTGAGTGCTGCATAGCACATGACAACATCTGTGACAAACACTCACTTACCAAAACATTCAAAGAAATCACTATTTATATAACTATTTTACCATGACTGAACATATACATCCCTTAAGTAGACATACAGACATCACGAGATACTTCATCTGTAAGATGTCAGGAAAGCCAGAGACATGGAAATCAGAGAGGCTACTCGGAAGAGAAATTCTGAAGTTTTTAATTATTCAGTTCTCATGGGTATTCTCAAGCAAATAAAGCACTAAAGATGACGCACAAAGTGCTCTCATGCATTCCAGCAGCTCCCATGCAGCTTTTACAGACTGGGGAGCAGTCTCCCTTAGGGATTAGATAACGATCAGTATCGCTGGATTCTGAAATACAACACTGAGCATGTGCAGCAGAGAATTCCACAAGCAGCCAGTGCAGGCTGGGAACAAACACCAGTGCACAGCTAGTTAACAGCACTTTATTTTTTTCTCCTCCAGAAACAATCAAGTGCTCTTACTGAATCCAAAATTCTTCAAATTCTGAACAAGAATAACCAAAACTTGTAAATGAAGTATTTTAACAGTGCTAGGATTAAAACCTCTTCAGAGAGCAGCTAAAACCTCCTGCAACTAAACAGATATGGAAGCAGTTGCTCTGTCAGCATTTGTTTTGCTTCAAGGAAACATTAAGTTTCACAAGTCAGAACAATTCATTTCTCTCACATTTTAAAGCTACTACTACCAATCCTATTTAAGGAACTTACAAGTTAAATTCCACAACAGTGATAAGACCTACAGCCACTTCAGAACTCCAGCACACCTTTATTTTACTGATCAAAATCAGAACAAAAGGTTTGTTTGTATACTCAGAGCTCTAGTGGAGTCAAAAACACTCAGACTGTAGGAAGAATAAATCAGCCAGGGACTAAATCTAAACCAGTTTTAGACCTGTCTATTAATGTTCAAATATGGGAACTGTAGTTCTTAGAATTCTTACCCATACACACAATAGTCATTAACTTAACCTTGAGCATTCCATCCTCCCAATACCCAATCCAGGCATTACTGCAGCTCCAGGCAAACTTGTCAATAGTTTGATTACACAGAGAAATATTTAGTATTTGTAGATTAAGTTGTATTTAATCAAGTATTTGCTCACGCAGTCTAGCACAAGGTGACAATTCCTGAAACACTACATCATACCTGCAACTTTGTCCCGAATAAGTTTTGCAGATTCCACTTCGCCGATGCTGCTGAACAGACTCCGTAGTTCATCCTGTGTCATGTTCTGAGGAAGGTAGTTCACAATTAAATTTGTCCTACCAATATCATCCCTGCAATCTTCAGCCATGTGATCTTCATAACCATTGGACATTTTACAATATATCTGCAAAGTGAAAAAATCCTCAGTGAGGTTAAATCTGCACATTTCCATAAAACAAACTTCCTACACCTGAAATAAGTTTGAATGTTTATTTTAAAAACTAAGAACAAGCCACTGCTTCAGCAATGCATTTTTTCAACTCAGAAAACAAAACACTATTTGTTGAAAATTCCAGAACAATTCATTCTTTCAAAAGCACCAACACGACATTTTACAGAACTATGTACTGTTAATGAGCTCTGCAGGATTTCTAATTTTTTACATTAATAAAAAGCATCAAAGATAGATTTTGAAGACATTCCTGTAAACACCAAAGTATTCCCAACAGCCAAGGTAAAAATCGGGTCCCCCATGTTCAGGTGCTTGACCAGCCACAACCAAAATGCCACCTCAACCTGAAATCCAACCTTATGCCCAGAACTTTTTCAGACAGGAAGACAAGAAGCAGCAAGATGTGACCTAGTTCAGTGTTTCAACTGGAGACTATTAATTTTCTGAATGTTTTTCCCTGTAAACGTTGTCCATCCTGCAACTCAAGGCCTGTTACTGTTTAATGCTGCCTTCGGTGCTGCTTTACCGAGTGCATGAAACTGGTGAGTCTGTGCTGCATGCTGACTTGGGGGCATACTGAGTATTTGACAGAGTTTCTATTTTTGCAGCTTTTTAAAGAAAGCCTTGGAAAAACATACAGAATTCCTATCACAGGAAGATACTCTCTGCCTCAGTCCACCATCATCCTGATGTTTTAGTTGACCTACGACTAAAACTCACACCAGACTCAAGCTGCTCATGGCTTGCCAGAACCCTAGTTTTTAAAGCACTTCAACTACTGTGAAATAGTCAAAATCAGCATATCTAAATCCTGTTTCTGCAACAGGATCTACAGATCTGGATTTGCTAAAGGATAAGCCTTTCCAGGGACTGCACCATGACTGACAGCCTGAAGTTGAATAATGGAAGAAGTCAGAAACAGCAACTAGAAATCCTCAGTCTAGAAAGGGAATGCTCCCTGCATGAAGGGACTCCGGGCCCCTCACCAGCAGCTGCTGTTCATTCATGTCTGACAGTGAAGGTCAAATTTTTAAACAAATACCTGAGCACATGATTATAGAATAAACCATGAGAAGACTTGGGCTAATTTGAGATTTAACACAGTATGGATTTGAACTGAATCTTTATCTTTTCAGTACTTCTTGAAGCATTAAGAGTTGGCAGCTCTTGTTCCCCTTCACCCACAGATCAGGTTCTACCCCCATTTTTGTGTCAACATGAGCCTATTCCAGCACTCTCTGCCCATGGGATAACCAATCTGTACTGTGAAAGCAATGGAAAACCACACAGGAGGGAAGCCCTTTTTGTTGTGTCAGCAGTTTTAATCTGCTTTCCTTGCAGCAAGATAAGCACCAGTTAATGCCACAGGATAGGAAAGCAGGGGGAGGCACTGCAAAGTTCAAGTGTCAACATGAGCCTATTCCAGAACTCTCTGCCCATGGGATAACCAATCTGTACTGTGAAAGCAATGGAAAACCACACAGGAGGGAAGCCCTTTTTGTTGTGTCAGCAGTTTTAATCTGCTTTCCTTGCAGCAAGATAAGCACCAGTTAATGCCACGGGATAGGAAAGCAGGGGGAGGCACTGCAAAGCTGGAAACAGGGGAAGAAACTCCCCTCAGCAGACAATTTTTAAGCTGCCAGATCATCTCAGCTGTACTACAAATTCTGTCATTAAATACACGTTCCCTCCTGGCTCTGTCAGAACTTGCTGAGCACAATCTCAGAGAAGTTTCCTGTTCTGGTAAACAACACTCAAACAGCTGAACCGTCTGTGGTCACCATGTCTAAGTTATAAAACCACGTAACACACATTTTCAGAATTATCTGAATAGAAGGCAACTTTGCTTGCCTTTGTGCTCCACAAAATCCAAGCCCTAAAAACAGAACACACCAAGATGTTGATGAGTGCAAGTTGTATGGCACAACTAGAATATTTAGTAAGCAAAGGAAGAAATGTTGAGATTTTTCCACCTGTAAGAGGAAAAGGTTAAAATTTCCTTAACTTCCTTCCAACTTTGACCTTTATTACCATTTACTTATTATATAAATCCTTCCCGCTGCTGAGATTAAGAAATTGCTGTAAATTCTAATGATTAAGAACATATACTTAAAAGATTGGGGTTTTGGGTTTTTTTTTAATTCTCCAGGGTGTATCTGCTGCCTGAAAAGGAGGCACTAAAGTCAGACACAAAGCAGAGAAACCTTCCCAGCACACCACAATGGCAAGTTACCACACTTATATCTGACATAAAGCAGAATTGCCAAGTGTTTGGCAAGTGGCTAGTGGCATTCCATCACTGACCACATCCTCTAACCTGTGTCTGCAACACTCACAGTCTGCACCTCCCGGGATACTCCAGCAATGCCTGCGGCAGTGCTGATTCAGAGCCATTAGAAGGTGGGAAGGAAGTTTCCACCTGCTTTTCTTCAGGCTTTTAAAAAGCAAACATAGGAAGCCCTTGCATACAGGCCTGGCAAAGGTTTCCATGGCATACCAGGAACCAAGCAGGAGCAATAAAGGCACAGTGAAGAGCTAGAGGAGCAGAGCACTGAGAGAGAAGGTGATTCTTTCTTCCTAATCTCTTGCTGAGCACTTACACAATCTGCTGCAGGACTAACACTGCTCAGCCAGCCTGGAAGGTCGTGGGCACCACTTCCTCTGCCGGTGAGGTGTTAAGGAATCTCCCCCATTCCACCAGTCTGATGCCACTCTGGGGGTCCCACTGGGGTCCCACAGACTGGCAGTGCTGGGATCACAGCCCCTTTGCAGCAGTGGCTCCAGTGACCCCACAGTCCCCCAGTCAGACCAGCTCCTCTCACCAGCTCAGCCCCAGGTTTCCCTCAGCACAGTCCCAGACTCCAGTTCCTCTGTGGTGCAGTGACACAGAACAGTGGTGCCCCTGGGGAGGGACCCCAGACAAAGCCCCCTGGGCTGTGCCCATCCTGATGATGATGTTTAGTCCAGGGTCTTGTCAATGTGTCAGGGGAGGTTTAGGTTGGATATTAGGAAAAGGCTCTGGAAGAGGCTCGCCATGGAAACGGTCATGGCCCCAAGTCTGTCAGAGTTGAAGAACCCCCTCCCAGAACAACCTGCAGCTCACACTGCTGCTGCCAACCTGCACAAGGTGTATTCCTCAACAGGGGAACAGTTCCTATGCCAGCAAAGTTAAAAAGAGCCCCTGAAGAATTGTAACCTCTGCATACTAAAAAGATTTCCAAAACCAAAAGGAGCTATAAGACAAGATGGATGAAAAAGCAATGCTACACTGGAAAACAAGTTTTTATTCTGCTGTCACTGAAATATGCTGAGGGAATGTTCTGATCTTTCTCTACCAAAGAGATAAGAATCCATTTCTATCAGTAAATATTCCAGATTTGAGAACCAGGCCTATACACTCATTTGCAGTTTAGAACTTTGTTAATCGACGTTTGTCAATCCACAATGACATAAATCAAAAGACTGAATGCATTTATATTCCCAGTGGACAGGTCAATGATGGAAAGAAGGCCCAACAGCTCCATTTGGGAAGGCTGACTGAAAAGAGGCTGGTAGTCTGTAACCTTTCCAACACAGGCCTTCATTTTTATGTCCCAAAAAACTAAAGCTTTAAGACTAGGTTCCACTGCATTGCACTTCCTAAAATGACAATTCAAAAAAAAAAAAATAAATGCTACAGAAGCATTTGATTGAAAAGACAGCAGCCACGTTCCTCCTTGGGTAAGATGCCCCAAAATTTAAAATGCCAAGAGTGCACAGAGCAACAGAGGAAACCATATGTGCTGTGCCCAAATCTTCCACTTATTCTGGAGGTGCTCGAATCCACACAGGCCAACACTTCACCACCTGTGCCAACAACTGCTCAGGCACCCTCAGCCAGGCCAGCATTCCCAGGACTGGACTGAAAAGCTCTCATGGGCATTATTTGCAGAAATGTTTCACCGACCATGACAATCACCTTCTCACAAAAGCAAACCAGATCCCACAGGTTTAAGGGTTCTGGCAACAGACCAAGAGAAGTTTTTTTCCCAGTGACACTCTGTATCTCCGTCCAGAATTCCAGGAATCACTGCTATTAATTATTTCACAGCAAGATGTTTGCTAAGAAGGAAGACCCGTATGGATCTGTGGAGATCAGGTGAAATGACAACACTGGCAAGAACTGCCCATCTTCAACATCAGGCAAGAGGCTTTGTCTACCTTCACCTTATTCACAGGGCTAAAATAGCACCAGACCACTACTGAGGTCAAAAATTCATATGTAGACACCTAAACAGATGCTAACAGAATGCCAGGATAGTTGAGTAGGAAGGAACCTTAGAGACAATTTCATCCCACCCCTGCCATGGCAGGGACACCTCCCACTGGCCCAGGCTGCTCCCAGCCCTGCCCAGCCTGGCCTTGGGCACTGCCAGGGATCCAGGGGCAGCCACAGCTGCTCTGGGCACCCCAAGCCAGGGCCTGCCCACCCTGCCAGGGAACAATTCCTGCCCAATCTCCCATCCAGCCCTGCCCTGTGGCACTGGCAGCCATTCCCTGGCTCCTGTCCCTGCAGGCCTTGTCCCCAGTCCCTCTGCAGCTCTCCTGGAGCCCCTTCAGGCCCTGCCAGGGGCTCTGAGCTCTGCCTGGAGCCTTCTCTTGTCCAGGGGAGCAGCCCCAGCTCTGCCAGCCTGGCTCAGAGCAGAGGGGCTCCAGCCCTGGCAGCATCTCTGTGGCCTCCTCATTCCAACAGGTCCATGTCTTTCTTGTGCTGGGGTCCCCAGAGATGGAGGCAGCTCTTCAGGTGGGACGGATGATGGATCAGCTAGTGCAGAATTTAAGATGGGAAACTCTTCCTGGATCAATGAGCTCTGTGGCACAGAGCTTATGGTACCTTGCCTGGAGCACTGGGAATGGGCCACAGTGAGCACAGCATGGTCCTTAAACCACAGCAGACCTGAAGCTGCTGACCCAGCTACTCACCCAAAACCTCCATCTTTCTTTGCAATGAATTGCAAGTCAGCATCACCCAGGACACTCTATGCAGGAAGGGCTCCAGTGGACCATGCCTGACAGAGCCCCTGAACTGGTGAAATCCTGTTGGTGTCTTCAGTGGTAAATGAACAGGAGCCCTGAAAGCAGTGGTGCTGCAGAGTTCTGCCCGTGAGCTGTTTCATCAACTTGCACTTCAGTCTCAGAGGCTTATTCTTGAGCTCTGTGTACTTAAGAATCTAAATGGGGTGCTTCAAGCAGAAGCTCAAGGCTACTAGAGCCCTTCTGTTTCTCCAGCACACGAGTGTTTGTTGACATCCCTCCCCCCCAGAGTCAAGGCTGACTACAAGACAACAATCCTGTCTTAAGCTGCTGAGCTGTTTCTTGGAGACCTGAAACAGAACAAAAAGAACTGCTACATTCAGGCAAGTGCCAAACCAATCCAGAAGACAGGTGCAAAGGTGCTGAGATGTCCAGGCTGGAACACATGTCAAAACCAATGCCACACATGTAGAAGGGCCATGAATTTAAACTGCTTCAGGAAAAGGGTTTTCAAGAACTATCCAACACAGTACTGTCATGCAAAAACTTGCTTTCAGGCAGCTGTCATACCAGGATTGAGAAGCAAGAGTTTAATCACAACAGAGTAGGACAGACACTGGGGGAAGAAAAAGCAACACACTGTCTTCTCTGAAATCACTGTAAGGAACAGAATAGGTTTCACCTGAATAGCCACACCAGCAGAAACCCTCCCTAGGCAAGGCAAAAAAAGTTTCCTAGCACTCCACAGTCAGAACACATCTCTCTCCATACTTAATCCAGACCTCTCTACATCACAGAGCCTTTCCCCATAATCTACAAGAAAACACCTTTTATTCTTTATACAAACTCTTTTCATGAGGCCAACAGCCCTGCATATTGCACCCCACAAGCACAGACCTCCCCATGAACACACAGACCACAGGACAAGGACAGTGCAGTGCAAGCCCCGTTAGTATTTGATTCACCACACATTCATGCACTATTCCCTCAAATCTTGACCAAACATCAAAAGCCATTTGGGAGGGAGGAAGAAATCCCAAAATCCAGATTGTCCATTAAATGAAAGAACAGCATTTATACAGTGTATGGGGGAAAAAAGCAAACCCTTTCTACTTAACTACCCTTTGGGTTTTCCAGAGTAAGAGATCTCCTCTCTTTGATTCTTTTCCCCTATGCACACCTGAAAGGAGGACGCTACTCTTGTTCTCCTCAGCTTGACTGCACCTAAGATTCCAACACTTTTGCCAGTAAAAATAGCTCAGCACCAGAAGCAGCCATTACTAAAATCTGCTGCTGCATTTCCACAAATTCTATTTCCATATGCTGAGTCACTCATTTCAGTACAACATATTTTAAGCTTTTTTAAAAATGTTGTTTCAAAAACATTGGGCATAAACTTAGTTTTGAGCACATTTTTGGTCTCACAAATGTCAACTGTCATAATTTTAATATTTCAGCAAAGCAGTTTTAGAGGTTTCTTAGCAATCAAATTTGACTAGAAGGGTTTTAAATGCCTCCCTTAGTTGTTTTTATTCATGTTCATATAATAATATCATCAAGGTGTTTTTGCCAATGCTTATATTGCCATTCAGAGACAAAAGCATTTGAGGCCAAAAAATAAGCTGCATTCTTCAGAGCAATGACCTTACTTTACCAGTCTGATGAACTGCACTCAATTCCTAGGAACAAAATTAATCATCCTTGGGATGCTGTCAGAAATCAGATACAGGCTGGCCATAATTACCACCCGCTGCTGGTCCAACACCCGGCAGGGACTGGGGCCCCTCTCAGCTTGAGCCACAGGAACAAGAGCAATCAGAAACCTGTGGCTGAGACACTGAACATCTGCTGCCAGATCCACATTTCCCCATCATCCCAGGTTAACAGCCAGCCCTGACAGACAGAGGATACCAGGCTCTGCTCAGAGTTTCACACCACAGTACACTTCTCAGCACAAGAAAGACATGGAGCTGCTGGAGTGAGACCAGAGGAAGCCACAGAGATGCTGCCAGGGCTGGAGCCCCTCTGCTCTGAGCCAGGCTGGCAGAGCTGGGGCTGCTCCCCTGGACAAGAGAAGGCTCCAGGCAGAGCTCAGAGCCCCTGGCAGGGCCTGAAGGGGCTCCAGGAGAGCTGCAGAGGGACTGGGGACAAGGCCTGCAGGGACAGGAGCCAGGGAATGGCTGCCAGTGCCACAGGGCAGGGCTGGGTGGGAGATTGGGCAGGAATTGTTCCCTGGCAGGGTGGGCAGGCCCTGGCTTGGGGTGCCCAGAGCAGCTGTGGCTGCCCCTGGATCCCTGGCAGTGCCCAAGGCCAGGCTGGGCAGGGCTGGGAGCAGCCTGGGACAGTGGGAGGTGTCCCTGCCATGGCAGGGGTGGAATGAAATTGTCTCCAAGGTCTCTCCCAACTCCAGCCATTCCGGCATTCTGTGATTCCACAGTTGTTTGCCCCTAGGTCAAAGATGCTGCCAGTTAACACCACCAAGTTCCTACACAGGGAAGAGACAGTGAAGAACTTGCGCAGCCTGGACTATCTCACCTTCTGCACTGGTATTATTTAATAAAAAACAGATTTATAGCAAACAGATATTTAAAAAAGAAAATCATGTATGATCTTCCTTTTTCTAGACAGTGTCAGATTGTCCATAAATTGCCTTTGGCAATTTTTTCACCTACATAAAAGACATCTGGGGACAACTGTGCTGTGTGGGATTGATTCCTTTCTGAGGGAGAGGGCAGGAGACAAGAAGTGGACATAAGAACAGTAGATTCTACACACTTTCTGACAATAGCTGCTCCACACATTGATCCAGCCTTGGAGAACACTGACCCATCTTCAGATACTTTCACCTTGATGGGGCAGGAAGGCAAGTGACTAGCAGGAGGAAAAGACAGCATCCAACTTGTTCACCAGAATAAAACAACTAGCTAGAAATCCATCTCTGAGGGCCTGGTGAGACACTGTGGTTTGCTGCTGTGTTCCTACGTCGAAGCCATGGAAGCAGTAGGAGATAGGAAAATTATACCTTTGTAGTACTATAACACTGCTACTAATTTTAAAAACAAACAAAAAAACCCCCAAAACCCCAAAGGCAGCAAACCCACACACATGAAAAACATCTCTGCCTTCTCAGTACAGCTTATTTCCACCCCGTCTCCTCATAAAAAAAAAAAATTAAGAGTCTATTTTTGCATACATCACCTACATATAACGAGGTTGTATACTCAAATGGATCATTTAGGCCAGCAGCTTGAAGCTTGCAGGTGCCTGAATACAGAGCTGCACATCAGACAGAAGTGCCCTGATCATTTTTAGCACAAGTCAAAATTTTTCACCTCTCCTTTGCTGAACTCTGTCATTCTGCCTAAATGCCTTCCAGGCTGTTTCTAAAGTATCTGGAAGTGCAGAAAGAACAGCTTCTCTGAACTTCTTCTTGAAGTCTAAAAACATAGCAAGTTTGAGCTTTCTAAACTTGGTGACTAGAAGTCTACCAGCTTCACAGGCAGCTTATCCACATGTGGTCAGTGACAGCCAGTAACTGTGGGAATCAATCCAGAGAGCTCACAACAAATAAGCAAGAAACAAGACAGAGACCAAAGCCTCAAGAGAGAAAGCAGGCTGGTACAACAGCTGGAAGAGATGGATTCTGAAAGTAAAATGGCATGTCTCAAGTCAAGACAAGAAGGGCCTTTTCCAGAAAAAAAAAGTGACAGAACATGCAAGAAACAGAAAGAAAATAGTGCTTGAATTCACAGCATACAGCAGATTTCACATTAAGTTTATGTCAGCACCAAACACTGTTCAACAAACACAGATAAATAAGCTGCTACACACAACGTTCACATTTCCATTCAGACTGTGCTTACTGCTGCTGCTGTTTCCACAAACTTGGTACTGCACAAGACAACTCCCCAAGGAGTTCATCTGGTCCTGCAGAACCACCCACAGCAGGGCTATAAACTCACTGCACAACACATTTAACAATCACAGCAGCTGAAGATGTTGCTGTTCATATTCCAGTCAGGCCTGGAAAGAGCCTACTGCAATCCCAGCTGTAACTCCTGACCGCTGAACACCTTGAATCAGGGAAACCACACTGGGGTCATTATACACACAGTTACTCTGCTCCAGAACAAAACACAGGACACCCACAGTAACTTCTCATGCAGCACAGACTTAGAGGCTCAGGACCCTTGATTTTATTATTCATCACGCACATAGACATAACCCAGGACTCAACAGGAATCTGAGAAATCCCATCAACTCTAAAGGTTTGATAAAGACTATGGAACATGTGCATCGTCCTAGCTGTAATGTAACAAGTCACAGAACGGTTCACACAGCTCCAGAAAAAAAAGTGGTTACAGTGAGTACAGGGAAACAACAACTCATAGAGGTGAGAGCCGAGCAACATGAGCAGTCAACACCCACCATCAGCGAGTAAAATGAACAAAACTACGAAGACCTCAAAAAGCGATCAACTATAATAACAACAGGCGTTAACAAAGGAATTAATCCCTACCGTTCCCAACTCTTTCCTCTTTTGTTTTCCACAGACGCTTCATTAAGTGATCACAGGATCCCCGTGCAAGTCCTCATGAAACAAACCGTGCTTCCTTTCCCAGCAAGTCTCGGATACAACTCTGCCCAACAGAGCCCGGCAGGAGCACTCGCCTCCCCACGGCTGTGCCACGCCAGCCCCAACGCGTACCGCCGTGAGAGTGCCCCAGGACCGTCCTGCCTCTTCCAGCCGCTGAAACGGAGCGAACACTCTGCCGGGAACTGCCCCCCGAGCACAAACAGCAGCGGCTGCTGCTTCAGCCGCGCTTCCTGCGGCCCCAGGCCCTCGCCACACGGGCACCGGCCCCGCGGCCGGCGCTGACGCCAGCCGGCACCGACCGCGCCGGCAGGGACCCTGGGGTACCGCCAGTCAACAAGGACGCGCCAGTCCTAACCGACGTGGGAGATTTAAAAGCTGTGTCCGCACAGACACGGGAAAAATAAACATGAAAGATGAGGCCATTAACCGGACGGAGAAAGGCCCTGAGACGCGGCGCGAGCCCGCCGCGCATCGCGGCACCGCGACCCGCGGCCTTCCCGCCGCGAGCGCGGCGGCCTCGGGACCCGCTCCCCGCCCTGGACATAA